>NC_046165.1:54479029-54779029 GCF_011064425.1 Rattus rattus | reverse complement strand
CATTTTATAGCCATAAGGAAGGAAATGATCTGATTGGTGGCCAGCAATGGGCTAGCAAGGGAAGCTAGTGTCTGTGCTGTTGAAACATCTTAAACCCTCCACTTAACCTTCTCAAATCACCTAGTTATTTGTTAATAATCAAATTATTATCTATCTAGTTAATATAATCTTATTATATTATACAGATATATCTATATAGAGAGACATGAATAATGTAGATAATATATTATCTAGTTAATTATGTTATATTTATAATTATATTGATAATATAATATTATCTAGTTAATATAATCAGTGTAGTAGAAAACCCAGGCAAAGAGCAGGAAGACCATGAAGCCTCTTGCCCCGATCTCCAGCAATGCTGGGAGACAACACATTCACTGGGGTGGAAGCAGGACTGTAAGCATTGTTTAGAAACACAGCAAACAGCCTGGCAGGTCAGAAGGCCAGCCTCTTCTCCAGCAAGAGGGCAGGAAACCAGCTGTACACACAAGCACTTCCCAGGTCAGCTTTGGGAGGCCTCACTTGAGACTGAACAGATGCTCTCTGGGTATAGGAGAAACTTACCCTGTTAAAACTGGCCCAGAGGGATGGCCACACCTGTCTCAGATCTGTCTCCCCAGCTTCCATGAGGTTAACTGAAAGCAGATGTGTTTGCCCCAGTTTTTGCTGCTATCCATGAGAAGCCTCAGTTTCCCTATGTGAAGCTTTGAGGGACTACATAGTGTCTGTGCTAGAGCAAAAGAGAAGAATCTCAATTAAGAATGCATCGTGAGGGGTTGGGGATTTAGCTCAGCGGTAGAGCGCTTGCCTAGCAAGCGCAAGGCCCTGGGTCCCCAGCTCCGGGGGGAAAAAAAGAAAAAGGATGCAATGTGAACATTTATGATCTAATTATGAAATCACTTTCATGATCATACAGACACCAGTGTCACTGAACTTAAGGTTACAGCCTGTATCACAAGGCAGGTTCAAGCACCTATCTTGGATAAGTTGATTAATAGATTCAAATTGATAGCAAAGGCAGAAGAGGGGGATTAATTCTATATGAACACACTAGGAAGAGAGACAGAGAGGTCCAGCAACTTGCCAAGTCTATCTTCAGGGTCCTGATCCGAGGTTACAGTTTAAGACTGGAATGTCTTCTGCACAGTGGTTTATAAGTTCCAGGAGATAAGTTTCCTCTCTGGCTGGTCCAGGCTTTAATCTTTCTCTTCTTCCAGAACGAGGGTCTTGGGGAACTGCAATTTCTTCCAGCCCATTGTTTGAACAGTCTGACAGAGAAACAAAAGCACACAGTGTCTCTTTAGAACATCTTCATCTCCACCAGTCTGGATCTACCAGGGACATTTAGACAACCATACAACTTATGAGGCTTTTTTCATTCTTCAAGAAAGTCTTCCCTGATAGCTCACACTAGAATATTCTTCTCATGGGTGTGGTACACAGACATGCATACATGCAACACACTCATACACACTAACATTTACAAAATTATTTTGAGTATATGAGTGTTTTGTCTGCAGGCATGTCTGTGTACCACACCCATGAAGTACTTGAAGGCTATAAGAGAGCATTGGGTCCCCGGGAACTATAGTTACAAACAGTTGTGAGCAACCATGTGGGTGCTGGGTGGTCCAATCCAGGTTCTCTGGGAAAACCAGCTCATGAGCTTAACCAGTGAGCCATCACTCCAGCCCAAAATTCAATCTTTAAAGGAAAAAAACAACTCAATACAGAGTATGTCATAGTTCCAGTTTTATATACCAGTCAAGGGTATAGCAGTGTTCATCAACCAGTTCATGAAAATGTTATGTATGCATGTTTGTCTATCTGTTTGCTTTCTTATTGATTGGCTGGCTGGCTGGTTGGTTGGCTGGTTGGTTGGTTGGTTGGTTGGTTGGTTGGTTGGTTGGTTGGTTGGCTGGCTGGTTGGTTCCTTGGTTGAGAAAAGGTCTCATGTAACCCAGGCTGGCCTTCAACTTGCTATGTAGCCAAGATGCTGACCTTGATCCCCAATTAACCTGCTTCATCCTCCTTTATGCTAGAATGACAAAGATTGTTCCTCCTTCTCCTCTTCCTCTTCTTCCTTCTCCTCCTCTTCCTCCTTCTCCTCTTTCTCTTCTTTGTTGTTGTTGTTATTGTTGTTGTTGTTGTTGTTGTTATTTTGAGACAAGGTTTCTCTCTGTAGCCCTGGCTGTACTAGAACTCACTCCTTAGACCTGGTTGGTCTTGAACTCACAGAGACCCACCTACCTCTGCCTCCAGAGTGTTGGAATTAAAGATGTGCATGACCACAACCCAGCAAGTTTCTTCTTTAGTAGTGAGTCTGTGGCTCAACTTCAAACAAATGTTCCATAGCTTCTCCAATTGGACCAGGTAATCACAGATACAGGAAGGACCTTTCCAGATTGGGGATGACTACAGATAGACTTCCTGTGACAGGACAGTTAGTTAGCTGGCTCCCTTCTCAGGGGGACAAAGAAGCCATTCCTTTGAAGAGTATGGAATACTCACCTGACAGTTCAGATGGATCCTTGATGTTGATTGTAATTCAACCATATTACTAAGGAAATTGATTCTCTGATACCAAATAGATTTGGAGACCTGGAACCAGACAGGTTGCTCGTATTGGTTCCAAGTGGTTTTGTGACAGTAACCTTTGTTCACAAACAGGTATATCCAGGATGGACTGGGCAATGGACTCTAGGTCACCCTTGAATGCAAAGACACTGGATAAAAACTGTAAGTCCTCCTGCACATCTCCCAGATGTATAGCATAGACAGTGATCTGCTTTTCACGGCAAAATCATCTAGTTCCCAATCCTCTTCCTCAAATAACATTAGTAGTTGTTTTATGTCAACTGGAATCACTAAGGACACACAAAAAAGCCCTAGTGATCCATCCCAAGGGATCTCACTGCTAAACTCAAAAGTTAACTTTCTGTTTGTTGTTTCTTTTCTATTTTTTTCCTTTTTGAGTCAGAGTCTTTCTACATAGCCCTGTTGTCCTGGAACTTAATATGTAGTCCATGCTGGCCTTTAACTCACAGAGATTAACTTGTCTCTGCCAAATGCCAAATGCATGCATCATCACTTAAGATGATGGTGATAGCCGTCCTACAAAACTAATTTTGACAGAATGCCATCTTGAATGTGGAATGGTGGGTATGTATATGACACTTCACAAAACTTACATTCTGAAATTGAAGCAACAACATGCTCTGTTTTGAGTTCCAGTGATTGGTTAGCATGATAGCTCTCAAATACCACGTAGTAAAAACCCTCTACTTTTGGGGTCGACATTAAGACTAGCTGATCACAACAACCTGCTCTGTGCTTATTGTCTGCACAATCCATTGTCCCAAATGATGATCTCACTGCAGATTCCCAAAGAGTGACCTCCAATCTCTAAACTGGCCTTCTCATGTTCCTCTTAGATCACACAGGCTAAACAACTTGAGGCACAAGCATGAGGACCTGGATTTGATTCTCAGAACCATATAAAATAAGCAAGGTGTGGTAGTGCATGCTTGTAATACTAGAGAAGGGGAAACAGAGTCAGGCAGATTCCTGGGGCTCAGTTGCCAGCCTGGGTAGCTAAATTCCTGAGTTCCACATTCAGTGAATGACTAGATAGATAGATAGATAGATAGATAGATAGATAGATAGATAGACAGACAGACAGAAGACAGATAGATTAGATGACATCCTGAGAAACAAAAGCCAGTGTTGGCCTCTGGCCTCAACACATATCTGTGGGTACACATCCATGTACACACACACACACACACAAACACACACACACACACACACACACACACACACACACACACACACGGAGAGAATTAGAATTCCTAAAGAGGCAGAAACTACACCTTATACAAAACACAGAAGCGTCAGGCATCATCGACTCTTAAGATTAAAAGATCAAAGTCTCAGAGTACGGAACTGAAGCAGGGCAGCTAGTTAGAAAGTAAGAGGGGACAAGCAGGAAAGGTCCCCTTCATCCCCAATTCTTATGTTTGTCTTTCCTGGAGCCCAAAGAATTTCTTCATAACTAACCAGTCACCTGCAAAAGAACTTCCCTCCAGTTCTGGAGAATCATTACAGACAAGACTGTTAAAATGGTGGTCCAACCTTCTTGTGACCTATGTACATCCCTTTGATAAGGGTTTCTATCTGTAGTAGCACTTTCTTCTCTACTGCAAGCCCATATCATGTACCTTAAAAAAATTCCCTCTTGAAAGATAGAATTCTGAGGGTAACAAAAAGAAACATACCAGCATAAGCATTGCCTAATATTTAAAGCTAGTTGTATGTGGAGAGCTTCAAACCCCAAAGGCACATGTGCAGCTCCTTCTGTTTGCTAAGATGCACTCCTGCCCTGGTGCCTGCACTTGGGGCTCTTCAATCGAGTCTTATAAATTTGATGACTTTGCTTCACTCTGAAATTCTTTTCTGTAGAGGACATCAAGGACCCAGCAGAATCTGAGTAGAAGCCACAAGGCTCTAAGCAGGAAGGCTCCGGTTGCTCTGCCTGCAGTATTGAATTTCTTGCTGAACTGAATTTCAAGTCCAGCTGTATAACATTACCAGAAAGGGCAGGTGACCAAAGTTGGTGCTAGACCAAGGATTCTGTTTTAAGTTGGAGAATGACTGGCTCTGTGCCCACATGTTTTACCTAATAAATAGGACTTTATAAAGCTCTACACATAAAAATATCTTCAGGCGTCTATAGGGTGGTCCCATCTGTGGTCTAAGCCCTACACCCAGGGCTTCATCTCAAGTGTCACAGCTCTGCAAATTCAAAGCAAGTATCTGAGGTATGGAGGTGCCTTGAGCTAGGAATACATTTGGAGTCAGTATGCAGAAGCAAGCATTCTACCTTATTTCTCCCCAAAACCAGGGCACAGGATGTTAGGCTTGGGAAAGACAAAACACTGAGGAAATACCTTCCCATTTATAAAACAAGAAGAGTTACTGACAGAAAGGAAAAATGTGCAGAACTGATTGGGTGAGATGACCCAGTGGATAAAAGTACTCGCCATGCAAGCTTGGGGGTCTGTGTTCGATCCCCTTCTGGAGAGAACCTTCCTCAGAAAATTATCCTTGACATGCCCAGACACGAGCTGCAGCACATGTGCCCCACCACTCCTAATCATGCAATCATGCACACAAGAATGAATGAATGAATGAATGAATGAATGAATGAATGAATGAATGAATGATAGTATTCTTTGGTTGAACTACAAGGCCTAGACCTTGCTAGACTGTGTTGTTTTCTAGAATGCTCCGGAGCACGAAGAAAAGATAAACCAGGGTCTCACCATCACCTTGCGGCTTGGGGACAGCCAGGCTAGCCAGAGGTGGCCAGGAACCACGTGGACCTGATTCATTCAGCCCTGAGGGAGCCCAGCGGGCGTCCAGAGGCTAACCCAGCTTGTGGTGCCAATCATTTGGTAGGCCCCGCCCCACGCAGGCCCGTTTCCCCACCCTCCCCAGCGCGCGCGCTCTCGCCCCCCTACGTACGCGCGCCGGCGCGAGCTGTGACGTGACGTTGGCGGGCGCGCGCAGCGTGGCTCCCGAAGGAGCCGAACCTCCGCAAAGCTGGTGGCCGGGATGCGGTGCGCTAGTGGCCGCCCGCTCCCCCGGAGCCGCGGCCCGCCCAGCAGGTGAGGCCGGGGTCCGGAGGGGTGAGGGCAGCGGGAGGCCACGGCCCTGTCCAACCGACTCCCTCGCCATATCCGGGCGCCCCGCCGCAGCCCCGTGACCCCGGTGACAGGTGCTTGTCCCCGACACCTTGCCGGGTCCCGGGAGCGCCCTGACCCCATGGCGAGTGTGGGCTGAGGGAGAAGGACTATTGATCCCGGGGCTGGATGGCCTCTGCCTGCCTCCCGAAATCTGACGACGACGCATGTAGCATCACGTATTTGCTTTGCTCTGCGCTTTGGGGAAGTTTCCTGTTAGAATCCCCCGTGGAAAAAATGTGGCGGAACGGGAGATCAGCGATGGTGCAGGGTTGTCTTTCTCAACTTGAGTCATGCGTAGACTCTTTAAAGGGACAAGTCTCCCATTCTCAGGAATATAACTCCAGAACCTGCAGGGCGCCTCAGACCCCAGCTAGGTGAACACAGGTGCTGTTGCCACCAGAAAACAAAAGAGATGATGCTACTCTCTGTTGATGTTTGTTATAATTCAAGACCTGCATGTTACATAGTAAACTAGAGGTCAGTAACAATCCTTAATTAGACACTTAGTTAACGTTAGGTTGAAGGCTTTATAAAGCTTTTGTGAGAGGAAACTACGTACACTTCCATCCTCAGAGGGGTCTAAGATCTGTGTTGTGTTATATTATGTTTAAGTTGTCTGTTATCTGGTTTGTTAATTGTTTGACATAGTTACAGAACTATGCTTATTTTCTGTGAGTAGCTTTTTTTTTTTTTTTTTTTGCTTATCTTAATGTTGATTTAACATCTGTTTTAAAATTTATTATTATTGCATGTGTGGGAGTGGATGATGGGGAGCGGGGCATGTACACATGCCTGCCCCCCATGACTGGAGTTTACAGAATAACTTTTTCTGAGGTTCCAGGAAATGAATTTAAATAGTTATGCTTGCAGGTTGAGTACTTTGGCCTGCTGAGCTATCCTGCTGGCCCCCACCACTTATTTTTGCTGCTCATTGAATTTATGGCTTGCATTCTTTTAGCTCTATCAGGAAGTGTGTGAGATATGAGACTTTGAGTCAAACATGAGAATTGGTCTAAGGGGTCTTCCCCCCAGTATGTGTTCAGTTTGTTTATACGAGGCTGCCTGTGGATCGTGAGATTTGAAGTGCAGGAAGACATTAGAAAGTGTAACAAGTTAAATCTAGATTTAAAACGTATTACCCAGGGGCCCTGAAGGGTGTGTGATTGCACAAGCTGGATATGAAGAGGGAACAGCATGATTAAAAGCCAGAGGCCAATATTAGGAGAGCTTGTGTGGAACAGGCCCACCTTGGCCAGGACAAATATTACTGAGAGTGAGGCAAGAACAGGCTATTGATGCAGTGTGGGAACAGATGATGGATTGAGGCTTCCAAGTGCTACATGGAGAGGCTGGTATTGATCTCTAGGCTTTCGGGCCTTTCTTTGGTCGTACCTTGAAGGTAGCATTTCATAAAGAGTGTTTGCAGTGAAAAAAGATTTGGCTGCCCACAAAGATCTGTCTTGAAGTAATGTCATTTGCTGTGGTCATCCTAGATGTGTGGGATGCTTGATGAAGGAATTGACAGATCCTGGGGCTGGAGAGTTGGACTAGTTGGTCAGGTGCTTGCTGTGAAAGTATAAGGACCTAAGTTCAGATTCCAGTACTAGGGGAGGTGGGGGAAGGGGGTACTTGGAGCTCATTGGCTAGTCAGCCTAGCTAGTTGGCGAACTCCAGGTTCAGTGAGAGACCTTGATTGACCTCATTGTGACCTGGCCTACACACATACACACAAATACATGTGTACCTACACACACATGAACATACGAACACAAAGCAATTGACTTAATGAATGATGGGATGTTGGTACAGAAGTGTGAACCAAAGCTGAGGACAAGGTGACCATGCTGGTGGGGTTGCCTCTCTCACACCCAGAGAATTCCAGAGGCTGGTATATGTTACCCAGCCTTACTGAGTTTAAGGATTCGGGGCTTTAATAAGCTGGAGATAAAGACCTAGGACTGGAGGAAAGTCCCATTCTCCGGGAAGACTGCAGAGCTGGTGCAGAAAAAGTGCTGTCTGCATAAGGCCACATGAATAGTAGAGGATAGGGCAAAGTTGACTAGGACTTGCGGTTTAACACAGAAGCATGTGTGCAGCATGCATCCTTCAAGTTGCTTTGTTGCATCTTTTACCAATAGCTGAGTCACTGCTGTGCAGTGGCCAACATCTCAGTGCTCCCTGGCAGTCATTTCTTGCAAGCTCTGTCAGTATTTGCAGTTGTTCAAGGTCCTCCTTTAATCATCTGATAGTTAAGTGATTCTGTTTTGAAACACTCTTCCTGTCATCTCAAGTTTTATAGCTCAAAAGTTAGACTCTCCTAGAGCCTAACCCGTGTTTGAGTGATGGTATTGAATTGACTTGTGATGGGTACTCTTGATTGTTAACTTGATGGGTTGGGAAATGCCTCAGACATTAGTAAGGCATGAAGCGTACAGCCTTGTCTGTGAGAGCATTTTCACAGAAGATTGGCAGAGTGGGTTAGCCCACCCTGAATGTTGGGTACCGCCCCATAGGCTAGGTACATCAATGGAGCAAAGAGGAAAGGTGAAAGCCAGCTAGGGCTAGCTCAGCATCCTCCTCCTGTCCTCTCTATCTCTCTGCTTCCTGACCACCATGGTATGCTGCTCTGAAATCATAAGCTAAAAAGTCCTTCTCCTGTAGAAGGTTTTCTCCCAGGTGCTTATCACAGGGATGAAAAGTCTGACTAACCCAAATCCCATAATATGTGTTTACTGTACCTGTGTTTTTCACCAAATAAACTTCATGGCTGATGTGTATCAGCTTCATGGCTGAAGAGGTGGCTTAAGGGTTAAGAATACTAGCTTCTCTTCCAGAGGACCAAAGGTCAATTTCCTGCATCCACATGGCAGCTCACAGCTGTTGGTAACTCCACTTTCAGGAGATTCAGCATCCATACACATACATAATAGGAGACTCACCAAGAAATTGCCCTATGGTCCAGATGGGCTCTGACTTAGTCACTGTCCTGTTGCTGCGAAGAGATACTGTGACCAAGGCAAGTCTTACAAAAGAATACATTTCATTGGCAGCATGGCTACAGAGTTATAGATTTAGTTCATTAACATCATGGTGGGAAGCATAGCAGCCCACATGGTATTAGAGCAGTAGCTGAGAGCTGCATCCTCTCCCCTAAGCAGAGAGACTGGACAAAAGCCCACCCCAGTAACACCCTTTCTCCGATAAGGCCACACCTTCTAATCCTTTTCAAATAGTGCCACTCCCTAATGACTAAGCATTCAAATATATGTGCCTACGGGGACCATACTAATTCAAACTACCACAGGCTTTATTCCTTTACATAATAGTCTGCTAAGGAAGACCCTGCAGCTAGAATCACAAAGGTCTTTGCTCTCTCTGGTGATAGTCCTGCTGCAATTTAGAACTTTCTTTAAAGCATGACAGCAGTATTAGGCGTTTGCTTGCCTGAGTTCTGGTGCCAAGAATCCTAAGTGCAGAAACAGCAGTTGGAGTTTGCATTTTAAGATCAAGTTGCAGTATTGTGACTTCTTGGCAACATTCAGCCTTACATCTGTTCTGAGTGAAAATAATAAGTAATTTATGGACTACCGTTTTTGTCAAAATTCTACATCTTAAAAACAAAGTCCTAGGGATGAAAAGATTTAATCACTCAGTGATTAATAGCACTAGCTGCTGTCCCACAGACCTCACAACCACTCCAGCTCCAAGGGACTTGATGCCCTCTTCTGACTGCCGTAGGCACTCATGTGCACACACATGCATTTGCACACACATAAAGAAAAATTAAATAAATCCTTTTTAAAACTAAAAAGAAAGCCCTAAGACCAATGCTAGGTACGTAAAGTTTGCCAAGTATGCTGTAATCCTTGGTAAGGTACATCTTAGAAATGTATTTGTCTTTCTTGGCCACACCCACATTCTTTCCTACCTCCTCCTGGTATTGGCACTGGCCTTCCTGAGCTCTGAGCCCTCATAGGGAAGAGTCCTAGAGTTCAGCATTGCTGTTGGTTGCTTTCTTCATCCATTCTTGGACCATAGTGCTGTTGGGAGTTTTCATGTCTGCTTCATGTCACACTCGTAGTGCTGAGGCATCAATGGCTTTTCTTCTCCCACACCAGTTGCTGTTTAACACTCTCTTTAGTTCTTAGCTCAACTGTTGTGCAACTCTCACTGATTATTTTGTGCTCAGATTGAAGTTGCTATGTCTTTTTTTCCTTCTTCTTAATTTAGATTATTTTCTTTTATATCTATGAGTGTTTTCCCTGAAAACACTACATGTATTCTGTATGGCTGTACTACATGTATTCCTGGTGCGCACAGAGGTCAGAGGAAGTGAAAAGCATCAGATCCTCTGGAACTGAAGTTGCAAATGGTTGTGAGCCACCGTGTGGGTGTTGAGACTCGAACCCAGGTCCTCTCTGCAAGAGCAGCAATGCTCTTAGGTGCCAAGCCATCTTTTCAGCCCTTTTCCTGAGTTTTTAAAGTAATCTCTCTTCATATTTCTAGAAGAGGGAGGGAATTAAACACAGGTAGTTTGTCAAGAGCCATTCTGTGGTTTGTCCTGATGATGAAATTAATATATGCGTTTGAAAACTTAAGCAAGCCTGGGGAAGCAAGTAACAGTGGTCATCTATCTCATTGCCACTCAGAAATAAGCAACACTGCTAACATTTTGTTTATCGTTTTTCTTCTCTTGGTGGTGAAATGTTTTTATTTACACACAGTGGTGCTCTCGCCATGTCAAGTACAGAGACACAATCACCTTCCATCGTCATCCTGTGTTCTATAATGTAAATGTGCCCTCACCCCCATAAGTCACATTAGCTTTCCATGTGTTTTTATAGTGCTAAGAAGGAACCCAGAGTCTTACATGCAAGGCATATATTCATCTTCCGAGTGACATTTCCGGCCTTACTGTGACATTCGGGACAATGTTTTGCTCTTAAGCACAGTTCCATGGTGACCAGGCTGTGCATGTTTCAGTCAAAATCTACCCTATTATTTCCCAAGAGTAAATGTCTTGGTCACTGTTCTATTGCTGTGAAGAGACACCATGACCACAGCAACTCTTATAAAGGAAAGCATTTAGTTGGGGCTGGCTTAGTTTCAGAGCCATGCAAGCAGACATGGTGCAGGAGAAGGAGGCAGCAGGAAAAAGAGAGAACCATTGGTCCTGGCTTGGTCCTGAAACCCCAAAGCCCACCCCCAGTGATACTACCTCAAACAAAGCCACACCTATCCCAGCAAGGCCACATCTCCAATCCCTCTCAAGTAACCCCACTCCCCAGTGACCAAACACTCAAATATATGAGCCTACGGAGGCCATTCTTATTCAAACCACCACAGTAAGTTTCTAGAAATGTAGAGAGAGGGACAGGCACATTGAACCTGTCTACACAGTCACTTGAATGCCTCTAGTACATATTACCCCTCAACCCTCTGCCAATCTGATAGTTTTCAGGTCCCGTTTTCCTTAGGTCTATCTGAACACCCTGACCTTGCATCTTTTCTCTTGTTAACTTCAGTTACTCTTGCCTGGTTTTGTGTTAGTGTATTCCTTTTATTACTTCACGTGAATGTCTTATAAGCAGAGAATGGTTACCTTTTATTTTCAAAGATTTCCTTTTATTGCTTTTAATTACGTGTAGGTGTGCAAATTGGTATGTGCATATGAATGTGAGTCCCTTTAAGGCTCTAGACATCAGAGACCCCTGGAGCTGGAATTAAAGACATGAATGTTTGAGGTTGAAACTGGGTACTGGGGGTGGGGGTGGAGGGACAACTAGTCCTCTTAACCACAGAGCTCTCTCTCCAGCCTCCAGCCAGAATTTGTCTCAAGCCTTTGTCTCAAGTATTACAAGTTCCTTTCTCAAGCTATTGTATCTGAGAAGGGTTTGTTGATGTTTTAACATATGGAAAGTTTAAAATTATACATAGTTATAGTTTCTTCTGCAGTTTCAGACATTGATATCATTTAGAGACAGACCTTAATTCTAAGATTATGTCAATATTTGCTTATATTATCACATTTCCTTTTAATGGATATTTTAAAAATTTACATCTTTAGGACATTGAATTTCTCACTATATTAGAATATTTTAAAAGATATCTTTTTTGTTTATTTGGTTGGTTGGTTGGTGATCAGGTGGTTATTGGTTTTTGGTTTTTTTTGAAACAGGATTTCTTTGTGTATTCTTGGCATTTCTGGAATTTGCTCTGGAGACCTCTAAGTCTCAGAGATCTGCCAGCTTCTGCCTCTCAAGTGCTGGGATTAAAGATGTGTACCACAACCAACTGGCTGTGAATTTTTTAAATGTACTTAATTATATTTATTTATTTATTTATTTATTTATTTATTTATTTATTTACACAGTGAAGAAGAAGGGGGAAATTATGTGTTCCTCTCTACTGGGTTATAAATTCTTTTCTTTTCTTTCTTTCCATCAACACTGCCACCCTCCTGGTTCCCACCTCACAGAGTCCCTCCCCATCTTTCTCCCTTTTTCCTCTGAGAGGTTGGGCCCCCTGGCACATCAAGTCTCTGAAGGATTAGGGGCATCCTTTCCCACTAAAGTCAGTCAAGGAAGCCTGGTTGGGAAATAGATACTACAGTCAGGCTACAGCTTTAGGGACACCCCCTACACCAGTTGTTGGGGGACCCACATGGAGATTGGGCTGCAAGTCTTCTGCATATGTGTGTAGGGAGCCTCAGTCCAGGCCATGTATACTCTTTGGTGAGTGGTTCAGTCTCTGAGAACTCCCAAGGGTCCAGGTTAGTTGACTCTATTGGTCTTCCTGTGGTGTTCCTATCCCTTTCAAGGCCTTTAATCCTTCCATAAGAGTCTCCAGACCTCCATCCAGTGTTTGTCTGTGGGTATTACATCTGTTTCAGTCAGCTCCTGGGTAGACCTGTCAGAGGACAGTTATGTTAGGCTTCTGTGTGTCCCAGGTTAGAGAGAGGTGGAGTTGTGGGGTGGGGATGGTTATAAATTCTTAAGGGTTGGGTTTAATTATTTGTATAATTCTCCCTCCTAGTGTAGCCCACACTAGTCCTTGCCTGAGATGGCCTTATAAAGGCAAAGTCAACACAAGTATAACCCCAGAGCCCCTGTTGTATTAGAGAGGCTCTTTAAAAGGCTCATGCTCCCTTTGTGCAGGAATTTCAGCCAATGGACCCCAGAGAGGGGCATTCTATAGAGCTGAGAGCACCACTTGCGTTTGGTTTAGAGATCTACTGGGAACTGTGATATCACAGAGCTTTGCTCTGATGCCCCTCACAGACTGTGCAGAGGCCCTGTGGCCTACCGAGCACTTGGATGAAGCTAGTGCAGCGAAGATTTCAAACATTTCATAGTCTCAATTTTATATTTAATGTCATTGTCATCATCATTTGTTCTGGTGGGCATAAACCCAGGGCCTCACGCATGCTAGGCAAACACTACAACTGTGCCATGTCCTCAGCCTACATTTTTTTACATGAAACTGGTCCAACTTCCCAGGGCTACTCTTGAGCTCGGTCTGTCGCCCGCCAGGACAATGCTTTTGCAGTCATCCTGTCTCAGCCTCCTGGATAGCTAGAATGACAAGCCTGTGTCACCATATCTGGCTGCAGGGTTTCATTTTAGCTCCTTTAAGTAGCCACACATAGCAGCCAGCTAACTGCTTTAGGAGCCACACAGGGCTTGGGAGCCTTCCTCCACACCCAAGGAGTGAGGACTTTTTCCTCTCATTAAGAGAGAAAAGTAAGGGAAGTGGTCTCTCTTTGATTTGAAAAGACTTATCCAATATCATCTTAACCTTTTTCTTCCCAGAACTCTGACTCTCGTCAGAACCTTTCCCAGAGTCCATCAGTTTAATGCAGCAGTCAGTATGCATTCCAGAGAAGGACTTGTGGGACAAGAGAAATGTAGACCACACGTGCACAGCATGTTAGAGAACAGGGATTACAGTGTGAGTCACACACTTGAATCTCTACCCCATGGCCGAACATGACAGTAGCAAGTTCCTACCACAGTGTATCAGGAAACCAGAATAACCCATGAACATCTGGAGCACAGCCTGGGCACAGTAAGCCATCCTATGAGTATTTAATAATGAAGTCAATGCTAAGCTAGGTATGATGGCACACACCTTTAGAGATGCAGGCAAATCTCTGTGAGTTTGAGGCCAGTTTGATCTACACAGTGAGTATCAGGATGACCAGGGCTATATAGACCTTGTCTCAAAAACACAAAAACAAACAAAAAGTAAATGTAAAATGAGAAAAAATAAATCAAGGATAAGATCTGGATGGGAAGTGGTGTGTGTACTTATGATCCCTGAGAAAGTGATACTGAGTAATGGCTTGCTGGAGGTCAGGTGATCAGCTGTAAGGATTGCTCTGAAGCAGTGGGAGCAGGGAGGCCACAGACCAGAGTGAGAGGCTTCTAGAAGCTAGTGGGAGCTGCCAATGCAGCTGGAATGCTGGGGGAAGAAGGGAGCAGGTGACTAGGTCAGAGAAGAGCAGCTGGCCCAGGCTGCAGGGCTGGAAAGCACAGGAAGACTGCAGCGTTTGTTCAAAGAGCATGTGGCCACTGGGAGATTCTGAATCTGGGCTTGATATAATCTGAGTTCTGAGTGTGTCAGCCTCAGGGAAAGAATCCCTGCTTATGGTGTAGGAAAAGCATTAGAGAGCCCCCAGGTAGGACTTCAGGGAGAAGGCAGTGCAGGGAAGAGGTGAGAGCCTGGCCTAGAACAGAGATAAAAAGCGAAAGGTTAGGGTTTTTTGTTTTTTTTTTTTTTTGGTTCTTTTTTTCGGAGCTGGGGACTGAACCCAGGGCCTTGCGCTTCCTAGGCAAGCGCTCTACCACTGAGCTAAATCCCCAACCCCGAAAGGTTAGGTTTTAGGTGAGCAGGAGTCAGGAGAAGGAAGATGGGGAGACTGGGGATGAGAATCAGGACAAAGGAGAGGGGGTTGGCATTAAATAGAATGGGGAGTGCAATTTTAGAAAAGCGGTTCATGATCCATGCAGCATCCAGATACAGAGACTGGAGATTGAAGGTGGATGTATACATGACTCAGGAGAGCAGCTAGGCTGAGGAAATAAGTCATCTGTTAAGTGTTAGGTTATAAGCTGAACCAGAGGCGGTAAATTCAGAGGGAATGCCTCAGAGCAGGGGTGATGAAGTTAGGAGAGGATGAAGTCTAGGTAGAACGCTGGGGGACTCAAGGACAGACAGCTTTGGAACAGAGCCAAGGGTCCCTGACAGGATTCCAGAGCAGAGAGGCTGACTAGGCTGTGAAAGTGTTAAGCGGTCCCAGGAGGTAAAGACGAGAACTTTGGAGTTAATCCTGCGCATCCCTACCTCTCCAAATCTTCTTTAACTTTTCAGTGCTGTAATAAAGTCATGCCCTGAAAATTTAGGGCTTTAGGACTGCTTGCAGTAAAAGTTCATGCCAGTCTCCTGACTGGGCCTGGATCTCTAGCGCATGAAGTTGATGTACAAGAATGCTGCTCTAACCCGGTGGCCTCCACACAGGATCACAGTTAGGTGGGGTATGGCTGAGATTGAGTGTCTACTTGGTAGGCCATGGATATTTTATTTGATTGTCCTCTTCTTGATGTTTTTTATGCTGAACCAGGGTAGCTCTGACTCCATGAAGACCCCAGCTCCGATTCTGTCATTGTAGATGACGAGAACTGACTCCCACAACATTGCCTGGACCTTGCTTGGCCTTTCAGTATGGGGAGGTGAGTGATGGGCTTTATCACTAGCCTGTAAACCCTGAGATTTTGATGCTGAAGAAATGGGTGTTAAGAGAGAGGACAATCTAAATCCCAAGAGAGAAGGGTTTGAAGTTGTACTGTACTGGTCTAAAAGCATTGGCCCTACAGCCTCCAGTGGGGCACTTGTTACAGGAAGAAAGTAGCCAGGTGAGCTCCACAAAGGTTAGTGTGAGCTGCAGTTTAGGCCTGCACATTATATTAGCACAGGATAGCAGCCTAGGGCCTCTGAGGTGCAGAAGAGGAAGACTCGGGTGTGGAGTGTCCTCAGAACTCCTGTGAAAGGAAACTGAATAGAAATTTCAAGGGGTTGGCAGTCTATCTCCTTCAATGAGAGGTTTTAGTCCATGAAGTACTCTTCACAACAAAGAGGATAGAAACCATGAAGTGATGAAATGTACCCTACAGGCAGCACCTGCTGACGGCTCTACAGTTTGCCTCTCTTTCATGGCATACATTGAACTCCTTTCTGTTTGCAAAACATGTCTCAGAGGAGATGTGGGACAAATCCTAGAACTCATCTGAGTTCCCTTGCTGATTTCATAAAGGAGGTTCTGTTGAAAGACTGTTTTCCCATTACCAGGTCATCTGGCAGAAATTTACATTAGAATCACATGCTAACTCACTTCCCCTAAGTCATTGAGTCACTAATGCATAACGTTGGTCCATTAGGCTGCTGGTGTTTATGGGTAGCTTACAGCCATTTCTGTGTCCTCAGTCCCCTTCGTGCCATCATCCTTAAGTTGGATTTCATTATAGATTTCTGTGTTTATCTGGCTAAACTTAGGAACTGGCATTCCCTTTTGTAAAAAGACAGATGTTTTTGTAATGCTCCCCAGACAGGGGGGAAATGTAGGAATATTATAATCCAGGAGTGTTATAACCAGCAGGATGTCATGCTCATCGTGTCATTTTATAATGACGCATGTTTTATAATCACCAAACAGCAATCTGGAGCATGCTCAGTGCAGCCACCAGCAGACAGGAAGCAGGGAGAGCTCATGCTGAACATCAAGCATCTAAAATCTGTTTCTTTGGAATTTCAGGATTGGCATTTCCTGTCTCTTTCCTGCTTCTTGGCATTTTAGCATCTCTCCAGTGGGCTGTCCTCGAATTCTGAACACCAATTTACGACAAATCGTTGTCATTAGCATCCTGGCTGCAGCTGTCTCCCTTTTATACTTTTCTGTTGTTATAATCCGCAGCAAGTATGGGTGGCTGTCAAAGGACAAGAAATTTCAAAGGTAAGAGATAAGGACTTTGTGTTCCAGAAGGAATGTCATACTTTCTGGCTGATTTTGTTCTAGCTGCAGTAACAGAACATTGGGCAGCAACAGTTGTACTTCATAACGCTCAAGAGCAGGGTTCTCAACCTGTGAGTCACAACCCCTTTGAGAGTTGAGTGACCCTTTACAGAGGTTGCCTGAGACCTTTGGAAAACACATATATTTACATTACAATTCATAGCAATATTACAGTATGAAGTAGCAATGAAATAACTTTTATGGTTGGAGATCACCCCAACATGAGGAACTGTATTAAAGGGTCATAACATTAGAAAAGTTGAGAACCACTACTCTAGAAGCTGGGGTTCCAAGAGCAAAATGCCAGCAACGTTTGTTTCTAGTGAGGGCTTTGTCCCAGTTCCCACAGCAGGAAGAGGTGGGGTTGCTCTGATGTCTCCTTCCTCCTGATCTGATCACCTCCTAGAGGATAGTTGTG
The DNA here is from genome assembly GCF_011064425.1 of Rattus rattus. NCBI lineage: Eukaryota > Metazoa > Chordata > Mammalia > Rodentia > Muridae > Rattus > Rattus rattus. The sequence continues at coordinate 54,761,793 of NC_046165.1, read as the reverse complement.
CACTCATGGTTAGGCTCACGGCAGATGAGCATCAGAGGAGAGAACAGTCTCTGGACCATCATGTGATCACTGAACAGGCACAGGAACACATGGCTGTAGGAACTGGACCCTGTGCTGACTACCTGTTAGTAAATTGGACTGTTGGAAGTGCCTGACAGCTGGCTGCAGAGTCCATGTTGTAAGAGGCCCCAGGATTGTCAAGGAGCCCCTTCAACCTGTTTAAGCTGGGTTCTGAGTAAACACTTGCATTTTGGAGACAGTCATCTCTGGAACCTGAGGAGTGTGCTCAGGAGAGGTGAGCATATACCTGAATAGGGGTCTCAGGATTGGTTTGGTCTTTTGACTTGTCCTCTGTCACAGAGAGTCCCAGAGAGAGATCATTATATAGCATGGAGGGCACTCATGTACTTCTGCAGTGAGGCTTCCCTGTTAGAGCAGGACGATGCTCTGTTTTAATAATAACACTCATGTATTTCTAAACAAGGTACTTGGCCCGAGTCACAGACGTTGAGGCTACAGACACCAACAACCCCAACGTGAACTATGGCATTGTGGTGGACTGCGGCAGTAGTGGGTCTCGGATATTTGTCTATTGCTGGCCTCAGCACAACGGCAATCCTCATGACCTGCTGGACATCAGACAGATGAGGGACAAAAACCGGAAGCCAGTGGTGATGAAAATTAAGCCCGGTATGGGATAGGAACAGCTGAGGACTTGAGCCAGGTTCTAGGTTCCTGTAATTCTATGATACCACTCCCTGCGTGCGATACCTCCCCTCTCGATCACACTGCCCAGCCTTGCTTCTAAGTTCAAGGCAGGGCCTAACGCAGTGTAGTAGCTGGCTTTGTTTCTCTTCCCATTTCCTTATCCTGATCACACACCCACAGCCTGTGTCACCTGTGGCCGTCATCACACTCACCCCATGGTGTGTGCTCATGTTCTAACACTGCTGGGAAACTTCTGCTTTGTTTCTCCTATTTGGGAACGCTTTCTTAAAAACAGACATTTTCAGATAACTCTTGATTGTCACTTTAAATTTAACATACTATTTGTTTAAATATTGGTATGTATTAGTGATTTTTTTTTAAAAAAATTACTATGCAGATGTCTTCCTTTTCATCCCTACCCTTTCTCTTTTCTCCCCCCTTCTCTCCTTCCCTCTCTCCCTTGCCCTTCTCTTTCTTTCGTGGTGCTGATATTGACCATAAGAGTCATATATACTAGACAGTGCTCTACCAGCAAGTTATGCCCCTAGCCCTCTTTATTTTTGAGACAGTGTTTTACTGAGACAGCCATGCTGACCTTTGGCTTACAGTTCTTCTCCTCACTTGAGTCACTAGACTCCACTTGCCTGGATGCATTTCTTATGCTCTAGATTATTCATAAGGGCAATCTCGGGACTTAGAAAAGAACGAATGTAACCAGGCAGTGACGTTGCACGCCCTTAATCCCAGCACTCAGGAAGCAGAGGCAGTTGGATCTCTGTGAGTTCAAGGCCATCCTGCTCTACACAGTAAGTTCCAGGGACACACAGAGAAACTGTCTTTAAAAAAACAAAAACAAACCAAAAAAGTGAATGTAAATATAGTCAGTTTTTAAAGATAGGATCATTTCATTTCTAAGCCGTGTGAAGTATGGAATCACATCTTGCTTTCCTCTTTAAATAGCCTAAGCAGCGATAGTCTCCAACCTTCTCAGGATCTCTCTGCCTTGTCCGTGGTTGGTACGCTCTTGGGGCATTGGGAATGGAGCATTTAAAATGAGCTTTTCATTCCTAGACTCAATCAGCTCTGATTTAAAACAGTAGGCTGCACATATTAACAGAAACACTGAACTTTCATTCTGTCTCTCACTAGTGTGTGAGTGCTAAAATATTAAATGCAGACTGTTCAATAAATGTATTTTCTAAAATGCCAGAGAGGCACAAAGAAATGATCTGTGCTCAAAGGGATGGACATGCTAGGTGCTCGCTTTGCTTGCTTTGCAGTGTGCTCACGTGTCTGGTCTTCATACTGTACCCATAAATATAAATAATTATAACATGGCACAGAAAGTTTAAAACAGGATATTGAGAAGTAATAACCAACATGGTTTATTACCCTCTACTGAGAAGTGAAAATAACATCAGTGGATTTCCATAAATAAAGATTCTGATATTTATTTATTGTTAATATAAACAAGGCTCTAAGTATATTAGAAATAGATTCTGGCTAGTTTTCCACTGAACTAGCTCTGGGTGCAGAGTCAAAAGTTTTGCCTTTAACTCCATTTTCTGCTGTTTCCTTTCTGGGTCTATAATTCCCTAATGTGTGAAGTAGGAAGTTGTAGAACTTCTCAAGTCCCCACTGTTTCGATATTGTAGACTCAATGACAGCTATAAACACTCATTTACTTTTTAAAAAGATATTAATTATGCCTGTGTGCCTGAGTATATGTTTATGCAATGTGTGTATGCAGGTGCTTAGGGAGGCCGGAAGAAGTGACTGGAGCCCCTGAACTGGTTGGTTGGGAGCCACAATATAAGTGCTGGGAACCAAACCTAGGTCCTCTGCAGAGCGCCAGTGCTTTAACTGCTAAGCTGTCTACTTACCTCCCGTTCACTTTTAATAATAAGTATTGATCAGATGTTCCCAAGTACCTCCTCTTGCCAGATAATGTTAAGTGCTGGGGTATGAACAGGACAAGACAAAGTGTGAGCCCTTCTCCAGCTATAATGAGACAAGGCAGGAGTGTACTGTGATGAACAGACACATAGCTGGCAAAGGGGAGCACAGTCTGTGAGGAGAGCTGATATCCCTTAGGACTCTGCTAGAGAAGACTTCCGTGGGAGAAGGAGCTGAATGGACAGGCAAAAGTTGATTGGGTAAAGGAGGTAAGGGAAGAAAAGACTTTCTGCAGGGCACTCAGAGGCCCAAAGGCCAGAACAAGGTGTTTTGTGGTGAGAGAAAGGAACTCTGAGAGGAGGTAAGGATGGGCCATTGTGTGGCTAGCAGTATATCTCTAAGCTAAGTTCATCTGGGTTGGTTAGAGGAGCCTTAGAAGGGTTTAAAACAAACAAAACAAAACCAAAATCAAAAAAAGCATCCTTGGGGTAGGAGGTGGAGGGATCAGTGGAAACTGGAAGGCAGTGAGCTACATACACTAGGCCAGCAGCAGATGGCAGTGTCCAAAGAAACTAGCATAAGCAGACCCAGAAGTGGTCTGTGACAGTAGAAGGCAGTCTGCATGGGGGCATGAGAGAGAGTTTACCCTGGATGCCACGCACAGGCAGCAGAAACAGATCTGTAGTACCAGCTGCAGAACTCATCATGTTTGGGCTCTCCGTGAGGACAGGCAGTGGCTGCCTGCATTAGACAATCACTTTGACCTGATCTGAAGGTTGGGAAAGACCACTAGGGATTGAGCTGAAGGCCTATAGCAGTGGATGGTGTTGTAACCATTGGGGTTTGCCTGAGGAGAGAAGGGTACATTTCTCAAGGGCAAGAATATGCTCCTGTGTAGGACACGTAACAGATGCTCAGTCGGATCGATATACCAATGACAGAGAAGAGGTTATGGAACTGAACCCTTCATGCCATATAGCAGGGTGGAAGTAGAGAAATAGGCAAAACTAGAATAGAGTGAAGCCTGAATCTCTCCCAGATTCAGCACACTGAAGACATTTTCTCTTTACGCCATGACATCCCTGCTAACCCAACTGTCCATTTCTGCAGGCATTTCAGAGTTTGCTACCTCTCCAGAAAAAGTCAGCGATTACATCTCTCCACTTCTGAGCTTTGCTGCAGAACATGTGCCTCGGGCAAAACACAAAGAGACACCTCTCTATATCCTCTGCACAGCCGGGATGAGAGTCCTTCCTGAAAGGTGGTCTTCCTCAGCCTGGAGAGTGGGTGGTCTCTGCAAAGGAGGGGTGGCTTACTGCTCTCCCCTCCCCATCATGGCTATCTCATCTCAGGGCTATTCTCTTATGCAGATCTCCCCAAAGAGCTTTTAATCTACTCGTTTTTTACTATTAATTATAAAGTTAATTTTGAAGTGGCTGGTGAGACAGAGTCTTATATCTCAGGTTTGCCTCAAACTAAATATGTAACAGAGCCTGACCTTAAATTTCCAATCCTTCTACCTCCATCTCCTGAGTGCTGGAGTGGATTTACACTACCATGCCAGGTTTATACAGTGCTGGGGATGGAACTCAGCACCCCACCCACTGAGCTAAAGATCACATGATTCACAGAACTTTTTCATTTGGAAAGAACATTCCTGAGATAAGCAATCTTTTCAGTGAATCACTTTAGTTTTACAGTTAACTCTTTCAAGTTTCTTTATTTTTGTTTCAAACAACAAAAAAACCAAGTATGTGGTTTGATGGTAGATTTTGGGACTGCCTTACAGCCAGCAGAAAGCCATCCTGGAGGATCTCCTGACCGACATCCCTGTGCACTATGACTTCTTGTTTTCTGACTCCCATGCCGAAGTCATCTCAGGAAAACAGGAAGGTTGGTATCAGACCATCAGTTTGAAGTGTCAGAAGCAGTGCCTTCAGAGCCTCCCTCCACATTGTGCAATATATTGAATCACTAGAGACCATAGCCTTGAGATACTCTTCAAAGACTAAGTTAGTCTCTTAGATGACTGGTCTTTATTGTACAGCCCTAAAACTGTTAAACATAACTCATCTGAGTTTAGCATAATTAGGGAATATATATTGAACAGGCTGAGGGAGGAAGTCTGTGTCCTTGCCCAGCTGAACTTCTTACTTACTTCTACCAAGGAAATTGGAATTCTTGTCTTTGATGAACTGAGAAAGTATTAGTTCTGTTTTAGAGAAGTTATTACACTTGAGTGAGAAACAACCATTCAGTGAAATGGTATTCTAGGAGCAGAGACCTAAATGTGTGGTATCTGTTCCTCTGTCACCCACCGTCGAGCCAGGGTTCCTGGGGAAATGCACTGGGAAACAGACTTGGGTAGTTGAGCCAGGAACTCCTTACAGACAAGTACAGCCCTCAGAATTGTAAGCGGTCATTTTCAGCACCCAAAGGACGTGGGAAAATACCCTGGGAATATGAAAGAGAATGGCCTTTCCTCCACCTACCCACCTAAGAACGTTCTAAGTGGAGCCTTTGAGAGGACAGTAAAGGACGTCATCTCAGTAGTCGTAAGAAGCATGAGCCCAGCGTCACTGTTGATGGCCACTGTTGCTGCAGGTGGGAAGGAAGGCCACTGCAGACCAGCATGGGCTCTCATTTGGCCAGATCATGGCCCTGTGGAAAGGTAGTGGTGATGTTGACAACTGGATACATACTGAATTATCAGCCTGCTACTTCAGACATTGTTCTTTGGCCCAGCCCAGCAGGATAGGATAGAGGAGGTTGCTACTGAAGATTGGTTAGCTTGTCACCTCCACTGCATAATGACACAGATCCAGGTAGCAGTGGGAATGGATAGAAATGGGCTGTAGGGAACATTGGCAGGTACAGGCGGCTGTGTGGGTGACAGGTACAGGAAAGATGAGAGGAAGTTAGTGTGCAATCACTGTGGAATTTACATTCTTAACACATCTGACATAAAGTATAAGCTTTAAAATTGAGAGTCCTTGTAAAACCACTAGGGCAAGATAAAACAGCAGAACTGTGTTATTCTGTCTCAGGCTGTTAGGGGTTAAAAATAAGTGAGACAGCTTGCACAGACCAAATTGATCAGAGATTTAAAGCTTAATTTTTTTCTTAATTTTGCTCTGAAATGTCTAGGTGTGTATGCTTGGATTGGCATTAATTTTGTCCTTGGACGGTTTGAGCATATTGAGGAGGGTAAGTGCCACATTTCCATAGCCATCTGGTTGGAAGTTACACTACAGTTTATGGTTAGCCCCAGGGCTGAGGAGGAGCTAAGTGTTATGATAGCTCAGTGCAAAGGGTTGGGCGAGCAGAGCTACTGTCTAAGCTACAGTGGAGTTCATTGGGAGGAGTGGCCTGGGTGCTCTTCAAAGCCTCCAGTGGACACTTCTCTCTCCAGATGATGAGGCAGTTGTGGAAGTCAACATTCCTGGCAGTGAGAGCAGCGAGGCCATCGTGCGGAAAAGGACAGCCGGTATTCTTGACATGGGAGGCGTGTCTACCCAGATAGCATACGAAGTCCCCAAAACTGTAAGCTTTGCCTCCTCACAGCAGGTTATTATCTGTACAGAGTGCCTTCTGTTTGGTTCCATTTTCATTTAACATGTCTCCATCCATCTTTGTTTTGTTTCCTGAGTCTGGACACATCCTTACTCTGCTTGCTGAGGTTCACCTTCTCAACCCAGGAGGAAGGAGGCCGGAGAATGAGGCAGGCCTCAGCCAAGCCGATTGCGTTTGTACATTGACACTAGCTGGTTTGTTTTCTGAAAGAATTTTTCTCTGGTGTATATGTCAGTCACATGCTTGAGATTTTGTTTATTTTTTCACTTCACTTTTAAAAAATAATATAGCATTGTGTATCATTAGGAAGCTATGACCAGCACAGTCGCTTTTGTTTTCAAACTGTTCTGGGAAATATTGAGGTTGGTACCTAGTACTCCACATCTGGTTCACCCCATCTTTCCTCCAGTCCTTCAGTGCTCTGTCAGGGTCTGTGGTCCTCAGCAGGCTGTGCCTTCCAAAAAGGACAACAGAGTCATTCCCATGTGTCCCAAAATCACCATGTCTCTCATCACTGTTTCCTCCAGTGTAAACTGACACCAGAGCATGGCCTCCTACACTGTCTCCCCCACAGTAGGAGCATGTACCAGGGGGTGTTCAGAGTAAGCCAAGGAGCTGGACAAGCCTAGCTGGCAGCATCACCCTGTCCTTCCTAGTGGTGTGACCACATGCTAGTCCTATAATTTCTGTGAGCCAGGCTCGAGCTGCTGTGTGCCTAACACTCAGCCCCTAGTGCTCCTTGGAAAATTACTTTGGAAATTGAAGTATTTGAGCCTGTGTTTCCTACTTCCCATCTCAGATATGCCTCTAGAGGCTGCCTTGCCTGCGTTCTCCCTTCATTGTAAAGTAGCAAACTACAAAGAAAGCTTAGGACAAACAGAAAAACAAAAACTCCCCCTGGACTCTCCATCATTTAAAAAAAAAAAGCATTGTTAGTGTTTTGGTGAATTTTTCCATTATTTTTATTCCTGTCATAGTTTAAAGATGTGGTTGTTACATTTTTGCCTTTTGTGATTGTGTGCCTTTTATTCGCAGTACACATTGTATTCCTCTATAACTGACTACTGCCATTAACCTAACCCTCCCTTAATGTTGACTACTCAGATGCTATTTCTTTTTCCTTTTTTTTTTATTTTTGTTTTTTAGATAAAGGTGTGTCTATTTATCAGAACATTCCTGTGTTTGGGTCTATGCCCATAGCAGGAAGTAGCATAAATAGATTTGTGGGTCAGAGGGGAGAAACTATAGCACTGACCTCCTTTTCAGAAAGTCCTAACCCCACCCATGTACAGCAGCTGCAATTCCTCAGTTAGAATCATACTGCATTTTAAACCAGGCTAAGAGCATACTTGGGAGGTGGAGAGAGAATCTGCTGCTCTTAATATAACTCTTTTTAGACCCTTCTTTTTTAACTGGAACTAAAGTTGCTTTAAAATACCAAAATGTGTCATCCTTGTGCCTGCAGGAAGAAGTGGCTAAAAACTTATTAGCTGAATTCAACTTGGGGTGTGATGTCCACCAGACTGAGCATGTGTACCGCGTCTATGTGGCCACATTTCTTGGGTTTGGTGGTAATGCTGCTCGGCAGAGATATGAAGACAGACTATTTGCCAGCACAGTTCAGAAAAACAGGTACAGCCCCTGCCGCTCCTCAGCAGGTACCTGCAAGCCTAGCTTGCTCCTCATCAAAACTAGATTCTGGTCAAATACCTTCTTTTTAGCTGCCACTGTGCTGGAAGGACTGAGGATCCTCAGGGTCCTGCCATGAGCCCCCGTCCCACCCTTGTGTGTGCTTGCACTTTCACTCTCCATCTGATAGAGTGGGACCCTCACCAACACTAGATGACAGTTGCTCCTGAGTGACTGATACTATGACACTAAAGGCCTGGGAAAGTTCAGACAGTGACAAAGTACGCCACACTGCTGATCCCTGTGAGGCTCACACCAGCCGGTACCCTTGACTTCAGAAAGCCTCAAATAAGGAATGTTCTAGAGACACTGGACATTGTCACTGAGAACCACAGGGAAAGGGGGTTAAGAGTAAAGAAATAACTTGAAGTAACTTAAGGATATTAAAATATTTTTAAGTCGGGTATGATGTTACATGCCTGTAAATCATTATATCATTAGTTTGAAGCCTAAAAGACCCTATCTCAAAAAGCAAACCTAAATAAAACTAAAAATAAACCTTCACATTTTTATAAGTGGAAACTTAAAAAACTGAGTTTATGTGAAATCCTGATGTAGAAAAATATGTAAAAGAAAAATAGAGGAAAGAGCATCACTTCTGTTAGACTGACATGTATGAGTTTAGCTGGGCATGGGGATGTACACCTTTAGTTCTGCCCTGTGGGGCCAAAGCAGGAAACCTCTGTGTGTTTTAGGCCATCCTGGTCTATGTGGTTTCAGGCCACACAGAGTACATAGCAGAACCCTGTCTTTAAAAAGAGAAAAAGAAAAAGAAAAAGAAAAGAAAAGAGCCAGGCAGTGATAATACAGGCCTTCAAGCCCAGCACTCAGGAGACAGAGGCAGGCAGATTTATGTGAGTTCAAGGCCAGGCTGGTCTACAAAGTAAGTTTCAGGACAAACAGGACTGTTGAACAGAGAAAGCCTGTCTTGAAAAAAATCCAACAAATGAATGAGTAAATAAATGAATGAATTATAATAATAAGCTTAACAATATACCAGTTACTTATTTGAAGTGTGCCCATCAGAACAGACAAATAGCTTGGAACCAGAAGGGCAGAGTCTGGGTATATAAGATACCTTGCTCTTCCTGTATCTGGTTTGTTGATAGAATGTTTTTAAGGAGAAATGATCATTTTAGAGCTAAGAAATAGTATATTTACTTGACCAATTTAATCTTTTTCAAGAATTTTATTAGTTACTTTTATGTATTTGGGGGTTTGCCTACATGTATGTCTGTATACTATATGCAAGCAGTATCCAAGGAGGATAGAAGAGAATACTAGATCCCCTAGAACTGGTGTTATAAGTGGTTGTAAGCCTCCTCCATCTAGGGAATCAAACCTAGATCTTCTAGAAGAGGAACCAGTGCTCTTAACCACTGAATCATCTTTCCAGCCCTGACCAATTTAATCTTAATAAATCAGTAAGGGCCTAAAATTTAATAAAGACCAAGTTGGAGCTACTTGGTATGAGTTTCCCCAGAGTTCACATCTGTAAGTATGAAGTTCTCTGATTACCTTAAAAACTAATTGATAGGTGTTAATTACAACAGCAGTAGTCCCATGGTGTTTGCTTTTTGTTTTAAATTTGTGTCTAGAACATTTTGTTATAGTTATTTTTCATAACAGTCTTAAAATTTAAATTAGAAATATAAATTTGAATCTAACTTTCATAGATTTGTTAAACACTTTCTCCTGACTCCTGAGTTTTAATAATTGGGTTTTATTACCAATTTAAAAAAAAATGTTTTATATTGTGTAGTCCAGTGGCACTCCTAAGCTAAATGTAGAACACAGAAACAGTAGTAACACACATTTAACTGCTCAAAATTCCTGATAATTATAAGCATGCCATTATTATTTGAGCCTTGAAATTCATACCTGTCTCTGTCACTTACAGCGGTAGTTCATTTCTTTAGAGTAAATAGTTTTATGGCAAAGATCATTGTTCGCACTCAAGTACATTATGGATAACCCTGATGGGAGGAATGTCATTGAGGGCAAGTGACTCCAGCAAGGTTCAACTCCTAACAGTCAGACCTGGGAGTACATAGTACCCAATACTAGCATGACTTCCACTGTCAAAAGTTTGGTTTTCTGTTCATTGATTGCATGAATATTCACACACACACACACACACACACACACAAAATACAGAGACAAGGGTTAATTAACAGGATATCTCTTTCAGATGTAACTAGCCTGGTGTATTTCATTTACAACAAGGCTAACAGTTCTTTTCACAGGGCTCCTCAGAGCTGATAGTGCTGCAAAAACAGCTATTGCAGCAAAAACAGCTACTGCCTCCTGCCATGTAGGCCAGTAGTTGATTAATAACAGCAACAATAATAATGCCTCCTGCTGTCTAGGCCTGTAGTTGGTTGATGGTGATGCTGGTGGGGATGGTACAATCAGATGTCCAAAGCACAGTGTATGTAGCATAGGTCTCATGGTAAATGATTCTTTGTGCCACAGGCTTCTGGGTAAACAGACTGGCCTGACTCCTGATGCTCCATTTCTGGACCCCTGCTTGCCTCTGGACCTTAAAGATGAGATCCAGCAAAATGGGCAAACCCTGTACCTTCGGGGGACAGGAGACTTCGACCTGTGTCGAGAGACCCTCCAGCCTTTCATGAACAAAACCAATGAGACACAGACTTCTCTCAATGGAGTCTACCAGCCTCCAATCCACTTCCAGAACAGTGAATTCTATGGCTTCTCTGAGTTCTACTACTGCACCGAAGATGTCTTACGAATGGGGGGAGACTACAATGCTGCTAAATTTACTAAAGCTGCCAAGGTAATGTGCCAAGAAAGTTAATGCTGTGAAGAGACCATGAAGGCTGCAGGTCCTGCCTCTGTCATTCTTGTACGGGAATATTTGTAGTGCGCCATTGTGATGTCCTTTCCTTTCAGTTGTCTTGTGGGAAGTAATCATAGAAGGAAGTCTAAGCTCTACTAACTATCACCAGGAATGTACACAGAAAAGTCTTGAGTTGACTTTTGATTGCCACATCTCAAAATCCTTCAGCAGCTTTCTACCCCCAGAGCAGCCAGGACACTCCTATGATCTTGTTCCCTCTGCTCTCCCTCTTTGTCTGAGGTTTGCCCTGTCATATGTCGTCAGCCTCAATGGCTCTTGTCTTTCAGCCATAGCCCATTGCCCTTCCAGCTCATCAGTTCATCCATTGTCCCATCTGTGCTGTACTTCTCTGGCTGCTGGCATCTAGTCTTTGATCCTAACCCATTAAGTTTCATAATTCTAAACAAAGCCACAGTTTTCTCTTTGTCTGTCTTTTTTGTGCCATTGTAGCTGATTTACCAGCCATCCAGTCCCTTCCTCCAGGCATTGTTTTATTTATAGTGCCGGGTAAATGCTCTCTTGTTGAGCCATGGACCCTTTGCTTCTCTTTCTCTCTTTCAGATGCCCCCACCCCATAATCAGTGATAGTTTCTTTCTTGAATATTTCTCGAGCCTATCCCTGATTCCTGTTCCATTGTCACTGTCCTTGCCAACCCTCTGGCTCACCAGGAGCTGTCCAATAGATCCTCAGTGTTTGGTCTCCCTGGTGCTTACCTGCATGCTGTCCTGGGGTGTTCTGTCTGAAGCTCTCATGCAGCACCTTGCTGTACCATTTAAAGTCTTAAACAGTTTCACTTGCTGAATTCCACTGATCTCAGCCTGTCACCCCAGCTCAGTGTCCTCAGCATGGTGAACAACATGGCCTTACACTGTGTACCACCCCCCTCTTTCTCTCTTACACTTTTTCATTCCTGATGTTTTCCCTTCCCCATGCCTCAGGCCAAGTGCATTCCCTCATGCTCCCTATCACAGCATTTCTCTAAGTCCCAGCTTCTTCATCCTGTAGAAAGGTGAGGAGGAGTCATGGTGGGAGGCCGGTGCCCTTCTGAAGGACACAGTGTTAGTAGGTGTGAACAGTTAATGTGCCTCCAAGTGACTTTTCCATCACCATCCTCCTCCAGTGCTAAGTCTGCCCTAAACTCAAGAACACAGTTTGAACAGGCCAAAACCAGTTTCACTTTGCCAGAGTTTATTCCGGTACCATGGTGATGGGAGAACTAAATGGTTTGCAGAGGTTCATTTTGGGCAGGATTTCCTAGTACAGAGCAAGTACAGTTTGCTGGTCTCAGAGATTCACAGAACCCCAGGTCTCAGTTGACTATACAGACATTCGCTCCGCTTGTGTGTTTGCTGTGCTTGTTAGAAATATAAACTTGGTAAGTGGAAAAGCTGTTTTAATAAGCTTTAATAAGGGATGGTTTATTTGGGGTGCAACTGTTTTCAGGATTACTGTGCAACAAAGTGGTCGATCTTGCGGGAACGCTTTGACCGAGGACTGTACGCCTCTCATGCCGACCTCCATCGACTTAAGTAAGTAGTGGACACTCAAGTCCTGATCTGCCAGGTGACCCTCCTTATCTACCATCCTTCTCTACCCTCGGCTCTTTCAAATGGGACACATTTTTGTTACGGCTTTTCTGCTTAGTTTTGAAATCTTTGCGCAGAAATTCCCCTTTGTCACTGTTTGCTCAAGACCTGCTGAACAACAGAGTTATGTGGGCTGCTGCCCCTTTCCCTTTTTCTGTCCCCTCCGCCTGACTCCCCAGGACATGAATGGTATGGTTTATAAGATCCCTTTGTTTAAGTCACTTGGGCAGTGGCTGAGGCTTATCATTTACTACCACATTTTATCACTTAGTCTAGTACTTCCTCATAAGAGAGGGGGCTCTAGCAAACATTGAAAAGGATCACGAAAAGGATCACCCTGCCTTTCCCTTCTGTCATAAAGAGGCTGGGGTCTAAAGGAGATGGAAGGTGGCAGTGTTTGTTCAGTTAATGATGACGTACTGTAGGCATGGGGAGAGTGGTGTCCCACAGCAGTGATTGAATGACACTGTTTCAGGATAGTCAGTTTTGACAGGTAAACTGTCCTCTGCATAGGGCAACAACCTGAGCTAGATAATCACTCAGCGGCACATGTGTGCTACCTTCTCAGAGCTGGCATGATGTAAGATGGGGACATTCTGTCTGGTGCCTGTCTGACCCATGCCTGTGCTTGGTTTTGTAGGTATCAGTGTTTCAAATCAGCCTGGATGTTTGAGGTGTTCCACAGGGGCTTCTCCTTCCCTGTCACATACAAAAGTCTGAAGACAGCCTTGCAGGTGTATGACAAGGAAGTGCAGTGGACCCTGGGGGCAATCCTTTACAGGACCCGCTTTCTGCCCTTGAGGTAGGCTATGTACCTGGGAGAGTCACTACTGATGGTTCTCTGGAGCACGCTGCCTCCTGGTGGCTGTATGCTGTGGATGTTGTCAACGCTGTGAGACTAGCCAGACTAGCTTGGGTTAGTTTACTTGGGTCTTCTCCATTACCCTCCCCAGGGGCTTCCTTTTCTCCCATATAGCATAACAACTCTTTGTGATGCCATCCTATGTCCCATCTGTCTGTTCCCTGACCCCTGTAGAAGGGTCCATTTAGTGGTGACCTTTATGACTTTGGGCTGCTTCTGTGATAGTATAGTATCTAGGACTGCAAAAGAAACCATTGTATTGAAAAGCATTTATGACTCTGTTGTAGCACACAGACTTGTGATGTAGGAGTACATCTTTATTAACACATTGTCTTGTAATGTCTGGTAGGTAGCAGAACCATCATGTCTGTTCCTTCAGCATGAGGATGGCTGACAGCTGAGGCATTAGCCTTCATAATGGGCCCAAAGCATCAGTCATCATCCTTAGCACCGAAGTGTCATAAATACTTTTTTTTTTTTTTTGGTGGCATTTAGGTCTATGTAGATTCATGACCAAAAGAGATACTACATTCCAGTCCACAGTTGGTCACATAAACACATACCGTTTTCTTCATTCAAGTCAGCACACCTAGCTCAGATGACCCACATTTAAAAACATTTTTATCTACTAGTCTAAGCTGGGTCAGCTCCAGAAATTCTGTGTAGTAGCTGTTACTGTTTATACAAAGTTCCGCATGAATGTGTTTGCCCTATTAACTTCCTTATAAGAGCAAAAACCTGGGGCCTACATTTATCAAATGTTTGTTGCTGAAATGCTAATGCTATGGCCTTAAGGACATGCTTCCACATGTCACTGCCTTAGTGTTGCCAACGTAGTTGACAGGGGACCCACTCTGGACCTGCTGCCCCTGCCCTGAAGGTAACGAAAGCCAGGAACAGCCTGGTGCCCTTCTCACTGTTGTTTCTGTTTGTCTCTGTGCACAGAGACATCCGGCAGGAGGTGTTCCGGGCTGGCCACGCACACTGGCAGGGCGTGTCCTTTGTCTACAACCACTATCTGTTCTCTGGTTGCTTCCTGGTCGTCCTTCTATCCATCCTTCTCTACCTGCTGCGGCTTCGGCGCATCCACCGCAGGGCACCCCGCACTGGCTCTCTGTGGATGGAGGAAGGCTTGCCCTCCCAGAAGGGCCCTGGGCCCTTGTGACAGACACTGTGTCAGCTTGAAGAAGACTCTACAGGAAAAGCCATTTTTGCCTCAGGGTTTCTCGTATGCTCCAATGGTTTTGTTTGTCCCTTTCCTTTCTGTTACAAAACCCCACTGATTTGTAAACCCTGCTGTCTAGAGGTTCTACCATTTTGAACGCAGCTTAAAATGGAGGAGTGGAAAAGAGACTTCACTCAGCTTGTGCTGCACAGCATCTGCCACACATCAGTAAGGTTTGTAGGAAGTGCTGCATTTTTAGCACATGCACTTGGGTACACGCACAAGGGGACAGTGGGCAAGTTCCCATCAGCGTAGATGGAACTTCAGAGTGGTCCTGGGACAGAACCAAGCTGTGAGTTTTACCCTCTTTCCTCTCCAAACACCTCAAGCTAGAAGGGGGGCGTTTGATTTTATTTGCTGCTCAGGTCTGTCACCATCTGTGTTTTCTTGGCAGATTTAAGACTTTAGTAATTTATAGCAAAAATCGACAAGATGGTGCACAGGGAGGTGATACAAAAGAGGGGTCAGTGATGAGAACTACTGAGGAGAACATTGCCCTGCTGCAGGCGATCGCATGCCTGTAAACTAGCCGCACTTGCCCCTGTGCTGGGGAGCTCTGTCGCCCTCTTAGAGCAGCGGTGAGTTTGTTTGAGTGCTCATTTGTTTTGTTTGTTGTTTGTTTTTAAACCAGAAAGTCTATAAAGTTCCCAGGTTTAGTGGTCTGAGAGCGTGGCCAGGAGTGTGCCCTGCAGGCACCCAGACCTCTGAGGCCAGGTCTGTGCTGTCCAGCTGCCCAGCCTCTTCCGCTTCCTGTGTCCCCCCTGCTTCAGACCTCTCCACTGTCTTTCTTCAGGACACCCCACACATTGCTCGACAGTCCTTGTTGGCACACTGTGGCTGCAGCTGTCGCTGGCAGTGGCACTGTAAGCCCACACCGTGGAAGAGCCTGAATTTAAAATAAGAAATAAATGCACACGTTGAAAACAAATTTGACATTTTAAGTGGAAACCTGAAAAGGACAACCGGGGATATGCGGGGCTGGAGGGAGTTTCGTTCATTATTTTGTTTGTCTGTTTGTTTCTATGCTGTTCCTTTAGGTCAGGGACATGGGGGATCCCTATACATAGGGTAGTCTTGTTTGGGTGGAGATAGTGGTGATGACGCTCATATTCCCCACCTCCATAACACTTAGGCTGAAGGAGTTGGCAGCAGATGGGTATTTGGAACCTTCAACTGCTTATTCAAAACTCTAAGAGAGAGAATGGCGACTCCAAAGCATTGACAACCCTAGAGAAAAAGTGTAGCATACGTCACATCAGCCACTTAAGATTCACATTTATGAATAATACCCAAATTTCTCATCTCTTCAAAGTGACTATTGTAGATGAAAGACACTGGTGGGGAGGTAGGGGCGTGGCATTAGCCTCTGTGCAGTTCATGCTCCAGGGGACGTACACCAGAATAAATAAATATTCTATAAATTTGAGAGGGTCAGTTTCTGAAGCCACCAGCAGCTTCAGTCCTGCCACAGGTGAGGTGCTCGTTGGAGTCCTACCCTTTGCCATGCTAGCATCTTTCCCTTGAATTTCTGAGTGAGTGTCTATGTGCATGTGTGTGTGCCCTGTGAACTGTCTGTGGCTTTGACGGTGAAGAGGAAGGGTGGTGTTAGACTTCAGTTGTACCTCTCTCCCAGTGCCAGGCATGAGGAATGTGAGGCCCCATAATCTGAAAATATGTGAATACCTCCTTGAATTTGGGGCATTTGCCTTTACAACCAAGGCAAGGAAAAGCCAGTGTAAGAACTTGCTGAAACCAGCCTTCTTTAAGATTTCTTCCTCTGGGTAAAGAGAACATGCTGGTCTGGTCCTGCTCTGGCAGTTTGGGGACAGAATGGAAACAAGCAGACACCCTGCTGCAAGGACCAACCTTACTTTTCAAAATAATCCCCTGGCTAGAGTTCCCAGAGCCACACTGCCTGTGATTATCTAATACCTTCTGGAGTAAGATCTAATGACCATTGTAAATCTAGAAGGCCTTTGAGCTAAGAACACTATTTTCAACTTCTGAAAGGATTGTTTTAGCAGGACTTTTAATCCCTTGAGGGGCAGGGATAGGCAGGCAGATCTCTGTGAGTTCAAGGCCAGCCTGGTCTACATAGGAAGTTCACAGCCAATACCATCTCAAGAGAAAAAAAGTTAGGCAAAGTGGCACACACTTGTAATCCCAGCATGGGGAGGCTGAGGCAAAAGCATAAAGAATTCAAGGCAGGCTGCGCTCTAATCCCTACCACAAAAACAAACAAAACCAAACAAACAAAAAACCAGAGACTTCATGGCCTTGTAAGATCTGAAATATTTACAAATTCCCCTTTATAGAAAATTTTGCTGGCCGTTGCTGTGTTGGCTTCCCGTTACTACAACAGATTCTGAGACAATCAGAAAAGGTTTCCTTTATCTCACAGGTTTGCAGGTATCCTGTAGTCCTTGGCCCTGTTTGGCCACTGAGGCAGCCCAGTGTAGTAAGAACAAGGACCAACTCAGAACCTGCTTCTCAGCCAAGAGCAGGAGGTGGGGGCACACTCCCCTTCAGGGGCACACCCCCCAGTGACTTGAAAACATCCTGTTTAAGCTGCATCTTTCAAGTTCCTCTGCCTCCTGTAACACCAAGTCAGAGGCCTAGCCTCTAACACAGAAGCCCATGGGGAACATTGCAAATTCCAACTCAGCCTGTGAGAACGATCTACAGCTACAAGGGAAACAAGGTACAACATTGTAACTCAGCAAGTAACTGTTTAGTTCCCAGATGGGAAGTAACCACATGGCAGTCCTAAAATATCTGCTTAGATACATTTCACTTCCATATTTCACTTTGCATGCCAATTACTTCCAAGGTTGGTTTGGGGTGTGTGTTTGTTTGTTTTTTGATTGTTTATTTTTTGGTTTTTTGGTTGGTGTTGTTTTGCTTTTTTGGCAAATCAGGAAACCTATGCTTCCTCAAATGTAAGAACAATAGTAACAAAAACCCTTTAGGAAGCTCATGCAGAGCTAAGGGGGTTCTGAGTCAGAGAAATCCCTGCTAGGAGGGGGCCTGCAGCTTCCAACAGTTATTGATACCATGTAGAAGACTACCCTGTACTCTGAAGATGGTCATGAGTGAGAGATAGCCAAGGATAAAGCTGCTTTGGGACAGGGATTCCTGTCACCTACTAGCTGGCCAGGAAGCCAGGGAACTGCACCTCTGGAGAGAAGATGCTGGCCTGGGAAGTTGCACGAGCTCCTGACCAAGAGACAGCAGTGAATTCACTCTACCCTATTCCGAGTGGCTGTATTCTAAGCCACTGAGGGCTGTTCTCAGATTTTAGGTACTTCATAGGGAAAGGCAAACCTAGAGCAGCACCCTCCAGGCTATGCACATTTCATCCCTAAAGCTGTGGCTTTAGCTCTACTTCCACCTTAGGCGTAGGTGATGGAGAAACTGGTGGCTTAAGGACCATGTCATGGCCTGACCATCCTAAGGTAGGTCATTGTTCACTGTTAATGACCCTGTGCACTGCAGCGTAACCAGCCTTAAACAGACACTCATTTTAACGCAGGTCTACATGGAATAGGGTTCCTTATGGAAGCGTGTGTCAGCAAGACACCAAGAAGACAAATGTGTTTGTTTGCCAAGCTTTAAAAAGAACACCACCTCCACTTTGGAGTCCTGAATGGTAACGTGCAATGCAGCAAAACTACCATTAGTTAAAGCACTGTATTTCAGTGCTCCGTTTTCTCCAGTGCTGCGGTTCCCTCTAGGTCAGTGGTTCTCAGCCTTAATGCTGCGGCCCTTTCTACAGTTCCTCATGTTGTGGTGATGCCCCCAACCCCCCTGAAACCATAAAATTATTTTTGTTGCAGCTTCATAACTAATTTTGCAACTGTTATAAACCATAATGTAAATATCTGAGGTGCTGATGGTCTCAGGTGACCCCTGTAAAAGGATCCTTCAACCCTCTAAGGGGGTCAGGACCCACCAGTTGAGAAACACAGCTCCGTTGGTGAGCAATGTGAGCGGCCTAGGAGAATGCTTTGTGTCTGAGATGTTTTACTGTCAGGGATTACAAAACTAAGGGAGCACCTTTCAATGTATTTTAAGCGATAGATTTTTTTTTTTTTAAACTAAGAATTATTGTTTTGGGAAGCATGTGTGTGTCTACTTTCCAGGTTAGGCAGCCTCCTATCACACACTTGGACATGGATGGATGCTGAAAATAAATGTCATCCAGGGAACCAGAGCCCCCATGCGCTTTTCTTCTTGTGATTTAAATACTCTTCTCTGTGATGTCTGAATCTTGCTAGAATGACTGGCTGGATTTGAGTCTAAATTCAGCAAACTAAGCTGAATCTACACACTTTGTGTTTGTCATGTCAAACTTGCTGCAAGAATAAACAAGTGTTGTAGGCAGCACGTTCTTCAGCCTAACTGAGGCAGCTGCTTATAAGGTCATTGTGGTCTGAAGAGAGTTCAGGTGGTAATGCTCTGGCTTTGCAAACATAGGACCCAAGTTTGAACCCCAGAAACCTTGTGAAAGCTACACACGGTGGCCCATGCTTGTACTCCTAGCATGGCGTGCAGAGACAGGTAGATCCCTGGGGTTTGATGGCCAGCCCAGCTTGGTGAACTCTAGACCAGTAAGAGGTTCGCCTCAATAAACAGGGTGGGCAGTATCTGAGGAACAACACCGGAGTTGATCCCTGCCCTTCCCACACATGGGCTCATGTTTGCATTCACACACAAAAGTAAGGTTTCCATTTCAAAGTACCTGTTTACATATAGACAAGAAAAAAGAAACGACTGGGGGCTGGAGGGGACTCAGTAGTTAAGAGCATTTGCTGCTTTTGAAAACATCTGAGTTCACTTCCCAGCACCCACAACTGTCTGTAACTCCAGCTCCAGGGAATCTCATACCCTCCTCTTACCTCCATGGGTACTGCACACGTGTATGTGTGTGTGTGTGTGTGTGTGTGTGTGTGTGTGTGTGTGTGTGTGTGTGTGTGTGTACACATACACTGTCTTCAGTCATACCAGAAGAGGGAATCGAATCCTATTACAGATGTGAGCTACCATGCTGGGAATTGAACTCAGGACCTTTGGAAGAACAGTCAGTGCTCTGAACTGCTGAGCCATCTCTCCAGCTCCCATAATTTTTAAAAAATAACTAATTGTATTGTCAATGAAAATTAAAATGGAATTGTCAAGACCAACCTCGACCAGCAAGGAAGACACAAACCAGAGGAGATCTTCTTCAAGCAGTTTATTCAGGAACCTTGATACAATCCTCTACCCCGGGGAATGCCCTACATCAGCTTAAGCACCCAACGCCAACCAACCCCAATGTGCCACGTGGGTCATGCAGACAGGCTGTCACTATGCGGAACCTAGCAGGCCAGGCAGGCATAGCCAAATAAGGACCTGTTTACTACAAGGAGCGCTCACCGTCAGGAGGGTGGAAGGCGGAAACCAGCGCCATCTCTGAGGCGTGGCACTTCACAGCTCCCTACAGGAATAACATTGATTTGAGCATTTAACATGATATTGGGAGACCATGTTTCACCAGATCTTAGCCACTTGAGAGTGAACCTTTGAACTGACCAACAGTTACCTAAAACATGGTTAATTTGGGTTGGGCGGTATAACAGATCTCTTCTACCAAACTGCATAGACGCTGAGTTAGCCCCCAAAACCTTTTCTGCAAAACAGCTTGACTTTTTCAGCATCAATCATAATTTCTAACAAATAGTGTGATTTTCACTTTTCCTGTCAGCAAAGCTATCAATACAGCCACCATTTTGGAAAGTCTCAAAACCAATATTTTTTTAAGACTGAATCTATGTTTCAAGTTGCAAGCTGATTAACCTCAAACTATTTTTTTCTTCATTCTTGACTGGGTTGATTTTACTCTCAGTCATTGTCCATAGATGGTAATAGCAAATATCTTTCTAGCTCCTCTTTTGGAGCCAACTTTCACCATATTCTAAGAAATGCCCAATGGGCTCTTGCTGTTCCCTTAGGTTTGCCAGTGGCAGTGTAAATTCCACCTTAGGCCAGTTTGAAGTTCTAAGTGTTCTAGTTTGCTTTCTGTTGCTGTGAAAAACACTATGACCAAAAGCAACTTTGGAAAGGAAAGGATTTATTTTAGTGTATATCTCTGGGTCACAGTCTACCACTGAGGGAAGTCAGGGCAAGAACTGAAACAGAAACATTGGAGAAATGCTGCTCACTGGCTTGTTCTCTGGCTTTTTCATGCATCCTAGCACCACCTGCCCAGAGATGGCTCGACTCACAGTGGGCTGAGCCTTCCACAGCAAGACAATCAGTCTCTCAAGGACATGGCCACCAGACAATCTAATCAAGATGATTCTTTCATAGCAATTCTCTCTTCCCGGGTGACATGAAAAACTAACGGCACTAAGCTTAAAGCCTTTACTTCTAGAAAATTTCTAATCTCATTACTATTACTAAAATGGATGCCAAATACCACTGGTTGGTTTGGGTTGTGAGCCCATCCTGTAACAGTGGAGTCATCTCTCCAGCCTACTGCTTGATTTCAAATCTCAACTTGCCACAACTTGGAATCACCAAGGGTATCATCTGTAGAATTGCCTAGATGAGGTTGGCATGTCTATGGGAGATTGTCTTGTTAGTTGATGTAACATCCAGCCCACTGTGGGTGGCACTATTCCCTAGGTTTGGGTATAAAACAGTATAAAAGGAGAAAGCTAGCAAAGAACAAGAGCAAGCAGGAGGTAGGGGGTACATCATCCTCTCTTCTCTAAGCTGTCAATGTGATGTAACTAGCTGCTTAAGTGCCTTTCTTGTTTGCCCTCAATGATTTGTCACCTAGAACTGCAAGCAAAATCATCTCTTACCTTCTCCAAAGTTGCATTTTGTCAGGTTATTTATCACAACAGAACTGAAACTAGAACAGTCACTTTTGCTCTGAGTTCAGTGTGAGCTGAATATGAAGAGCCATGACCTAGGTGCATGGATCTCTGTTACTCTGGGTGATATATTCCATTGAGAAAGTGGCCTTTTATAGTCAGAGAACAAAAGTTGTAAGTCAATTCATTTGCTCCATATGTTGGTGGTAACAATAACAGTTGAATCTTTCATGAGAGGTTTGCCTGCTCTGCCATAACCTGCCTGTTATTGTTTATCCCAAGATTCAAGAGAGAGGAAAAACTAGTTCCTCAGTTTGGAGCCAAGTTTGAAGCAAGCTTTAATTAAGCACTAGCCAAGTTCACCACTGGGTTCCCAGGGAAGAGTCACAGGTCACATTTTGCAGGGGCTTAAAAGGGCAAAACCCACAACTGATTGCTTTTCACACCATTTTCAGTCAGGGATAAGCATACATCCTGACATAGTTCCTGCCTGCATACCTCTCATCCACATGTGACCAAGCACATCCAGTGCAGATGAGTCAAACAAACTGCTTATCGGAGTGAAACATGTGACTTGTGACTTCCCAAGAACTTAGGCTCCCAGCATTCCAGGAAGTTACCTTGTCCTTGAGCAGGGCATCTGGGGCTTAGAGGTTAACTTGGCTCTTTCATTTATAACATCCTTAGCTGTAGAGTTGGAGGCTAACAGTATGCTCAGGTTAACAGTGTGTTCCCAAAGTTGTATCCAATAGTCACAAAGATGTGGAAGATGGTAGTAAGTAACTAGTGAGAAGACAAGATAATCTCATCTTTTAATCTGCAACATTCCACCTATTCATAATCGAAAGCCGTAGTCAGTCTGTCTGACAGCTCTTCACCGCACATGTGGCTTCTTCAGAGAACTTCAGTTCCAACCACCAACTGCCAGAAAAGATCAAATTAGAAGCTAAACCTCTTTCAGCCATTCTTAGAATATATAAACAGATTTTCTTGAAGGCGGAGGGTAGGTCTGAGCCATGCTTAAATATAGACATAGAGACAGATGGCAAGAGAAATTGGCTGATTGATGGGAACTACAAGCGGGGGGTGGGGGTGGGGGAGCCCAAGGCATTTGTTTGAAAGGCTGTGAGAGAAAAAAAGCAAAGGGAGATGGGAGTAGGGAGAATATAGCCTAGCACAGGGTGCCTGCACCGTTGCAGGGAAGAGGAGTATAGGAATGTGAAAATAGACTATATCTGAAATCAGTAGGGTGGTATATGCCTTACTCAGAACTTAGGAGGAGCTCTGTGAGTTTGAGGCCAGCCTGGTTTACAGAGTGAGTTCCAGAACAGCCAGGATTACACAGAGAAACGCTGTCTTGAAAACAACAGAAATGAAAACAAAATCAAAAAGATAAATACCCATGTTGGTTAGAAGGGAGGTAGATGCCAGATCCAAAAGCTTAACAATGTTAACAGATCATAAAACATGGCCTTTTGTTTGTTTGTTTGTTTTTCTGTTTGTTTGTTTTCTTGTTTTAAATAGTTTTGCATTTGTCCCATGAGTTTAGATTGCACTTTGCCTGTTTTTATTGCTTCACTCTGTGGTTTGTTTTTCTAGATCATGAGATGCTAATAGTTCACATGGAGGGTAGAGAATTGTGGCTCTTACTGGCCAGGGAGAAAAAAAGTTCCTACCAGAGAGGCTAGTATATCTCCTTTCAGAAATGTCATCAGAAGACAAAGGGGTGCCCTGCTAACCCCAAAACACCACTAGGAAGATGCAGTCAATTAGGAAACACAATACCACAGAGAGTCTTTGCCAGCCCACCCAGCCCACCCTGTCTGCCTGCCTCCTCTTCACAGAGGAAGAATCTGTAAATGTGCTTTTATTGTCTATTAAAATATCCTTTAGGGATGGCTGAGACCTGCTGCAAGGCCACCCTCATCTTTGATCTTCACCCCCTACCGACATCCTGTTAGGCAGAGGGAGTCATCTGGGGCCCCAGACTTCACAGCACTTGAACACTTCTATCAAGAGTTAGGTCTGTAACATGTAAGATACTGAAACAGAAAACACAAACAAACAAAAAGGCCGGACCTCAGAGATTTCCGCCCAGAGAAAAGCCCAGAAAGCTCCTTTATAGAATATAGCGTTGACAGGTCTCACAGACATACTCTTTGTTTAAACGATAAACTCAGCTAAATGGAGGGTGAAGGCCTTCCTTCTTGTCAGCCACTCCTCTGAGAAATGTCCTAGGCATCACGGTTTTGTGGGAGACCAGAATTCTAGTGACTCGGACTGACAGGAAGGAGACACACTAGTGTGTGGCAAGATTTCCGAAAGACAAGGTGTGCACCTTTGGAGTTCTTATTGACATTACGTTTGTATTACATTGATTTGTGTGAACGTGGGCGTGTGCATACACCACAGAATACATATGTAGGTCAGAGGATAGCTTAAAGAAGTTGGTTCTTCAAAACACCAATGGCTTATGCTCTAAGATCAAGAATCGACAAATGGGATCTCCTAAAACTGCAAAGCTTCTGTAAGGCAAAGGACACTGTGGTTAGGACAAAACGGCAACCAACAGATTGGGAAAAGATTTTTACCAATCCTACAACAGATAGAGGCCTTATATCCAAAATATACAAAGAACTCAAGAAGTTAGACCGCAGGGAGACAAATAACCCTATTAAAAAATGGGGTTCAGAGCTAAACAAACAATTCACAACTGAGGAATGCCGAATGGCTGAGAAACACCTAAAGAAATGTTCAACATCTTTAGTCATAAGGGAAATGCAAATCAAAACAACCCTGAGATTTCACCTCACACCAATGAGAATGGCTAAGATCAAAAACTTAGGTGACAGCAAATGCTGGCGAGGATGCAGAGAAAGAGGAACACTCCTCCATTGTTGGTGAGGTTGCAGACTGGTACAACCATTCTGGAAATCATTTGGAGGTTCCTCAGAAAATTGGACATTGAACTGCCTGAGGATCCAGCTATACCTCTCTTGGGCATATACCCAAAAGATGCCCCAACATATAAAAAAGACACGTGCTCCACTATGTTCATCGCAGCCTTATTTATAATAGCCAGAAGCTGGAAAGAACTCAGATGCCCTTCAACAGAGGAATGGATTCAGAAAATGTGGTACATCTACACAATGGAATATTACTCAGCTATCAAAAACAATGACTTTATGAAATTCGTAGGCAAATGGTTGGAACTGGAAAATATCATCCTGAGTGAGCTAACCCAATCACAGAAAGACATACATGGTATGCACTCATTGATAAGTGGCTATTAGCCCAAATGCTTGAATTACCCTAGATGCCTAGAACAAATGAAACTCAAGACGGATGATCAAAATGTGAATGCTTCACTCCTTCTTTAAAAGGGGAACAAGAATACCCTTGGCAGGGAAGAGAGAGGCAAAGATTAAAACAGAGACTGAAGGAACACCCATTCAGAGCCTGCCCACATGTGGCCCATACATATACAGCCACCCAATTAGACAAGATGGATGAAGCAAAGAAGTGCAGATCGACAGGGCGGATGTAGATCGCTCCTGAGAGACACAGCCAGAATACAGCAAATACAGAGGCGAATGCCAGCAGCAAACCACTGAACTGAGAATAGGACCCCCGTTGAAGGAATCAGAGAAAAAGAACTGGAAGAGCTTGAAGGGGCTCGAGACCCCATATGTACAACAATGCCAAGCAACCAGAGCTTCCAGGGACTAAGCCACTACCTAAAGACTATACATGGACTGACCCTGGACTCTGACCTCATAGGTAGCAATGAATATCCTAGTAAGAGCACCAGTGGAAGGGGAAGCCCTGGGTCCTGCTAAGACTGAACCCCCCAGTGAACTAGACTTTTGGGGGAGGCGGCAATGGGGGGGGGTGGGAGGAACACCCATAAGGAAGGGGGAGGGGGGGGATGTTTGCCCGAAACCGGGAAAGGGAATAACACTCGAAATGTATATAAGAAATACTCAAGTTAATAAAAAAAAAAAAAAGTAAAATAAAGAAAAAAAAAAAGAAAGACATCTAGGAAATTAGACAAATTGTTAACAGGCTCTGGAGATTGCACTGTGGACAACTTTGGACCCTTGCTTCATATGGTACTGTGACACTTGTCAGCTGGTTTTAGTTCATGAGGGCAAATAGAGCAGAGGTGATGGACGGGGGTTCAGAAGCCCTGTGAGTACACATGGTAATGATGACCTACCAGGACCAGCTTAGGGCAGACAGATCAACTGGGGTGATTCAGGGGTTATGTAGTTTTGGAATCGGGAGGTAGGAATATCTAGGATGGGCAAAGGTATAGAAAAAAAAAAAAAAGAAGTTGGTTCTTTCCTGCTGCCATGTGGGTCTCAGGGATGGAACTCAAGGCACAAGCTGGCTTTTCTGGGCGCCATCCATCATCCACATGAAAACCAAGACCTGCCCCCTCCAACAACCATGCTGATTTGTTATTTAGGGGAATGTCCATTTTTTATATTGAGCAAATTATAAAGACACATAATAAGTGTTTAGGGACTGTTGAGCTTGGCGCCTTTTCACACTGAGCATCAGCATAGCATTCTCTCTAAAAAGTCCAGCTCTCTCAGGCTTACTGCTGAACTCCATGGGTCACCACAGATCGCCTACCCTGTCTTTGCCTTGCTTTGTCTTGTAGATGACTTGAACTCCAGGAACCAGACTTGGCATTCTCTTTTCTTAAAGGGTTCGTCTTCTCTACCCAGATTTTAAAACAAAACAATAACAACAACAACAAAAGATTCAGAATCTTAACCTTTAATGAATCCTACCCAGCACCGTGGAATCTTTTTATTCTGGTTATGGTAGCACAGGAGAATTTTCTGAAGCACCCAGCCATTTTTCTGCTTTGACTTGAATATGCCCTGCAAAGTTCACACATTAGAAATGTAATCCCTAACTAAAATGCAATTCTTCATATTCTGCATGACTGAAGGCTCAGAAAAAAAAATGTAATTCTAAGAAAGAAGGAACTCAGAACTTTTGAGATGGTCCCTAAAATATTTATTATGCGTTTTTGTCATTTGCTCAATATAAAAGAATGTATATTCCTGTAAATAATAATCCAGCATGGTTGTAAGGTGGGAGAGGGGTCTTGGTTTTGCTTTGGTTTCACTGGAAGATGGAGCCCAGGAACACCAAACAAGCACCCTCTCATGATTCCTCAAGGCCACCTCACAGTCCATAGCACTCAAATGGTCAGATACACTCAGCTCCACAGAACTGGCTATGACTATGGTTTGTAGGATACTACACAAACACAACTCCAGCTCTAAGCTGTTTGCTATCACTTGAACAGTGGATGCCAGGGATGCTTTGCCTAAAGAACACTTTCTAAACCTCCAGTTGTTAAACTTTGAAAAGAAAGCCTTTTCTTTATACTGCCTTCCTCCCCTGTAATATAGGACTGTCTCATGTGCATTCCCATCCCCCTGTGTGAGGGACCAAAGCAGATTGACCAGTGATGATTCAAGAGAAAGAAATCCTCCAAGGACTGAGTCTGAGGAAGGAAAATTGGACCTGTGAGATGGCTCAGTAGGGAAAGGTGATTGCAGGTCAAACTTGACTCACTGGAGTTTCATCTCCAGAATCCATGTAAGGTGGATAAAGAGAACTGACTCCATGAACTTGTCTTCCAACCTTCATGTGCCATAGTACAAAAGCATGCACATACTTTCTACACACACACACACACACACACACACACACACACACACACACACACAGAGCAATAATAATAAGGGAGATTGTGAGGATCAGAGAGTTCTAATAAAAGCAGGAAGCACAGCCCTGGTGTTCAAGGTGGGCACAGCCAGGGTGGGGGCATGGGTGGTGGTTATGTAGTCCTTCCACTAGGTGGCGCTGTGAACTATCTTGAGTTCAAATCATTGTATTTCTCTCACAAAAAGATTCATCTTCTCTCCTCTCTTCCTCCTTCTCTCTGTCTCAGCCCATATCATGTAATCCAGTCTAATAAATCTCCTTTATTGACACACAGACAAGACCTAAGGTAAAACTACCATATATTTCACATCTGTTGTTTCTTGGAAAGTGATTTGAGTCGATCTTTGACACAAGTAATGACCTGGTTCTAATAAAAAGGAAACTACTCATACCTTCGGGCAGACCACGCCTCTCCCAGAGGTCTCCTAAAGAGCTGTGTACAAGCTCGGTGTGGCACACTCCTCTGGGCAGCCAAGAGCTAGCTGACTAATGACCCTGTCAAAAGAGAGGAAGGTGTGAGAGAGATGAGGGGGAGGAGGAGAGAGAAAGGTTCCACTGCAGGGTAGAGAGCTGGTGTTTCTGAACAAGCACAAAATAGACTGCATCCTTCTAGACATGGGTGAGTTCAAGCCATAAAGCAAGCCTAGAAACCAACAGTTACCATCCTTCTCATACTTGAGGTGCAGAGTTGAAATGTCAGTGAAGCACATGAGTAGAGAAGGAAGAGCTGGGACTTAAACCTGGGCAACATCACCATGGCATACAATCGCAGGTGCTGCACAGAACTGTTTGAAAATGGCCAAACTGGAATAGCCTGTGTATTTACCCCCAGTGTGCTGTTTTGAAGGCTTTCTCCGAGTCTTTGTCTGTCTGTCTGTCTCTCTTCCCTCATCCCTCTACCCCCAAATATAGGCAGCCTTCTCTTTTCCACATTCCTAGCACTATGATTTTAAGCCTTTTCTTAAACCTTGAGCCAAAATAAACAATTCCTTCCTTTAGGTTGGTCTTTCAGATGTGTGGGTCAGAACTTCTGAAAGCTACCTAACTTGGCATTTTATGTTTTTTACAAGTATTGTCTCCCATTTTATAACTCCACTTTCTTTAAGCTCAGTTTTGATGGATAGTTTTTTATTTCAATGCGGTAAAACATACCATTATTTTGGTTAGTATTGCTTTTGGACTTGGTTTAAGAGGAGAAGGCTTTCTGACTGTCCCAAGGACCTAAAAGACAGCACTAAGATCCAGAGACATGTAAAACGTCTATTTACTCCTTGGACAAACAGACTGGGTGCTGAGTACTTGAAATAACAGGAGAAAGAGACGATTAAAAGAAAGAAAATTGGGGCTTGGTGGAGCTTACCTTCTAGTAAGAAAGAAAAACAGAACATGCTAGGGAGTGTAAGCCAGAGAACAAATGTCTTTAATCAGGGTTTCTATTCCTGCACAAACATCATGACCAAGAAGCAAGTTGGGGAGGAAAGGGTTTATTCAGCTTACACTTCCACATTGCTATTCATCACCAAAGGAAGTCAGGACTGGAACTCAAGCAGCTCAGGAAGCAGGAGCCGATACAGAGGCCATGGAGGGATGCTGCTTACTGGCTTGCTTCCTCTGGCTTGCTCAGCTTGCTTTCATATAGAATCCAAGACTACGAGTCCAGGGATAGCACCACTCACAACCCCCCCCCACACACACACACCTTGATCACTAATTGAGAAAAATACCATACTGTTGGGTCTCTTGCAGGCATTTTCCCAAGGGAGGCTCCTTTCTCTGTGATAACTCTAGCTTGTGTCAAGTTCACCCACAAAACTAGCCAGTACAGCAAGAGAGTGGGGGAAAGGATCAGGAATTCCAGAAGAGTAGCAAGCAATTTGCATAGGCAGCCAAGAATGTTCTTCCAGATAAATGTTGTCCACCAAAGATTTGAAGGAGGAGAGAGAGGGAGCCCAAGGAGACCCAAGGAAAGATGGTTCTAAAATGAGAGAGAAAGATATGCAGAGACCCTGGGCCAGGAGCAGATTGGGGCATTGGAATGTGGTGGGACTTGTGCAGAAAATCAAAGCAAGCAAAGGCTGGGAAAGTGCACAGCAGAGAAATCAGGAGCTTGTGGGCTCTCACGCCATTGTCATGAGAGAAGCCAGGGCGAAGTGTTCATCAGGGGAGTGATATGACCAGACTGACATTTCAAAAGAATTGCTTGGTTTTGGACTTGAATGTGAGTTCTGGGACAAAGGGAGACTACAAGGATCAGTATGGCTGGTTCACGATGGGATGAGAGAGCGCTGAGCAAAGAGAGCCTCTGCAGATTCTGGAGGGCCTTTAAAGGCAGGGCCAATAGGATTTGGAGTGGACCTGGGTACTCAAGGTCAATGATTCAGACTCAGGGAGGCTGAAAGACTGGAAGAAAGGCATGACATTGTCCAGCTCATCTCTGGGTGGGTTGTGGTTTAAGAGATAGATTTCTTTACTGTGGAAGACTCTAGAGCATCATAGGGAAGCCGTGTCAGGGCACTGTGGGTAATCGTGGAAACAGTGGGCAGAGCCCCAGAAGTGGTACCCCAGCAGCTATGGCTGGGAGGCCAGGGTAGGAGGAGCATCCCCTGTAGATCTGTCTGTTAGCTCAGGATGCTGCCACTGAACACCACAGGCTGGGTAGTCTAGACAGTAGACATGTCTGTGTCACACTTCTGGAGACTGGGAAGTGAGCTCTCTACCTGGTTTATAAAAGGCTGTCTTTCCCTGTGTCTTACCCAACAGAGATATAGTTTGGCCCTTCCCCCCTTTCTCTTCTTACACGGTTGTGAGTCCCACCAGGAAGGTCTCTCCTAAAGACCCTACCTAACCCTAATTATGTCCCTCCCCCAAAGCCTTATTTCCAGATCCCGCCCCATTGGAATTTAAGGTTTCATCACAGGAATTGCAGTTCCTATTCAAACCACATGGTGTCCCTGCTGCTTTGGTGATCGATGCTGTGCGGTTTGGCAGTTTCCTCTTTATATCCCCCTTGTTGCCAGATTCTAGCAGACCAGTGGCTACTAACAGTAACTCAGCTGTAAGGCTTATCCTTGGCTATGACACCTAGAACGGGTCTGATTTCATCTGATCTCAGAAATTAAAGGAGCCAGGGGACATAGGGAAGGGCAGGATTTATAACCTTCAACCTCTCCTGTGGTGCCGAGCTGGCTTTGGGCACAAAGCAACCTCATAAATACCAGCAGCTGGAATGCAAGAGCCAGACGCTGTCCTCAGCCAGCCCTAGCCACCTGGGCAAGTTTCTGACATACCTTGGAGAACCTGGGGCTGCTGGCTTGCAAGCCAGAGCGTGGACCTTGCTAGCTGCCAACCCATCTCTCATGCAGAAAACCTCTCATGACCTCTCCCTGTTCCAACACTGTCTCAGAGTTGGCATAAATCAGGGGTCTAGAATAATTTAAACCAGTTCATATATACAACAAAAACCTATCTAGTCAAGGCAGATACATTTGGGCGGGGTTCGCAAACAGCAATTTTGTTGGCTGAATAGCACTGATTGCAAAACTGGAAACATCAAAGGCTTGACTGGCTGTTTTACAAGTTGCAAGTCTTGATGCAAACCGCATAGAAAAACACTCACTGGTTACTTTTTTTTGCATACATTAAACTTGCAAGCTTTTTACTCCACCATCTTTCCTATACTATAAACATAAGGTTCGTGTGTATGAAGCTGCCCACTTCCCGTCACAGATACTTGGTGTTTGTTCTAGTTCCATTCTATTGATGTGACACCATGACCAAAAGCAACTGAAAGGAGGAAAGGATTTTATTGGCTTCCACTTCCAGGTCACAGTTGATCCATGAAGAGAAGTCAGGGCAGGCCCGCTTGCTGTTCCATAAAGCATTGCCTCTAACCAAGGAACTCACTCTAAACCAAAGTAGATCAAGGGCCCCAGAGGAATGTTGTTTGCCTTCTTGCGCAGGGTCATGCTTCTAGCTTCCTTATACAGTCCAAGACTACACCTCCTGTCTAGGGAATGGTGCTGCCCACTGTGGGCTGGGTCCTCTTACATCAATTAATAATCAAGACACTCCTCCATGGACATGCCCATAGGCCAGTCTGATCTAATCAACCCCTCAACTGAGACTCCTTCCTTTAGGCTGTTTGAAGTTGGCAATTGAAGCTAGCCAGGACAGTGTTGTTCTGTCCTTCGTGCATAATACAACCATTTCATCATTTTTTCTGTAGTAAAAATATGTTGGTCTCAGCTACATGTCTTATTACCCATAGCAACAGTCATGCAATTGCCCCAGGAGGGGCTGCAATATATTCTCTAGTCCTTTAACTGTTTTCAGGGTATCTCTGCACACCCACACACAGTAGACCCGCTCATCAAAAAGACACCCCACTTCATATCAAAAAGAAGAAAACTGCTACCCTAGGGTTCTCCACCTGGTCATTCCAGCTGCATGGCTCGGCTACAGTTACATGTCTTACTATGCAGAGCAAGGCCTAAGTGACCACTGCTGTAGGAGAAAAGCATACCATGCTGTACCCCAGTGGGAAAAACAGCCATGTTAGCATTGCCCCTGCAAATGCTGCACCCTCAGATCGTACAGCCTCAGTCACATGCCTTACTACCCACAGCAAAGACAACATAGTCAGTCCTCCTAAACTCATCTCTGCTTTTCATGCCCCACATTGGTGCACCCATTCATTGCATTCGCTTTTCTTAGAGAGACACAAACAGACATCTATTCGCCTAGATAGGAAACCAATGGCAGTTCCACCAAAGCCCAACTGGGTAAACCAGCAGCTTTCTTTCAGAGGACTGGAATGAAGTTACTTAGATGCATGATGGCTCCCCACCCCAACAGCTATGTCACTGCCAAGTCTCACCCCATCATGGAGGATGACCTCATGGAAGCTACATCACGGAGTCTCCTTTCAGTCAACCTTCTATTTCTGATGTACTCCAGCATCTCCCAGGATCACTTGCAGCTGAGGTGGGCAGTTGGAAGAAGTCTTAGCTGGAATCTCAGGGAAGAGTACTGTAACACCTCTCTTGGCTGTTACTGTATTATTCTGTTTAGGCTGCCTGTTTAGTTTGTTAGAGTTGCACTTCTGCAGAAAATCAAGGGACAACAGTTACAAAGTGTCACAATAGTGACAAAACTAACTGAATTATTGTAAAGAAATGACTGTGGGGTGACCAGGTTGCCCAAAGCATTTCTCCTCTGGAAACACACATGCAACTATAGGACATTAAATATATTGGAAGCCACCTTAAATCAATGGTAGTTTATAATTTGGACATTAGGAGACTTTAATATACACAAGCAATTAAATGAACCTTGACTGTATTAAGTTTCGGTTTCCTGAGTAGTCAGAAGCCTGACAAATCAACAGAAAACATAAGCAATTGTCTTAACAGAACATACGATCTTGTCTTCTAAGCAAATTCTCTTTTGCAAATGTCACCAAGAGTGGTACAGGAGTTTTTTTGGGTTTTTTTGTTTTTTGTTTTTTGTTTTTTGTTTTTGTTTTTTTTTTTTTTTTTTGGGGCTGGGGACCAAACCCAGGGCCTTGGGCTTCCTAGGCAAGCGCTCTACCGCTGAGCTAAATCCCCAACCCCGGTACAGGAGTTTTAAGAACAATTTTCTTGATTCCTTTTCTATTTCATAATGTAGTCTGGAGAGCAAATGCTCATTGTTGAGCAAGGATGTAGCCACTAGAGGGCGCAGCCTCTTCAGAGGTCTTAACCCTCCATGGTTTTGTTGTATCAGATGTAGATCTATCCAAGGAAGCTCTGGAGCCACCCCAACCTTATTTATTAAGAATAAGACAGGGGTCAGGGGGGCTGGAGAGATGGCTCAGCGATTAAGAGCACTGGCTACTCTTCCAGAGGACCCAGGTTTAATTCCTAGCACCTACATGGCAACTCACATTCTCAATCACCACTGAACTAAAAGTCATCGTGTTAGATTCTCAGACTTGTGCTCATGAGAAACCAGATCACAGGGCTGGTTAGATGTCTGTCCAACATGGAATATGTGATACAACTGGCCATGATCCCTTCCCCAAGGCCAGGCGAGGCAGGTACCCTTCACAGATAGACATTTCCAAATCTCTTTCTTAAATAGGTGGAGCAATGTTTGCATAGTTGCTTGCTTGGTCTCCTTTTATATTAACAACTAGATCATGGGAAGATCTTCAGTTGTATGAATATAAACTTCTTCCTTCACCCTTAAGAGTTGGAGAATCAGTAATAAAACCAACAAGCCATTTCTCCTTCAGACAAGCCATAGAGGTTTATCATTTCAGTTGGATCTGGTGCACATGAAAACACTGGTTAGCTGTGTGAGGTGCAAAGCGTGACACTGGCTCCCAGGCTAGCTGCAGAAGCTAATAGAAAGGTAAGGTAGAGGGGCATTGGAAACACCCAAATGCCTAAGATCTAGTGGTTGCACTGGTGGACTCAGTCAAACAATGTAAGCTCTGAAAGCTAAGGTCCTATTGGTTCAGGCTTTAAGTTCCAGAGACTCCTGACTATGTGCACCCAGACTGGGAGCTTTTCACTCTGAATTTCTACTTCCAGTGATTGTGTGACAAGACTGAGAGAGAAGAAAAATGGAAAGGGTAAAAAGTGTTGTACCTCACCCTAGAACAGCGGGTCTCAACCTGTGGGTCTCAACCCCTTTGGGGGTTGTCTATCAGTATCCTGCTTGCCAGATATTTGTATTAGCACTTATAACAGTAGCACAACTACAGTTATGAAGTAGCAACGAGATAATTTTATGGTTGGAGGGGTTCACCACAACCTGAGGAACTGTATGAAAGGGCCACAGTGTTAGGAAGTGGAGAACAACTGCTTTGTTCTCCAACTCACCTCTCTCCAGCTGAGTCCACATGGCTAACATTCCATGGAGGCTGCCTACATAAAGAGGGTGTTCCTTTTGTATAGAGATGGTCAAACACAAATGCTGAAGTGGCAGTGAGCCCTTGCTTCAGGCCCAAGTATATGTTGTGAAGTATAGCCTCTCTCCTTCCGGAGCTGTAAATATTTCCCGGAATTGCACAAAGAATCCCATCTGAAGTCAAAAGCACGTCTTAACCCTTTTTTTTTCCCTAGCCCTATATGACCCATGGTTTTTGTTGTATCAAATGTAGATCTATCCAAGAAAGCTCTGGAGCCACCCCAACCTTATTTATTAAGAATAAGATAGGAGTTGGGGGGCTGGAGAGATGGCTCAGCGATTAAGAGCTCTGGCTACTCTTCCAGAGGACCCAGGTTTGATTCCTAGCACCTACATGGCAACTCACAACTGTCTGCAACTCCTGCCCCAGGGGATCTGACACACCCATACCAATACATATGAAGTTAAAAAAATTAAATAAGTAAATAAAATAATTATTTTTGGAAAGGGGGTATAACCTAAGAGGCACTAAAACTAAATTATAAGTAGGCTCCTATTTCAAGTGTGACTCTCCCATGAGAAGCCCACACCACACTTCTACATTTTGGGGTGTCTTATACTTACCCTGAATGCCCCCTTTCTGTTATAGATATTATCTAATCACACGTGTGTAGGGCCTGCTAACCCTGACCTTCACATGAAACTTTATGTTTCTTTAGTGCTCACATACACATATAATGGATGGCATGTGTTGGAGAGTCCAGAGAATAACTTGTGGGAGCCAGCTCTCTCCTTCCACCATCTGGGGCTCTAACAGCAAGTGTCTTTACCCTCTGAGCAGTCTTGCTGCTCCCCAAAGTCTCTTCTCAGTAAACTCCAACTCTGCCTCATGCTAGCTCATCCAAACATTCGTTTCCGCGGTGAAGTCAAGAATCCCAGCTTTACCTGAATAGACTGGTCTTTGAAAAGAGTCCTTCAGGCTGCTGCCTGGGGAGAGGGGGTGTGACTCTGGCTGAGCCTCCAGATCTTCACATGCCCCAGGACTTGGAGGCTACTGTAATCCTCAGCTTTCAGCACAGTGTGTTGGCGTCAAACAGAATCAAGTAGAAGTAGGTGGCACCTCTGTCCTGCTTTGGTGTTAGTTGCCATGATAAAACACCACGATCGAAAATAACTTGCAGTAGAAAGGATTTATTTGGCTTATACTTCCACACCACTGTCCATCGCTGAAGCAGGAACATGGAGGCAGGAAGTGACACAGAGACTGTGGAGGAATCATGCTTACAGGGCCTCTTCATGGCTTGCTCAGCCCACTCTTTTATATAGTCCTGGACCATCTGCCCAGGAGCAGCACGGCCCAGAGAGGCTGGGCACTCCTACATCAACCAATAAAAACTCATTGGTTCATCACATTGTATTAAGAGGAGAGGGGAGAGGGAGAGGGGAGGGGGAGGGGGAGGGGAGAGGGGAGAGGGGAGGGGAGAGGGAGAGGAGAGAGAGAGAGAGAGAGAGAGAGAGAGAGAGAGAGAGAGAGAGAGAGAGAGAGAGAGAACACGCATGTTTCCTAGGAAAATTCTTTCATACAACAGTGGGGAGTCAAGGATTGGCCTTACCTGAGCAGAGGTGACAGAAATCAGGGAAAAGGTTAGAAGCAGCAGTACTGGGCTCTTTCCCCACCATGCTGTTACTGACAGAGGAAGCAAGCCTCTCTCCCCTTGGAGGATCAACTTTCTTCTTTGTAAATGAAAGGCTTTGGATTCTGTGACCTCTAAGGTCCTTTGCTTCATGTCAGGGTCAGGGTTAGCAAGCCCTACACTCAAGGGATTAAACAAGATCCAATGAGAGGAGGATGGACATTGTTGAAAAAGATGTAATAACATTCCTGGCTCTGAGGTTCACACTGGGGACAGGTCACAATGAGTCACCATAGGAAGACAGGAAAATGAAGGGAACACGGAAAGCCACTCCTCAGAATCTGTGTTGAAGTATAAAACCTTACTGCAACTGATAAAATCAAAACTGTCTACAAAAAATAGTGCTTTCTTTACTAAAGACATCCAAGAAGGATGTTAAAAGCAATAAACCAAGCTTATTTAGGGCCAGAACATTTGCAATGTTGAGTTTAACTGAATCATATCCCTAATCTAAATAATGTAGTTCATGCAAACACCTAACAGTTTCATTTTTTAAAGATGTTTAAAAATAGATTTATCTATTTTACTTTATGAGTTTGAATGTTTTATCCATGTATTACATGCATCACACACATACCTGGTACCTGTGGAGGTCAGATGAGGGCATCAGAGTCTTTGGAACTGTGAGCCACTATGTGGGCGCTAGGAACTGAACCTGGATCTTCTGTAAGAGCAGCAAGCACCCTTAACTGCTGAGCTGTCTCCCCAGCCTCAGGAAATTCTTTCAGATAAGCAAAGTGAGCTGGATGAGTTCCTGCCCTGACTTCCCCAATGGTGGTGTATATTTTCTACTCAGTTTTTAAACTCGATTTCGAAATTATTTTTAATTATTAGTGTTGGTCTCTGTGGGTGTGGACATGAGTGTGGGTTCCTGTGGAGGTCAGAGGCATTGGATCCTCTGAAGCTAGTTACAGAATGTTGTAAGCCACTTAAAGTAGGTGCTAGGAACCGAACTCGGGTCCTCTGAGAGCAGTGAAGAACAGCATGTGATCAGACTTCTCGGGGAAGGCAGTGATGGTAGAGGCTATTGCAGGGCTGGCTGTGGCCCCTACTATGGGACAAGAAGCACCTGCAGTAGCTTGTTGGGCAAGTGGGAAAGTGCTGATAAGTGTGTAGACTTTTCTAAGTAGACTGACCAGCTATGAAAAACCCTTGGGATGATTCCACTGAAGGGCACTTTTATAAAAGTACAAGCATTTGGGGAGTTTGGGGCTAACTGAAGGTCACCTCATTATCTGTACCATCTCTTCCTGGCCATAGTGGCTGGGTTTTCTGCTTCTATAACCCAGGGGAGGAGCCTCCAAATCTTACTGAGTTGCACGAGCCTCCTGACTTGCAGTTTCGTTTCTGTGACTTTGATAAAATACCCTGAGTGAAAGCAAGTATTGGAAGGAAGGGCTTACTTCCGATTATAAGATATAGCTCCTCATTGGAGACATCGGGGCAGGAACTCCATCCAGCAAGAGCTTGAAGCAGAAACCGGGGAGGAGATCTGTCTGCTGGGTTGCTCAAAGGCGCGTGCTAGGTTAGCTTTCTTACACAGCCCAGCACTACCTGCCTAAGGAATGCCACCCATGATGGGCTGTGTTCTCCTAAACCAACTAACAGTGCAGACGATAACCCACCAGCGATTATGAGTCTGTAGTATACTATCCACAGCAAAAAGTTCCCTTTCAGGATAGATCACAACCGACAGCAACAGTGTGATCAACAACAGTCAGTCCCCCCAGCCCCCACGCCCCCGAGGGTCTATGACCTCCCCAGTATCAGATTTTGTCCTGACTTACACTAGCAGATGTGAACACCCTCCTGTGGAGTCTCCAATCCAGTGGGAAAGCTGCTGATTTTAGCTGTTATAATCATGCCACTGCTGTACAAACTGGCATAGCTTGCCTGGCATCTCAGCACTGTGACACACAAGATCCACAGCTGAGCAGGACTATTACAGATCGCTCTCCCAAGCAGCCCACAGAGCACTTGCATGGGACACCATGAAAGCCAACTCAACCCTACCTTTCTTTTCTTATGTCCTGTAACCAAAGAAGGCGGGCATCTGCATCCATAGGGTCTTTCTGTCAAGTTCTTGGATGCAACCAACAGCAGCAAACCTTTATGCTTTGTGGTGCATCAGGGGCCTCCCTGGCCAAGTATAGAAGTAATCTACTTCTGGTACTTGGGATTTTTATTTAACAGCGTTATAACCACTCAAGTCCCTGTTCCGGTTTGAGTGGGGAAACCTCCTCTACTTAAGTTCCTTGGTTGTCTTTACATTATTACTTAGTTAATTGTGGGTTTGAATGTTTGCGTGTGGTATGTACATGTGGGTGCCAGTGGAGGCCAGAGGAATCCTCTGGAGCTGGAATTACAGGTGATTGTGAGCTGTGGGAGGGAGGGGGCTGAGAACCGAACTCTGGTCTTCCAAGAGAGCTGTGAGCATTCTTTCCTGATCAGGCCCCCTTGCTGATGTTTTAATAACCCATTCTTCCCACCCCCCAATTAATCCAGTACCAGCTTGATTATAAGCTGGGTGGAAGAATCACTGCACTTGGCTGCCTTCCTCCCGGTTCTGCACATGAGGGTTTGTGAAATGATTATCCGAGTCATTGTCAATTTCCTGTGGGACTCCGTACTTAACACTCAGTTGGGTGAGACCCTTGATGGTGGCTTGACCTATTGCTCACTTGTATAGAAATGCCTGTAACAGGTGAGGGCACGTTTGCTTCCCTCACTAATAGGCATAGCCCCCACAGAGTCCGTTTGCCAGGCTCTTATGGGGCAACTCGAGTTATGTAAGTGTCACTTTCAGAGCTGTGGTCCCTACTGGAGTAATGGGGCACATGACTAGCCCCACATATAAGGATCTTAACTGGCTCAAACATCTCAACATTTTTTGTCCCAATCCCACACAGAACCCAACTTTATCAAGTTAGACCAAGGACAGGCAACTTGGGCAAGGTGGGACACAGAAATCAATCAACATCCCAGGGGTCCAATTATACCTGAGGCTCCTTTACAGATACCGTCTGTTGTAGAGTCTTCAAGTAGCTTGGGCGGGTATTGTATGTGGCTCACCATGGTAGCTTGCTCTTGAGAACTTTCCAGCTGTCCCTGGGCCTTGCCCCTTGTGTGGACATCCCCATTCTCATTCCTTTAGGTTAACTTGTATATCTTTTAGATGATTTCCCCTCCCCATCCAAAATAAGGCCTATTTTATTTTCTTAAAAACGAACATTCAAGCATCTGCTTCTTGCAACAGGGAACCAAGCTGAGAATGAGACCGACAGAGGGAAGGGGACCCAGCATCAGCACAGCTAACTCTGTTAAACACTCAGAGGTTAACATATATATGTCATCTATGTAATGAAACCATTTTACAGAGGTCAGGCAGAATAGCAAGGTCCTGGGCCATCATTCTCTGATGAACTGTGAGAATGTGAAGATTGCCTTAGGATAGCACTCTAAAGGTGCATTCCAAGTGAATATGAACTGGCCTCGAGATCCAGTAGCTAAGGGAATAAGAAAGTGCATTATCAAGGTCTAATTTCTAATACAGCAGGAAAACAGTCCAGCACTTGTATTTGTCGTTGGGCTTCCTCGTCCTGGTGCATCTTCAAGGGGGCTCAGTGCATTTCCACACGCCAATGAGCTTGGTTAGATCAGCTCAAACCGTTTGGTTTAGCTCTAGTCTTCCTGATTGTACCCAACCCGGGGTCTGATAGACTATTGGCCTGAATTGCAGGTGGAGTCACTCCACCACATAGAAAAGGGCAGCCCCTGCCTACCGCGATGCTCTGCTGTCAGTGGGACAGCCTCAGTTGATGTCTCAGCACTCACTGTGGGGATGCTGCATCTACTCCTTCTCAACTCATCCTTGGTTCTGTTGGTCAGTGTTTGAGTACCAAGTATTGTGTGTGTCATGTCCTCCCAGGAAAAGTATCTCACACGAACCCCAGTGATAAGGCGAGGCCCTGTCACTGAAGACATGGAGGACTCAAGCTGGCATTGACCTGTAGGCATAATGTTTCTGTGCACCATGTAAAGGTTTCTCTGCCCTTATATGTTGCTTCAATCATCGTTGTAGTGCTTATGTCTAGAATCTCCTGTCTCAAGTGTGTATAAACAATTCTTACCATTTACTCTTTGCCCTGTCAATAAATGCTGATCGCCAATGGCTAGGCAAAGGGGAAAATAAGGTGAAATTTTCACCAGTGAGGAGAGGGAGGGAGGGGGAGAGAGAGAGAGAGAGAGAGAGAGAGAGAGAGAGAGAGAGAGAGAGAGATTGGAAGGAGAGCCAAGAGGTTCTGAGAAGATACCATGGGAAGAAACATCAGAGAGAGCTAGGAAAATATTAAACTGTAAGTATCATGGGCTGGGGCTGGGAGGCAGCCAGATTAGCACAGGGAGTTAAGGGAGATCATTTAACTGCCCAAGTATTAAGATGCAGTTTGAAATAAATCTTAGTTTCTCTGTGTGTTTACTTGGGACTATGCTAAGGTAAAGAAATATAGCTGCCATATTAATTCCCTGATAACACTTACATTAAAGTAATTTATTTTACCATGAAGTTTTCTCCCTGATAGCTTGATTTCATTGTACTGGATGCTCTATGCTGGCCGCCTGGTGAGAAAAGTCAACAACAGTATTTCCTATCTAGCTGTGAACCCTGAAAGCTACAATGAAGATATCTAGCAAGATATATCTATGGGTGGGTACTACAGTGGCACAAAGGTTATGGGTATAACCAACTGCTCTCTGATTGGATTTAAAGCCCAGTCCACAGGAGAAAACACATAAACATCTAAATTTATTGCATATACTATAAATATTGCAAAGAAACCATGGCTGGGGTGCTCATAGGCCCTGCAGGCGAACCTACTACTATCATATCAATAGCGAACTGCTCTCTGAATTCATGTCTGTAGATTACTGCAGCTCTTAGACCACAAAAGAGAAGCTTCTTCGTGCAGTGGATAGTAGTTAACACAGAAACTCACAATTGGTCAAAGTGCAGAGGGTAAGTATCTGAGGAGTGCTCAGGCATAAATGGGGCATCTGTGTCATATCCCCTCCTCATCAAAGCTCAGGGAATATCTAAACAGAGGGAGCAGAAAGATTTTAAGAGTCAGAGGTCAGGAAGGGAGAGGCAAAACAGTTTCTTCTGGACACTGCAGCAGCTATGTTTGCCTGCACAAGATCTACATAAGACCAAGCCACTAAGCATTCCAGCTCAGAGCAGGGAAGGGTTATCAAGCCTCCAACCCTAGCCGAGGACCTATTAGAGAATTTATACCTTCCTTGGGAGGAAGAGTCAATGTTTGTTAAGGTTTGTTTTAGTTCAGCTGTGCTCTAGCGGATGCCCCCCAACACCTGTGCATATATGGGCAGCACAAATAGAAACTCATTGAGTTTTTATTTTTATTTTCCAAGAGAAAAGGAAGCTGGTAGGTGGGGAGTGGATCTGGGAGAAGTTAGGGAGAAGGGCAGAGTGAAATACATTGTTTGTGAGCATGGACTTCTCAACAAATTTAAAAATTTTTTATTTAAAAAAAGAAAAAGTGTGGAGCCTTACTAAGACTCCAAATGTTGACCTCTGGCCTTCACAGCACATGCACTCACGCACTCACACATGCCACGAATGTGCCCGTGCCCACACACAATTTAGATCCAAGGGTGTTGAGAAGATGTGTAACTTCAGGCATTTTCTCCCTGTGATGATGATCCCTTGGCTTTCTGAACTGCGTTGCTCAAAGGACATCATTTACAAGGTTTAGCATTTAAGTAAAGTTGACAAATTAAATCTATATGAGCTGGTTTTCCCCGAGTCCTTATCTTGAAACAATTTCGCTTGTAAACAGAATTTCTAGGTGGTTTTCTGAGGGGCGTTTAGTTTATATAGACACAGACCTCTAAACCAGCTTGATTTATTTTTAACTTCTTGCTTTGAGAAGTCTTTAGGAAGACCGGTATTAGGCTATTTCAGGGTTATCAGTTGTGATAAAGTTTTAAACTCCAGTCAGATTCCAGCGACTGGCTTCTTTTCCCGCCCCTGTCTCAATTTTTGTCTTGACTCAGTGCACAGATGTGAAGCTCGAATTGTAAGGCGAGCAGTTTGGGTTTGCTGTTCAGAAACCTTCTACCTGAGAAGGCACACGAAGCCTGAGCGAGATAATGACTTCAACTTTTAGTTTTCAGGTAAAGAAGCTGCATTCAGCGCCCGCCTTAATCTTAGTAAATCATACCCTGAGCGAACTGGAACGCGGGGGCCGGGAGATGGAAGGCGCAGAATCCTCTAGTGGAAAGGAGTGCACAGTCTGGAACGGCGCGGTCTCCTGGGCGGCCAGCTGCAACTCTTGCTGATCCACCCCCACCCCACCCCACCCCACCCCACCCCCCAATCCTAGGATAAACCGAGGAAGTTCAACAAAGGGTGGAGGCCGGGCTAAACTAGAGGCCGCCTTCGGGGCGAGCTGGGGTCGGGGGTGGGGTTTGCCGCGAGTTTCTCTTTAAAAGCGGGAGGCGAAAGCTTGCCGCAACTGTAGCGCGCGCCTCCCTGCATTTTCCCCTGGCTTCTCTGCGAGCGGGCCCTCGGCGATCGGCGTGGAGAGGGGCCACCGCTGAGATCCCAGTCCCTGCCTGGCCACCACGGAGCCCAGCTACCAAGTAAGAACGCTTACCTCTGTCACCCCCCTCTCCCCTCTCGCGCGCAGCCCGAGGGCTAGCAGGAGCATCCCCAGGCTCCATCCTACCCCTCTCTCCCTCCTCCCTTGGGGCAGCTTGGGCCAGGAATGCAGGAGGACGTGCAGGCTGACAGGTCCCCCTACTCCCAACCCCAAGCCAGCAGCCCCGCCCAGTCCCACTTAGCCGGGGTCCAGGGAGGCGGTCAGTTTATCCCAGGAGCTGAGTCTTCTGGGCAACCAGGGCTCTTCCAGACCGGGCCTTGGGGCGCAAGCTGCGTGCTTTGAAGCGTGCAGAATGGAGAAGGGGCTTCGGAAAGTTAGGATGGTAACCAAGAGTTCTGGCTTTTGAGAGATGGAGCTTATGGCGGGGAGGAGGCAAGGAAGACATTTAAGTATGGCTGTGACTGTGACTTCGGGCATCGTGGGGTCGAGTGCCAGGCAGCTGTGGAGCGAATAGCTTGCAACTGGATTTTTCTACCCAGCTTGCTGGAAAGGCTCTACCGAGAGCCAGAGTTCAGCGAACAGAGTAGGAGAAAGGTCCTGGCGCCAAGTATTCATTCCCAAGTCTTCTGGGAATCTCTTACCGCCGTTATCCAGGAGAGACTGAACTGTAGGAAAGAACCCGCACTAGCGAACCCCTGGGTGGTGTGTAGAGTCCGGGTGTGTTTAGTCTCGAGGTCTTTAATATTAACTGCAAACACGCAGGCCTTTTGGTCCCCGTGTCCTTATTTTTCTCTGTTTCCTACTGGTGTCATCTCCCCCCACTCGCCCCAGTCCCCAACTTTTGAAGTCATAGGATGTAGTGGTCTGCTGAAAGTGTCTCTATTCACCCCCACCCCCGAAATGATGGGAAGAAACAGACATTACTTTCTCTCCATCACTCCCTGGACCACTGCGACAAAGATTACTGAAGAGTTTCCAACCAATTAACCACCAAACAAACAGTATCTCAACAAAACAGAATGCAGAGTGCCCCTGAGTGGACCAGGAGACTGAGTAACCTACCCATTGTGGCTAGGGAACTCCCAGTTCAGATGGGAGGTATGTGACATCAGAAATACGCCCAAATTAGTTTTATCCCCCAAACCCTTGGGCTAAAATCAGCCCAAGGTATACTTTCCCCTTTTACATTGAAGGGCTGAAGCTCAACAGTCCTGATTTAGTGTCGAGCTGGAGCCCTCCCTTAAGTCACCACTGGATGTGAGTGCCTGCAGCCTGCAAAACCCAGTTGTCACCTTGGGAGAATCAGTAATAGGGGGGTGCACAGTGTCTTGTGTACTTAGTTGGCTAGGGGCTGGGTAGAGGGTTGACCAATTTCTGGGTCACTTCACACAGAAAAAGACGTCTGACTCACTGGACTGACCTTATCTTGGAGAAATTATAACGTCCTCCTAGTCTCTGCCTTTTCCTAATCCTACTCTCTTCTCCTTGGGATAGCTGTGAAGCCAACGGGTTCCTGATGGTTTATAGGCTGTCCCTAAGGACACTGGGTCTCATTAGTCTATATTTGCTTTTCCGCTCTGACCTTTGTGTTAAAAAAGCAAAATCAGTTCCACATCAAGTAGTAACACAGGGAATAAAACCCAGTTTTAGGGACGAAGCCCACACTGGATCCTGACATTCTAAAGCTTCCCTAAGGAGTCGTTGAGGACCCTTCCACTGCTCTGCTTCCTTTCCAGCTGGGATCCTCTCCTGGGCTCTTTCCTATCCCTCTGACCTTTGGATGACCAGTTGGAAAGTACTTTGTGAGGGAAACAGATTTCCTGGGCTGTGAATGTGACCATCAGAAAGCTGACTAATGTCCTAGAAATTTCTAAATTGTTTGTTTAAGCTGTTTTATGCTGAAGATGTTCAAATATGCTCTTGGGAGCATTCTGAATAATTAATGTTCTTCTCATTAGTCCTAACATTTTGCCCCACTTACATTATGACCTGTTTTTCTTTTCTCAGTGAAGATTTTTTTTTTAAGGCAAACCTTGACATCATATGATTTTATCCATATTGATGTTCATAGATCAGCAAAATCCTGGAAAGTTTAGGTAACTGTGATACTAATGTTACACTCGAGAAAGTGATCTAGGATTTTTTTTTTTTACTATCATCTATTACACAATCTATGTGATATTCTTCTCCCAACTTTCTTCCAAATGGAGTGGATCTCCATCCTGATGCTCTGTATAATGTGCTATGTTCCTGTCACATGACATTGCTGGCTTCCAAGCCATTTCTCTATTTTTTACAAAGTCCCACTAAACACTGAGATGGATAGTGTTTAATTCATTTCACACTTGAAATTAAAAAATGCAGATGTTGTCTGGGCATTGCCGGTTGCTGGGCAAACAGCACCAGACAAACTGACTTCATTCCTGGGATCGAGGTAAATAATCAAAGAATATTAGCTCTGAGTACCCTTCGGCTCCCAGAAGGGGACCCCTTAGCAGGCTGCGCTAGAGTTTACTGCTTTCTGGGAGGAGATACTTTGTAATCATTTGGTGATTGGTCCTTTGGAGCTTGAGATATCAGCTACAAGAAGCCTGGGTCTGTTGTAGGAAAGCATTCTCAGGGTTGGAAGTAAGGCCAGTTCCGTCCTTGAGGTTCTTCTTTGGTAGGATAAAGGAAATGAC
The DNA here is from genome assembly GCF_011064425.1 of Rattus rattus. Lineage (NCBI taxonomy): Eukaryota > Metazoa > Chordata > Mammalia > Rodentia > Muridae > Rattus > Rattus rattus. The sequence goes on along the minus strand of NC_046165.1, from coordinate 54,716,887 downwards.
TACATACACCTGCGTTCTAGAGAAAACAAAGGCCACAGAGAAGAGTTTAGGAGAGGACAGTCACCCATCTTTGAGTATCACCTGGCCATTTTGGCTGCTGGCATCTTTCACACTGATGCCCCTAACACCTATGGCAGAAAGAGGAAGAGGATTCTCTGTCTCCCTGCTAAAGTTCCACGCTTTAGACACCTTGCTTTATTTTGCCTTTGTCTAATGAGCACTGGTAGCACCAGAGTGTTTTGCTATTTGGATTTTCATCACTTAAGTTTATTTGCTTCTTAAATGCAGTGTTAAGATACCATTTTACATCTTATTAATGATCATGGGTTAGGATCCCCCCTTCCTCCTCAAACTGTGTGTGGGAAAGGACTTCTTGTTTCCGGGACTAGACTATCTGTTGTCTTGTTTGTTTTGCATGGAAAGTGACAAGGGTGAACAGCTCCTCCATAATACAGTCAGCTAGAGGCTAAGAAATGGGGGAAAGTGAGAGAGAGAGAGAGAGAGAGAGAGAGAGAGAGAGAGAGAGAGTGTGTGTGTGTGTGTGTGTGTCTCCAACCTCATTCACCAACTTGAGGAGCTCAGAAGAGGTGTATGTCAGCCTTAAAGACCTCTCGAAGCTTTAATTCCCTTCTCCCTCAGGTACCAGGCTATGTCCATCCAAGCAGACTCCCTAGGTAAGATTGTGTCTCCAGCTGCAGTTACAGGAGTATCATTTCTTTCCTAGTAAAGTTTTAGGGAAACTGAGGAAATGCCTCTTCTTCTGCAGAATAGTTCCTTCTGTAGAAAAGCTCTTCGGTCAGTTTGCCTGGTAGTTGTACTCTGGTAGATGCTGAAGACTCAGATGAAATGGCTGGAGCCCACCCTGCCCTGGGACCAGAGAGTCTGCCAGAGTAACAGTTGTGTGCTGAAAAGGAAGAAACAGGCAGATACCCACAGAGACTCGGTCACAACTGTACATGTGGCCTTGGATGTCTCAGCCTTTAGCCTTGTTCAGGCTGGGTCAAGGCCGCAGATACTCCTTGTCCTAGTTGGCTGGCGTGCTCCACCCTCAAATGTGGTACACGCTTAGCAGGGAGGAGTACCTGGCCAGGATGTAGCTGATTTCCTAAGCCTTAGTGTCAGAGAAGTCTCTAGCACCAAGACCACCTTTTTAGAATGATTTTTCCCCTCCCGCTTTCCCTCCTTTTATTCAATTAAATATCCTAGGCTGACCTCGAATTCAGCATGTAGCTGGAGATGACCTTGAACTTCTGACCTTCCTGTCTCTATCTTGAAGGACTGGGATAAAATGCATGCACCACTACAATGTCTAGTTTATGTGATGTGGGTACTGAACCCAGGAATAAGAGTTTCTGTTTTGTCATGCTTTGTAGTGCTGAGGACTGAACCCAGGGCCTTGTGGATGCTAGGCAAATGCTATACCAGTAAGCCACTTCTCCAGCCCCAGCATGACTTTTTGAAAAAGCATCTAATAGTTTTAACGCTCTCATCCAAATCAATTGACTATAGATGAGCAAGTACATTCCTAGATTCTCAATTCTGTGCTCTTCTTTCTGTCTTTCTTTAAGCCCTACACCATCTTGGTTGTCAGTGTATTAGAAACCAGAGTGTCCGTTTGTCTTCTTTGTTCACTTCAGAATAGATTTTGGATTTCTTTCAATTGCATATTTATTTTTAGAGTTGGTAGCTTTGTCAGTGTTCACAAAGAAATCTGCTAAGATCAGGATTGAGTTGGAGATACACAGGTCAACCCAAGGATTAGTTTTTAAACAGTGAGCCTTCCAGTTCATGAACATGGGATGCTCGGGCATTTATTGAGAAGATCTTTCATTTCTTTCAACAATGTCTTGTATTTTCAGGGTGTAACATTTGTGCAGCTAGATAGTTAAGACCCGTACTGCTCTTGTAGAAGACAAGAATTTGGTTCCTAACGCCCACATAGGCTGGTTTGAAATTGCCTATGACCACCGCCAGCAGATCTGGCGCCCTCTTCTGGCCCTAACAGGAACTTCACTCAGGTGCACATACAGAGACTTATGCAATCAAAAGTAAAAAAAATACGTAAACATTTTAAAGAAAGTATATAGGAATATCATTATTTTGTACATTGATTTTGTAGTCTATAACCTTGATGAACTCTATTTTTTTTAAGTTAGTTTCTTAGGAATTAAAAAGCATTACATTCTATGTATGTGTGTGCACACAGAAGCCACGGCATGTCAGTGAACATCAGAGGACAATTTCAGGAATCAGTTCTTTTCCACCAGAGAGGGCTCTGCAGATTGACACTAAAGTAATGAAGCTTGTTGCTGGCAAGCCATCTTGCTGACCTGGTTTCCCAGGATTTTCAAAAACGCACACATCTGAGTACATCCTTAGACAGGAATGTGGTATCCGAGAGGTGGATGATTGGTCTTCTAGGGAGCTGCAAGCCCAGAGGCAGACGAATGTGAAAGCAGGTAGGAACTTGGCCAGAGCTTTGGGCGGCAAGCTGGCGCTGGTTTTTATGACGTTAAAGAGAGTGGGAGGCTTGCTAAAGCTGGCGCTGGTAGCCTCCTTGAGATACAGGAAGACTGTTAGAATCCATCTTAGATGGAGAATTGAGATTAGCACTAATGTTGATTGGTGACAGTAGTAACTGAGAAAGTCTATCCTGTTCTGTACACACAAGAACTGTCAGGCCCCTGGGTATATGCCACTGCCCTGTAGATGCCATTATCTTGAATGAGCACTGGAGACTTGGTACCAGCTGGCTTTGTGCAGTCAAGCCCAGCCAGCTTCGCTGATGTGGCAGTTGGTGCCTGTTGCTAATGCTCTCTGGGCTCTCTCATGGGAGCCAAGGCTGCCACGGGCAGCACAATCCCAGGTCTGAGGCTTTTAAGCACTTTCAGTACCACACTCCTACTCTGGCATAGCCAGGTGCTTCTAGCTGAAGATGTGGCTACGGCCCTGTCTGGGTTTGGCTATCATGTAAAGAGAGCAACGGTTGAAATGATGGACTGTTGGACCAAGTTGTTCCTCTCAGACCCTCACTTGGTCTACAGCTCCTGGAGATGCCCAGTGTGCATGAAGGGCTGAGTCTCCCTTTGATGGTCATGCCTTCTTAGATAAAGTGTCTGGGGAAGATTTCAATTCAGGAATGAGCCTACAGACTCTGAATGACTGTGTACTCCTCCCACTTGGACTCCCACCATCTCCCACGCAGTACACTTAGCTCACTCAACTGTCTGAGCCCTCCCATGACTGAGCATTCACCTAGACTGACCTCGAGCACTCAGGCTGTAGTCAGTTCCATCCCTGGAGACACCAGGCTTGTAGGGAATACTGGATTGCACCCCAAGCTTGCATATCATCCTGGCCTCACTTTTCATCTCCTCTCCCTGCTACTTTTTGTGAACTTCCATCTCCTTACAAGAGGCGCTCAAGGTTAGAACAATCTAATTAGTTCCAAGATGCTAGTTTTGTGTGTCTGAAAGTATGTGCACACCCGTGTGCGAGCATGTGTCTGAGGGGTAAAACCTGCCTCCCATGTGGCATGTTAATAGTGGTTGAGAGGAAACCATACGAGCAACAAGGTCTCCATGATCACATGTATGATCTTGAGACCCCAAGTAAAAACTTGGGCATGGTGATATGCTACAGAGAAGAGACTGGTGGGTGTCTGGGGTTTATTGGCTGGCCAGCTTAGGTTACTTGAACAGCTTCAGACCAGTGAGAAACCCTATCTCACAAACAATGAGTGGAGCCTTGAGAAACAACACCCAAGGTTGGTGTCTGTCCTGAACATGCATGTGTACATGTATATGCATGTGCAAAACTCTCATGCATGCATGCAACCCCTGCATATGCGCACAGATACAAAATTAATTTTAAAAATATAATGCAAACAGAGTGGTACCCTCCTGGATTTTGTCCAGATTGTTGCCAGTGTGAGATTATATTAGTCATCACCCTTTGAGCCTTGGCTGTGAACCCGGCACTCCTCTGCATACTTTGGACTTTTTCTATCACCCCCAAGGACCCTATAACGCTTCTCTAATTGCAGAATCTGAGCCTACTCTTGGGTGCTGACATCCTGTTCTTTTTAATTAACTAATTTTAAAATTAAATTTAATTAATTTTATTTAATTAATTTTATATCTTGACCACAGTTTCCTCTCCTATCCTCCCAGCCCCTCCCTCCCATTCCTCCCACCCATCCACTCCTCGTGCATTTCTCTTCAGAAAAGGGGAAGGTTCTTATGATGGTGTGTCAGCAGTAAAGTCTAGGCACCTTCTTTCCTTTTAAGAAGGCTAGACAAGGCAACCCAGTAACTGGAAAGGGTCCCAAAGATAGGCAACAGAGTCAGAGACTGGCCCTGCTCCCACTGTTGGGAGTCCCTCAAGAAGAGCAAGCTACACAACTGTAACATATGTGCGGAGAGCCTACCCCAGGCTTCCTGGTGGGTGGCTCAGTCTCTGAGTCCCTATGGGCCCATGTTAGTTGAGCCTGTGGGTTTTCTTGTCATCTGACATCCTGCTATTATGTAACCAAGCCATGAGGCCCCCTTTTGTTAGGTGTTATGTAGGTTGGATATTCGAACCCAGTGGGCATCCTGGCCTTGTGTTTCTATGTGTGGTCTTTGAATTGGATTGTGAGTTTTCCAGTGTCTTCACCATGGGGAACATGCTGGAGAGATGAAGTACATCACTTTGTTACTGTGTACACCCATGTATGTTGTGCATGTATGTGGATAGGGTCACCCACGCAAGTGCATGTGAAAGCCAGAGGCTGATGTTGCAATGTCTTTCTCAATTGCTTCTATATCTTATGTTTTGGGATAGGATATCTTATGGATCCTATATTCACAGTGTCAGATAGATTGACTAACCACAGAACCCTCTGCTCACTTTACCCTGTGAGCTGTCTCCCTGGCCTCTGGTTGGTTTTTACCTTTCCATCAGATCTAAGCGGTTCCCGTAAGCACATTTGAAAGTGTCTGAAATTGTTTCAACCTCCCCAGGAAACAGCCTGGTCAAAGTAAGATTCCACCCCACCCCAGAGGTGACTGTGGGGAACCCCAATTGGTCACAACAAATCATGCTAACAAAGCTCTCATTTTGAAGGCTGAAAACTATTCAGCTTTCCATGGCCACCTTCTTACCACCTCACTGTGCCTCTGTAACCAGAAATAGAGACGACCATGGTGGAATTCAGGGCTAGGGGCAAAATGAATCAGGCCTGGACCAGTCTGGTGTCTAAAAGTCTCCATTTGTGTCTGAGGCGTTCACAAGGGCTTCCCTCATGCTCTGGCTATACCTCTTCTGCTCAACACAGCCTCGGTCCACAAAGTGTAGCCAGACATAGCCCCAGACCACCACTCCAGAAAGAGCCAAGAATCACTCATCTCTCCTATTGGTCTCTGCAGGAATCCCAGTCCAGTGGAGGAGACAGCTCTCCCCTAAGCCCCTGATCCAAAGTCTACATCTCTAGAGATGTCAAATAGAATATTTTTACTGGTGACAGATATCTGCTGAGTTCTAGTCCTTTCATTTGAATGAGAGCAACAAGGGTCACACTGCCCTTCTGTGGTGAGGTTTTGTCGACCATGTTTTGTATTGGGGCAACAGGATAAGAATGGGTGCTCCAGGGCTAGAGAGATGACTCAGTGGTTAAAAGCACTGACTATTCTTCCAGAGGTCCTGAGTTCAATTCCCAGCAACCACATGGTGGCTCACAACCATCAGTAATGAGATCCGATGCCTTCTTCTGGTGTGTTTGAAGACAGTAACAGTGCACTCATATACATGAAATAAATCTTAAAAAAAAAAAAAAAAAAAGAATGGGTGCTCTAGAACCCAGACATTGGGATACAGGATGAAGAGATGGCTCAGTGGTTAAGAGCACTTGCTCTTCCTGAGGCCCTGAGTTCAATTTCCAGCCCTCACCCTCATAGCACCTCACAACTGTCTGTAACTCCAATTCCAGGGGATCCAGTGTCCTCTTTTGAACTCTATGGTACCAAGACATACACATGGTGCGCAGACATACATGTAGGAAAAATACCTACACATATAAAATTTAAAAAAAAATGAAAAATCTTAAAAACAAACGAACTTTAATACAAATATATTGGGGGGAATGAATAGTCTGACCAATGACTTGGGAGGCCAGAAGCCAAGTCACACACAGTAGCATACAGTCATACACATAGAATCACACACAGTCCCCATAGAGTCACACGCAGTCACATATAGTGGGTGCCTACAGAAATCTCTTTTAGGAAGAGACTAAGCCTGGTTGGGGGAGCAGCTAGATATGAGGGCCAGACAAAGATCAGGTACCACAAGAACATTGTAAAAATCCAAAAAGTACAAGGCTCCAGATACAGTGTATGGTTTGCATGTGATGTGTTTCCCCTCGTCTGTGTGGTGTGTGAATATTGCTATTGCCAAAACCAGTAGTTGCTGCTTCCTAGGCATTGAGGGAGAAGTGAACTCTGGGAAGGGAGCTATGGCTCAGCATGGCCATTGTCAAGGGGAATGGGATTTGTCATATGCCAAAATCAGGGGCAGGAGACAGTGTCTAACAGATGTAGTCCCATGACTCTCCACACAGCTCATACGAGAGTACTAGTTCATATTTGTACATATTTCCTTGTTTTATAATAAAGTTTAATGAAACATACAGATTATGGAAGATAGTTTCAAGTTGCTCAGATGATAGTTTTTCTGTTTTACCATGTTCTGTAATTGACAGATTTAAGGTGCTTATTTCCTGGTGGGCCTCATTATTCCAGTTAGTAATAAAATACAGGAACAGACACAGAGGTCATTTGTGAGGAACCATTATGAGTTTACAGAGGGTCAACTGGGGAGATATCTGTGGTTAAAAATCACAAAATTACTTCTTTGTAAATTAGCCCCTTTTCAAATGTGTAGTGACTTTGTTTTTTCTTCTGATGAGTTTTATGTCTACTTTGTCAGACTTATTTTCTGGATTTCTGGTCATTTAGTTGTTTCCATCCCTTGACACTTTATGGAGCCACTTTACCAATGCGGTGTATTTCTTGAAACCTGGAAAAAGTTGTATCTGACCCACCTGGTCACAGGCAAAGTGAAACTGTGCCACGCTGCTTTCTAATTTTAAGTTAGCTACCAGGTCACGGTATATGAAGAAAAAACATGGTGGAAGAGTAGCCTTGGAGAGTATGACAGGAACAAGAAATCCTGTTTGGAGGGAGCCCATGATAGAGTCTTCTAGACACATCATCAAAAGGAAGGCATTAAGAAAGCCATTCCGTAGATGCTCAGATGATGTCCATCCCAACAGATGAACGGCTCTTATCCTAGAAATAATACAAAAAAAATGACAAAAAATGATACCAGTAAAATTCATAACTTTTAAGCAACTGATTCCAGAGATATCAAAGAAGATGAAATGTGGAGCAGAGGATTCAAATATGCTCAGCGTGTTGAAAGACAACACACACATGCAGGCCTGTGACCTAAGAAGACACTGTGGGATCAGAACAAGACATGTGACCATATGTATGGTTGAGACAGAGAAGTTAAAAAGAGAGACTTCAACAGAAAGTTCAGGGATGAGGAGCTCAAAAATAAGAAAAATCAGGTGGTGGCTTCAGTAACACACTAGATCAGATTGAAAAATATTGCAGAGCTTGAAAATAAGACTTTTAAAAAAGTTAATAACAGGAAGGAAGGAAGGAAGGAAGGGGAAGGGAAAGGAAAGTAAAGGAAAAGGAAAAGAAAAGGAAAGAAAGAGTGAGGAGATGATCATGGGAGAGCTTTTAGAGTGTCTTTCAAAAATCAAATATTGGGTTTGTTGGAAGATCTACAGGCTGAGGGCATAGAAAATCTATTTAATAAAACAATGGCAGACAAATTCCCAAATATAGGTGAGAACATAAGCATCTAAGTACAGGAAACATTTAAAACACCAAATAGACATGACCATAAAAGTATTTTGTTGACGTATTATAGTTAAGTTACCAAAAGTACTGAACAAAGAAAAAATTTTACAATATATACAACGGAAGTGCTGAGTAACATATAAAGACAAACTTATTAGATTAATATTTTCTCAGAAGCAACTCTGAGTACCAAGAGGTCATGGAATGATCTATTTCAGGCACTGAAAGAAAATAACTACCAAGACTATTATATCCAGCAAAACTGTCCTTCACAGCAAAAGAAGAACCTTTCATGACAAGGATAAATTAAGGGCACTCATAACTAGTAGATCACAATTACAGAAGAAGGTAGAAAGAATCCCATACTAAGAGAAGAAAACTGCTAAACACCCTTATTAGGAAATATGAATAAATTCCACTAGAAAAACAGATGTACCAGTAAGAAGAAAGAAAGACTCAAGTATTACCAAAACAACAAGTTACAAGTTCAGTGAGATACCCTGTCTCAAAATATAAAGTAGAAGCAATAGAAAATGATATTGGAAATTGAACTCTGGTTTCACATGTATGGGTGAGTATACAAGCTCACACACACACACACACACACACACACACACACACACACACGCACACACACACACTCACACCCATAGACTCACACATATACACACATGCACACACACACACACAACTACACTAAGTAGTTTCTGCAGTAACTAATAACAGTAACTAGCAAAAGAGAATAGCCACATGTAAGAGACTGAACCTAGATCCTTAGCTTACCCTGCAACCCCCTCCCAAATCAAAGTAGATACTTTTACTATTAGAGTAAAACACAAAGAGATGCTTCAGGAATAGGACTCCAACAAAGTACAAGGTAAGAAACAGGCAGGACATGATAACTGGAATTACATCATTTTAAAAGTACTGTATAGCAAGCCAACAGCAGTGAGAAGAGGCATGTGGACTTCTATCCATCTCAATTGATATCCAAAGAGAACTCAGAAGAGTTTAAACAAGTAGTCCACAGAGAGTGAAAATTGGAATAGATGCTATCAAATAGGAAATATAAGTGGTCAAGGCCTTCTCAAGGGGTGGGGGAGCTCATGTCTTCATTCACTAAGCACATACAAATGAAAACTGCACTGAGATTCTAGCTCACCTGAGGGAGGATGGATTTTATTAATGTTAATGATGATTTGGATAAAAGGGAGCCCTCATACGCTATACTAGTAAGCAGTAATTGTCAACCTGATATGACCTAGAATCATCTGAGAGAAGAGCTTCAAATGAGGAATTGTCCAGATCAAACTGATCCATTGACATGTCTAGTTGAGGTGGTGTGTGGGGTTGTCTTGATTGTTAATGGTTGTGAGAGGGCCCAGCCCACTGTGGGCGGCCCCATTCCTTGGGACAAGTGATCCCAGGCTGTATAAGAAAGTGATTTCTACTTTAAGTTCCTGCTCAGGTTCTTGCCATGATTTCTTTGTCATGATTTCAGGGACAGACTGTAACCTATAAGCTGAAGCAAACCCTTTCCTCTCATAAGATGCTTGTGGTCAGAGTGTTGACTTTGTCATTCATATTGCTGATTTTCTCCTGTTTCCAACTTTTTCCTCAAAGGCTTGAGTTAAATCCATCTGCTTGTTTGTATCCTCTTCCAGATCATTGATCATTCTTACCAGAAAACTTTTCAAATCTTGGCCTGGCATTTTACCTATTTCAGTGTCTTCGAGTTAGGAAGTTGAGTTAGGTTCTTTAAGAGGAGCTATGTTGTCCTCATTTCCATGTGGTGGATCTCTTTGAGTTTCTTTTTTTCCCGTGAGATAGGGCAGAATCTTCTTTTGGGGCAGCCTAATGTTGAGGGCTTACTCTATGGCACCAAACACTTTTGGAAGGCGCTTCATTTCTCTTCACACTGCTGGGGAACTATGGAGATGGAGCACATGTTGCTGTTTTACTCCTGCTCTTTTCCAGAATTCCTACTCTCACTTTTTTTCATGGTTGTCTAAAGATCTTTCTGTATTTCTCTCTTGGGAACAAAGACCATTTTCGTTAATCACAACTCTCTTCCTCTATTGACTCTTATAGCCTCTTGTGTACCATCTCACCCAGAGTCCCCTTCATGACAGATTTTTAAATCCGACTATCTGTACATTGTCAATCCTAGAATCAAATCAGGGACTCTAGAATATGCTGGAAAGTTTCTGGAGTGACAGCTAAAGATATGATGCTGATGTTGGGACAATTGAAATATCAGTGTTCATAGACATCCGAGATTGAAGATCTAAAGTCCCTTCTTACTCTCTGATTTCCTTCAACTCTGAAAAAGCAGCAAGCCTTGGCTGATGTTGCCCCACCTCAAAGTCTTACTGGAGATGTCCTGTAGTTCTTTGTCCCTTAGCACAGTTTAACACCTACTTAGTTTATAAAGCATAGGCAGTTGAGCTTCTATAATATAGTATAGTGTATAAATGAGAATTTCTAGTTCTTAAACAATGGTTTATAAAAGCTGGATCTAGAAGGACTTGCCGAGGTTCATCCCCCAAGCCCAATTCAAACTTGGAGAAATCAAAGTTCAAAGTTAAGGGCAGCCCTGACGTTCATAACTGAGCATCAGCCCACACTATCATAGGCTCTAGAGCAGCTTGACTGGAATCAGGAGCACAGCAGCAGCCTGATCCAAGATACGTCAGCTATTCAGATTTGACCTCCACTGTGGGCCAGAGACTCAAGAAGCTTTTCCTCGACTCTTTTTACAAAATATCTTATGAAACAGGTGTGTCTCATTTTCATGTAAAGATTGTTTTAAGGAATGTATCCTTTCAAGTCTACAGTATTATTAAGTCTACAAAACCCAAGTACACCTGGGATTCCCAAGCTCATGAGTTTGAACCAGTTGCTGTCAGAATGAAGCAGTAATCTGTCCTGTTGTGTATGGAGGTTGAGTGTGTGGACAGCCACAAGTGGTCACCGACTGGTGAGTCACATACAAGGTCTTGGGGAGCCAATGCTTCTGATGAAGTCCTGGGACCTGAGTCCCAGTGTGTGAGTGAATTCTTTCTACATACCCCTTAAAGGGCCCTTGGAGCCCAGCACCTCTTGTCAGGAGGGTTTAGAAGACATTGTATTCTCAAGTGGATTGAATGAATGAAAGAGTACTCTCAATTGCTTAATTTCAAACTGTGAAAAAATACAGGGGACAAAATTTATCATTTTCTGATAAGCACCACTGGTGAGCAACCCCCTTCTAGCAGTTGATGTCTTGTATTCTGCCAGTCAGATGCTTTAGCCCTTAGTCATGTTTCTTGAAGCATTCTGGTGCTGACCTTTTCCTGGGCTCCACCATATGAGTACTGAAGACCATCTCCTGCAAAGTTCTCAGGTGATATTCAGTAGGACATTCTTCAAGTAAGGTCTTATGGAACAGACCCCCACGGCCAGCCCAACCTCAGTATGTGTGAACTGAGCTTCGAAGTCTCTACAGTCATCCCCTGTGTCCAACTGACTCAGTTGGCAGAACCCTCTGCTCACAGACCAAGGATTCCAGAATTTCCATGATGTCTGTGATGCAACTTCCCTGCTGTGCAGTGTTCTGAGAATGTGGATTTGAAGAAACTCCTCAGAGGTTTTCAAAGGGATGCTGAGGATACAGCTTCTTATAATCTGATCACTCTCTCAGTAGTGAGATGGGGCTTCATCCACAGGCTTTTGACACACACACCCTTCCTCCCTCCCCTCCTCTCCCTCCCTCCCTCCCCTCCTCCTCCCTCTCCCTCCTCTCCTCCTCTCTCTCCTCTCCCTCTCTCTCCTCTCCTCTCTTCTCCTCTCCCTCTCTCTCCTCTTCTCCTCTTGTTCCTCTCCCTCCTCCTCCTCCTCTGTGTGGTATATGTGGTGGTTCACGCCACCATGCACATGTATGCTGAGGCCAAGGGGAAGACATTGGGTATCTCCCCTTTATTGCTTTTTTGTTTGAGACAGAGTCTCTAGCTGAACTTGAAACCCTCTGTCTAGACTGGTTGTCCAGCAAGTACCCAGGAACCACCTGTTTCTATACCTGGTATTTGGGTTAGAGACATACATGGACATGCCCAACTTTTATGTGGCTGATAAGGATTTGAACTCAAGTCCTCTTGCTTTCACAGCAAACATTTTTAAGCCACAGAACTATCTCCCTTAGCCCTTTTTTCTTTTTGTTATTTATTTTATTTTTTATTTGTATGTTTGTCTGTCATTCTCTGGTTCTTTCTGTGCGTATGTGCATGTGCGCCTATGTGCCTTTGGAAGCCAGAAGATGGTGTGAAGTCCCTTGGAGCTGGAGTTACATATGGTTATGAGTCACCTGACGTGGGTGCTAGGAATTGAACTTGGTTCTTCTGCAAGAGCTCTTAATTACCTTGTCATCTCTCCATCTTTCCCTGACTTCTGGCAGGACCTGCCTTTATCCTTCTGGATGTTTCCATGTGTCTGGAGAAGCAGATGGGGAATCTCCCATGTTCATTGTGTTCAGCAGTCAGAAGAGGAGCGAAGCAATAGCTACTGTTTGGAGAAAAGCGAAGCCTAGAGTTATGGGGTCAGCACAGCCACAGTGCTTTGGGTGTCTGGTCTTCTGATGCCTGGAACTTTTCCCTCTTATGGGTTAGTTGCATGGCAGCTTAGAGATGAATCATACAAAGATCAAGAAAAGAGGAAGAAAAACGGCACAGAGACATATCACCAAAGAAAGAGCCTGGGTAGCCACAGCAATTCTAATTAAAGCAAAGTATTATGTTTGTATATCAGTGTAAGGAAACCTCTGTACTGCTGAGGTACAGTAGGAACTGAACAGCAGTAGGAACTGACCATGGTTCTTCCAGGCAGTTAGCGTAGTTTGCAGAAGTGTTGACTATACTTTCTTGCCTAGCTAGTGTACTTTTAGGAATGCATTCCAAGCTATACAGCATTTTAGCAATAAGAATTTTCATCTCAACAATGGATACAGTGGCAAAGAGATTTAAAAGCAGGATTACAGTCTACCTGCATGACTGAGTACTCTGTAAATGTAATTTGGGGGTCACTATATCAAAAATACCAGACAACAACTTCAGAGGGAGACATTGGTGTTGGTTCATGGTTTTAGAGGGGCAGCTCAGCGTGATGAGGGGTAGGACATGGCAGCCAAGAGTAGCATCTTCCCTGTGTCACTTCCTGTACTTCATCCAGGGGACAGCCTAGCCTGCTGTCACTCACTCTTCTCCCCAACTTAAGATCATCCTTTATTGACACTCCTGTATACACATACACGTGCAGACATGTTCTTTACTAACTTCTTAGGTATCTCACAATCCAGTCCAGTCCACCATCAAGATTAATCATCACAATAATAAATACTAGCTATATAAGAGGAATTAGACATATTGTCTGTAATGTACTATTCAATTAAAACTCAGAGGGGTGTGTGTGTGTGTGTGTGTGTGTGTGTGTGTGTGTGTGTGTGTGTGTGTTTTGAAACAGGGTCTCTTTATGTAGCCCTGGATGTCATACCCCAGCCTTAAAAAGCAGTTTTCAAGCTTTTGGGGTATGGTGGTGCATGCCTTTAATCCCAGCACTTGGGAGGCAGAGGCAAGTGGATCTCTGAGAGATTACTTACGGTCAGCCTGGTCTTTATAGAAAGTTTTAGAACAACCAGTCAGGCTACATAATGAGACCTTGTGAGAGAGAGACAGTGACAAAGAGAGACAGATCAGTTTCCAAGGCAATGTGTAGAAAAGGATGCAGTGAGTTGCATATGCTAGGCAAGCCCTCTTCCATTGGGCTACATCCCCAATCTTGGTTGTTTTTTGTTTGTTTGTTTTTGTTTTTGTTTTTGCTTGATAACATTACACTATGTATCTCAGGTTGGCCTTGAACTTGCTTATGTAGTCCAAGGTTTTTCAAACCCTCAGTGTTCCTGCTCCTTGCTCTGGAATATAGAAGCTATAGGCATGCTCCATGATTCAGATCTTTCAAAGGCAATAGACACAGAGGGAAGGTGGAAAGGTGAGCCCTGCAGATTTGATGGGGATTGGCACAAGAGCTGCATTACACGTTTGCTTTCTCCCTCTTACAAGTTTGCGTTTCCTCAGACTTTTATCAATATGCTTTATCAATGTGTTTTCAAAAAGTTTTCCCTACAGAGAGGGAAAAGCACATTAAGATCATTTTTAAGAGAAGGGAATAGTTGCTGAGTTGGATGTCTGACAGTGGAGTAGACGAGGCAAAGAAGCCAAGAGCTTCTTTCCAGGGAAGACCAGGCACCACACAGAGGACACAGTGGATCTCTGAGAGATTATTTACGGTCAGCCTGGTCTTTATAGAAAGTTTTGGGATTCGGGCATGCAGCCTATAGACATGCAAAGCCAGAAATTAAGAGTTCTCCTTTTAAATTACAAGATCATATTTTTTCCCACTTCTTTCTGGAAGAGGATTAGAGGATCTCCAAGGCTCTGAAGCCCTTGGAGGGGGGTGACAAAGGCCAGGCTAGGGACACAGAGCACAGGGAGGGGCACAGCCTTGGCCACCTGGTGACCTACATTCAGATCTTGGCTTATAGTTAACCACCAGAACAGCCTAACTTACTGAGCCTCTGTGGCTTGATCTCTTCCTTGGGATAAAGCTGTTGCTGGCTTCACATCAATACCCATCCAACCTGAAGCCCATGGGCCACATGTATCCCATGATAGCTAATGAGCAGCTCAGGACGTTTGAGGATGACAGTGTCAAAAGGTTGGTCAGCCTTGTCTGGAGCATGTCAGTGTCCATTCAGCTGAAGATGACTCTCAGTGGGTGTGTGATTCCCAGAGGTAGCATGGGTTCTTACGTGGATCATCCCTTCACTATGGATGCATTCTAATGATGGAATTTTATTTGTAAATTAAGCCTGGTAAGAGATTCACAGTGTATAATGAAATAAACTATTACAATAATACACTGTAATACAACTTGTCATGAATCTGTCTTTCACCATCTCTACCTTTTTTCTTTGTGCTATTTGGTTTTTGGTCAATGTTGTACTATCTAGACTCACTTGGAAAGTGGGAATCTCAAAGAACTGTCTCCATCTGATTGACCTGTGGGCATGTCTGTGGGGCATTTTCCTGATTGATGACTGATGTAGGAGAGGCCAGATCACTGTGGGTGGTGTCACTTGTGGGTTGGTGATCCTGGGCTGTATAAGAAAGCAGGCTGAGGGGTTGGGGATTTAGCTCAGTGGTAGAGCGCTTGCCTAGAAAGCGCAAGGCCCTGGGTTTGGTCCTCAGCTCCGGAAAAAAAAGAAAGAAAAAAAAAGCGGGCGGAGCAAGTCACAAGGAGCATCCCTCCATACCTTTTACTTCAGTTCCTGCCTTGAGTTCCTGCTTTGATTTCCTCAGTAATGGAGTGTGACTTGGAATGTCTCAGCCAAATCAACAATCCTTTCCTTCCCAAGCAGCTTTGAGCCATGATGCTTACCATAGTTGTAGGAACCTAACTAGGATACTCTCAAAGCATCTTAGTTTGCTGGTGTTCACTGTTCTGACTTAAATTTCTTCTGTCTTTCCAGTTTTGTGGAAGGTTTATTCTCCTGGTAGATCTTAGCTCCTTCAGCTTGTAAGCCTTCTCTTTCCTGAGGAAGCATGTTGTGATTTTTGTTCTCTTTCATATCTGAGCTTTGAGCCTCTGGGCTCTCATGCTTTGGGACCATCACGACTAAAACAATGGCTACCTGAACATAGGTACTGCATGCTGTGATGGGCCCGGTATCAGGGCAGATATAAGGTAATGATTGACCAATGAATGGGTGGCTGGTGTAGACAGTCAAGATATGAAGTACAGTGTACAAAGGGGTGATTGACATCATGGGGAGAGGAAGCAGAGGGGGTGTGGCATAGGTCAGCATGAGATTTCATCACATTACTTGAAATGGCTGCACAATTTAAAATGAATGAGTTGTTCTTGGAATTTTCCACCTAATGTTTTTCTCATGAAATTGAGGATGGGTAGCAGTAATGGTGAATGGGGGTGACTCCTATATTGAGAAACATAAGAATCTTTTTATTTTTTAATGTACTGACTGAAAATCACTTGGCTTGACCTCTGGCGGATCACTGACTTTATTTAATTTCCAGAAAAAGGAAGCATAGAGAGCAGGGGGCAGTGGTGCGTGCCAGCATTCAGGAAGAAAAGGCAAGACGACTTCTAGTTCCAGGCTAGCCTGGGCTACATAGTGAGACCCATTTCAAAAACAAACAAAACAAAAAACAAAAACCCAAAGGGGAAGCATTGAAGAACAAAAAGCAAGACAAGATAAATCAGACCCTCAGGATATGGTCAGGTCACCCAGGTTCATATCGTTCAGCCCTTGAGCATTCACCTGAGTCCTGGAGTTGCACCAGTCTAGGCTGTCAGATTCCAGTCATTGTCACAGCCAATGGTTCCATTCACAGTTCCATTCACTCAGAGCAGGGGCTCACCTGAGAAAGATGTCTGAGAGATAGCCAAACAAATACATGTATTTGGCTGAAGGAAATGAACAGTATTTCATTGCCAATCACTCCCTTATGTTTGTGGATTCTCTAGTATCATGGTTAGAAGTATGTGTCCAAGGGTCTGCATAAAGCAGAAATGGAACTTGACTGTGGTATTCAGAGGATTTGACCAGAATTAGGTAAAGTCATCACAGAAGAGCTCCTGGTCTAATTCTGGCAATACCATAAGAAGAAAGCATGAGACAAGAAGAGACACATGTATGCTCTGTGTGATTTGCCATGTGATGGCCAGTGTTAACCTTTGAACTTTGACAGTAGAGGGTCACTGTTAGTTGACTTTGAATTGAACCAGCAGAGCTAGGATCTAAAACATCCTCACTTTTATGTTTGTTGTTGTTTGCTTATTTTGAGAGTGTCTTATATAGCCTAGGCTGGCCTCAGACTTGCTGTGCAGTTGAGCATGGTCTTGAACTCAAAATTCTTGTCTCCATTTCTCAAGTGCTGACACTTGACCCCCAGGCTTTGTGCATGCTAATAAGCACTCTGCCAACACCCCCAGCCAGCACTCCTCTTCAGAATTCACCAAGTCCACAGTATATTTTATTAGAAATGGACAAATAGTCGTTAGGTTTTCAGCCTTGGCACATGATTAAATTCTCCTGTGGTCAGACAGTACACTCTGTGTGGTTTCATTGACTGTGTTGAGACTTGCTTGTTGTTGACTCAACTTGGGGTTCTATTTGGCAAGTCTGTGTGTCCTTGAAGGGAATCTGTTCTGTGGAGTTGCTGAATCCAGTTTTCCGAAACTTGCGAATCGTCAGGTTGTTGAGTCTCATTTTTGTGGTCAGTGCCAGAGCTGTCTTGTGTGGAGCCTCCACTGAGCCTAAGGATCAACTGATGAATCCAATTTCCTTTTCATTCTGTCAGTATTTATGTCATGTGTGTTGAACTGATCCATGCAGATTTACACAGTTGTGGCATTCTGGCAGGTTGACTCTCGTTGGCTCTGCTGTTTCCTTGTCCTGGAGTCAGTGTTCTCTCACTCTGATCCATGCGTCTTTTGGTTGAGCTGCACATGCTCTATCTGCCTCCATCTTTTCATGGCAGGTCTCAATGTCTTGTGTGAGAAAATGTAGTTTGATTATCCTGTTCAATATGTGGTGATTTTTGTCTTTTCATTGGAGTATTTATTGTGCTTTTCTAATGTCTCTCAAAGGCTATGTTTGTTTCTGGTCCTTGCCACTGTTGAGAGGTAGTGGAACCTTAGGCCATTGGGTTTGCCTGCAGAAGGAATAGTGGGGGCTGGAGATGGCTCTGTTGGTAAAATGCTTGCTGCAAAAGAATGTAGACTTGAGTTTGGTGCACCCACATAAGAGCTGGGCATGGTAGCTTATATGTGTAATCCCACAGCTGGGAAGACAGATAGGTCCCACGGGGCTCGCTAGCCAGCCAATGAGCTGAATCAGTGAACTCCAGGTTCAGTGGAGAGATCTTGGCACAAAATGTAAAGTGGAGATCAATTGAGGAGGACATCAATGTCTGCCTCTGGCCTCTGCACAAGTGCAAACACCAGAGAAGAGAGAGGGAGATGAGAGAGGGCCCCAAGCTCTTCTCTCTTCCTCCATTCCCTGGAGGAGTGCAGCCTCCTCTGTCATGTGCTCCTTCTGTCATACATGGAGCCTCTACATGCACAAAGCAATGTGACCACATGACCATGGACTGAAGCTTCTGAAACCATGAGCAAGATAACTCCCTTCACCCTCACTAATTGATTATCCCAGGTGTTCTGTAACAGCAACAGCAAGTTCACAGATCAAGTATTTTCTTAAAATTCCTTTATTTATCTACTGTAGTAATCTGCTCTAATTTTTTTTGTTATTTTGCTCTTCTTATGATCGTGAGCACAAACACTGTAGCACACATCTGTTCAGGCTCCTTAAGTCCATTAGAAAATAGACTTGCACCATTTCTCAGACCACACAAGAATCTTACATTTTAATCTCCACCCATCTCCTTTGCACACACACACACACACACACACACACACACACACACACACACACACACGGTTGTTACTGTTATTATTCTTGCATTGTAACTCTGAGTACCAAACCCAGGGTTTCACTAACGATAGGCAAGTGGCCTACCATTGAGTCACCTCCCCAGCTCTTAGTACAGATATTCTAGAACACAGGTGGGGGTTATTGTTTTATATGGTGGGTTTGCATTAAGGTTCACTTATATAGTTTTCTATTCCATCTTTCATTCCTTCCTAAACCTCTATGCCATTACAGGGGTTACTTCTCCTTCAGCTTTAACATCCCCTCCTAGTACGTCCACTTTTGTTAGTCTTGTTCTCATTTCGTCTTTGTTTCCCACCTCACTGACGACATACTGCTGCTCCCATGTCAGCCTTTGAAAATGTCATCCCATTATCTTCTTGCTTCCCCATTTTCGTGGGGCAGCTTCCTGAACTTCTTTAGGTAGAGCACACCCATTAACCACGGCTAGATTTCCTCTGTCTCAGACTTCTCATGTGGCCAGAGGTGCTTTCTTCTATGAAGTACACTTCTCCACCTGGCCTCTGTTCACCCCTGTTGGAAGCTCTTCCCCACTGCTCTTCAGATGTCCTCTGTGCATTCTTTCTCTGCTCTTTAGGTTTCCAAACATGCTACTTACACCCCTCTCCTAATATGTCTCTTCATCGGTCTCTTCCCCTGACGTCTGACTTTATTTTCTCAGTCATTGGAGGCTACTGAAAATTTCACCCAGCTCTCTAACCTCCTAGCCACTGTCTTGGGAAAAGCAGAGACCTATGTGAGCACCTCTCCATGCACATCCTTTCCCTCCAGATCCTTTGCTCTTTTGAGTCCATGGTGCCTCAGGAGCCTTCCAGTGTCAGGAACACGTGACTCAAACTCTGTTTGAACATCCTAGAATGTTCCCTCACAAAGCTGGATGGCAGATGTCAGTTCCTCCTTGTGACCTCTTGATGCAATTAAGAGACTTGTAAACGAGCTGTGTGGGGCTGCTGTGGGCGCAATACCACCTGGCATTTTATATTAAACATTGTTCATAAGCAGAAGGAACAATCGCAAAGTGGTGACGAGACAAGCAGGGGATGCAGGTGTGATGGCTGGTGCCTGTAATCCCAGCACTTGGAGGCTGAGGCAGAGGGATCACTGTGAGTTTCACTCATCCTGAGCTACAGAGTAAGACCTTATCTCAAACAAATCAAAGTACAGGAAAGCAAAAACAAGCAAAAATCAAATACAACAAAGGCATAAAGTAGTAAAATCATAATCATAGCAGTATATTATTCTTTAGTGTTCTGAGAAGCCTGCACTTGCCTGTGGGACCCGCTGTCCTCCAGTTCTGCCAGCCTTGTGTCCCAGGAGACCAGCCCAGGCAGACTTCTCCAGCAGCTCTTAACCTTGTTTTGGTTGGGTATGATTGGAGTTTCCTATTAGAGGCACTAGGAAGAGATTAGAAGCCAGGAGGAGTGTAGCATCCTAGATGTGTTCCATGGCTCCTCCATAATGGTTGCTATGTATGGGTGGCTCTGAGACCCTTCAGTGAAGAACCCAGATGCCACTAGATAGTCTCTTCACTCAGCTGTGTTCATTTCTAGAAAGCACTGATGTCTCAGGGAGACTCTTCGAGCCCTGAGAGATAATGGTTACCCTCTGTTGACAACCAGGGGTACTTTCCCCATCCTTTGTCAGTTCCTCTCAGCTCTGCCCACTTCTCAATTAGGAAAAAAGGAAGAGGGCTGGTGAGATGACACAGCAGCTAAGACTGGTGACCTGAGTTCAATCCCCAGGACCCACATGGTGAAATAAGAGAATAGACTCTCACAAGTTGTCCTGTGACCTCCATACCTGTACAATGGCAGGAAAGGAAAGGTCTTTGAGTTCAGAGTTCTGGTGACAGCATTTCTGAGATGAGGGAGATGGTGGGTGACATGGGGAACTCAGACAGCTATGGCCAAAACATGAGGTGGGAGGGGAAATGGGTTAGAATATAGCCCAGAAGAGCTTGCATGCTAAGCCAGGAAGGTGATGTCTCAGAATACTTTACAGGTATCTATAGCCTTTATGCTAGACTAATATTCTCTCTCTCTCTCTCTCTCTCTCTCTCTCTCTCTCTCTCTCTCTCTCTCTCTCTCTCTCTCTTTCTCTCTCTCCCCTGCTGCCACCCGACACCTCCTCTCAGCACAGGACAAGGATGGAGATCCCTTTTGGCTCCTGCCTCCACGGCTGTTTGGCACTGCTTGTCTTGCTGCCCTCCCTGAGCCTAGCACAGTATGAGAGCTGGCCCTACCAGCTCCAATATCCCGAGTACTTCCAGCAGCCGCCTCCCGAGCACCACCAGCGTCAGGTGCCCTCCGACGTGGTGAAGATCCAGGTCCGCCTGGCGGGCCAGAAGAGGAAACATAATGAAGGCCGTGTGGAGGTCTATTACGAAGGCCAGTGGGGCACTGTGTGCGATGATGATTTCTCTATCCATGCTGCCCATGTTGTCTGCCGGGAAGTGGGCTATGTAGAGGCCAAGTCCTGGACTGCCAGCTCCTCCTACGGCCCAGGCGAAGGTAAGAGACTATGCTGTGGAGATGAGTGCATGTCACATAGCAAGGCCAGGATGCACTCTCTGATGAGCCTGCAAAAAAACCGTAATTCCTACTAAGCGTGAATTTTCAAGAGTTTTCCATCTGCCCTGCAGGCTGTGTCCTGGAAGATGGGTGGGAGGCCCTCCAGGGAGTGATAGAGGGGAAGCCATCATGAACTGTCCTGCTTTGAGCATGAACGTCCCAGGGAAGCCAAGGGGGTTGGTGCCCTCAGTCAGTAGGTGAAATTAGCCCACGCCCATCTCACTAAGCCACACTCCCTGTCCAGATTTCTTCTTCCAAGTACAGCTTTCATGGTTTCTCAAAAGAGTTTTACAGGCTAAAGTTCTACCCACATGAAGATCATTGTTATTGTTGTTGTTGTTGTTGTATCTGTGTGTGTGTGTGTGTGTGTGTATGTGTGTGTGTGTGAGTGTGTGTGTGTGTGTGTGAGAGTGTGTGTGTGTGTGTGTGTGTGTGTGTGTGTGTGTGTGTGTATGCTCTCTCGCAAGTGCATTTGTGTTCTTGCACTGGTTTGTGTTTACGGCATCCAGAGGGAGATGTTCCTCAGATGTTATTCTACTAGGCTTTTTGCTTCTTTCCTTCTATTTTATTGATTGTTTGATTGAGACAGGGTTTCCCTGTGTAACTAGAACTTTCTCTGTAGCTCAGGTTGGTCATGAACTCAGATCTACCTGCCTCTGTCTCCTGAGTGCTGGAACTAAAGGTGTATGCCAATACCACTTTGTTGGATAATAGACTCTTCAAGAACTGGTATATCCATCCCCATAGTCTATGTCCCTGGTTGGGTGTGCAGGTGTAGGTAAAAGGTAGCATTTGCAAACAGCTGTTCTTCTTGGGCTAGGAGGTGGCCCTGGGTAAAAAGCTTGCTGTGCAAGTGTGAAGACCTTAGTTTGGATATCTGGCACATAAAATCTGGGCATGGTGGCACTGAAGCCTCAGTTCTAAGGACCTGGAGACAGGTGGTTCCCTGGAACTCACTGGCCAGACACACTAGCCAATTGGCTAGCAGCAGGTTGAATGAGAGACTCTGTCTCAAAAACATAAAGTGGAAGAAGGTACCTGAATCAATCTCTGATGTCTACATGCTTACACACACACACACACACACACTCACACAATCATACACACATACTCATATACACACACTCACACAGACACAGACACACACACACACACACACACACACACACACATTCTCTCTCTTTCTGTCTCCCCGGCTCCTCCTCTCTCTCTCACATACACACACACACATACATACCCACACAGGAGCTGCACATCGACCCCAGCTGCTCCTCAGCTGAGCTGCCCACAGACCTTGGCATGAATCAGACTGTTGGACTAGAGCTGTCCACACTCCCTTGACCATTGATAACTGCACAAAACTACAGACCATTTCCAACCCAACCGAGAATGTTCTGATCTCAAAGTTCTGGGTGTGACTCGATCTGGGTCAAGGGGACAGTGGATAGACAAGTTAACCCTTCAACCTTTCTTTCAGTTAGTCTAGAAATGATAGGAAGAAGTATCCCATTTCTTGCACACCTCAGCTCCAATGGGAAGCTTCCTAATGGAAGAACTGGCCTAACACCCCATGCTTAGAGTCACGTGTTCTCAAAACTTGTTCTGGGCTTCTTGGCAGCAATGAGAGCCAAAGCAGCCAAGACCAATTAGCCGGGGCCTTTCAAACCACTTCCTGCATCTGACTGAACTTCCAGTGTTCGTCCGTATGTCCACATCTCTGTTTATTCCATCCAAGAGATCTAGGGCTTACATCAGATTTATAGTCTCCATTCCAGATTATTGTAGCTTCAAACTTTTATGGTAAATACTCTCCAACAATGGTGTCTTTTACCCAGTGACGGCTTTATTTCTTATAATCAAATCAGCAACAAATCTATCATCAAACGAGGAATTTGTGGATCTTTCCCCATAGGATCCAGCATGGGATGGCAGGATAGGTGGGCTTATTGGGTAGGACTTTGCTATGAAAGGATGACAAGGATCACAGGGTTCAAGAGAGAAGAGGAGACTTGAAAGGAAGCTAATAAAATGATGCTCTGCAGAGTCCGTGCTACACAAGGGAGACACGAGGAGGAGGAGGAGGGATCAGTCCTGCAAAACTACTTTTAACCAATGAAATGGTGGTAGATACAACTACAGAACATGATGATTGAGATGGAGATTGAGAAGGGTACAGTTATCAACTACAGTCAGGGCCGAGCCGTGAGCTTGAGGTCAGAAGGTCTCTAGAGAGAGAATGTGTGATGACCGAGTACTGAATTTCTAAAGGCCATCCATGTGGACACTGAGGCCATGGAGGGTTATGACAGCTGCAGGCTAGGGAAAGGACAGAGAGAAGTCAATACTAGGCAACCTGAACACTGCAGGGATTTAAGACTTAAGCTGTCTAAGAGATGAGAAGACATCTACACACATGCAACATACAATCGTGCATGCGTGAGTACACACACAAAAAGAGGAGGTAGTGACTGAGTATGGTGGGATGTACCTAGAATCCCAGCACTAGGGAGGCAGAGAGACAGGCTTAGAGAGTCTCAAGCCAGGAAGAAAACCTGTCAAAATAAAAAAGTTCAACACCTGAGGAATGACACCTAAGTGGTGTCCTCTGGTCTCCACATGCACATGTACACACACGCACAAACTCACATGCACACTCTTGTACATACACACACACACAGAGAGAGAGAGAGAGAGAGAGAGAGAGAGAGAGAGAGAGAGAGAGAGTGTTCAGCCATCTGTATATAAAGTGGCACCATGGGAGAACTTCCAAATATAAATGTATTTAAGTTTCATCAGCTGCAGTGGAGATTTATTGTCGCACTGGGTACACGGTGTGCACTCAGTACTGAGCTGACTGATGTGCTTTGGTGTGGGAGAACACAGAGAACAGTTGATGAAAGTGGCTGTTGTATGATGACCACAGAGTCTGACCGGCTGGGGCTGACCATGGAGTCAGGCTCTGTGGATGGGCTGGGAACAATGTAGCTAACCCAGACACCTCTGAGGTTCAGGCTGTCATGATGAAAATAGGGCGATCGTCAGGGATCCCCTGGATTTTTCAGTCTAACCTGCAAGCAGGTCTCGATTTCCAAAGCCTCTCTGAGCCCAGACAAGCCAGGGCCCTTTCAGAGAGCTCTAAATAGGGAAACTGGCCTTTTTCATACCCTCTGATGGGCTTTCACAGTAACCTGAACCAGAGTAGGACCCCTCTACCCAGTTGTACCAACACTGGCAAGGCCAAGGATCCTGCATGTTCTGACTTGGGATAACTTCCATTGCCTTGATCAGACCAGGGCTGAGCTTCAGAGCAGGTTCATTTATGCTCTTCCAGAGTGTCTTCTAATTTGTTTACTTCTTTCACCAGAGAGGGGCTCCTGTGAGTGAGTGGGAAGAGTAAAACATAGTTTTACTTCTGATTGAATGGCTTTTTGTGTTCCTAATATGAGCCTCCTCCTATGTCCCAAGTACTACTTTCCTAGCATGCGGATGTCCCCTAGGTGCCTAGAACTCTCTCACAGGAAGACATGGAAACAGGGTGTGTTGGACTCAGGGCAATCTAGCGAATGGGCACTAGATATATTGGAGAAAGCATTGACTTGAAACCAGATCAAATAGCGACCCATGAATGATGATGCTGTCATGCTGTTGTATGCAAAGTGTAGGTTTGTATATTCTGTATCTAATAGAAGGCACCATGGTCAAGCACAGCAGAAAGCAAGACTACCAGAAAGGAGCTGGAAAGCAAGGTGTAGCTCTGCTGGATAACAGTGCCCTTGGTACCCCAGGGAGCGGATCCCACACATTCTGGTGTTCCCTGAAGATGCTTTAAAGATGTTCTGAATTTTCATAATAGCCAAGTGATGGAACTAAACGAGATGTCCATCAAAAGATGACTGAAGGCTGAACAGTGTGTGCACACCTTTAACCCCAACACTTGGGAGGAAGAAACAGCAGATAAATTTGAGGCCAACCTGGTCTTTAAGAGTGAGTTCTAAGACAGCCAGGACTACATAGATAGACCCTGTCTTGAAAACAACAGTAACAAAAACAAACAAACAAACAAAAAAGAGATAACTGAATAAGGGAAACGCATATACGTACAATGTAATATTAATCAGCTATCACAAAGACAAAATAAAGTCATTTGGGGGGAAAAGGCTGGAACTGGAGACCATCATATGACATGAAGTAAGCCACGGCCATCGAGAAAATTACCATGTTTGCTCTCATATATGAAATCTAGACTTTAAAAGGAGGACTTGAACCGGCTGGTGGTGCATGCCTTTAATCCCAGCCCTTGGAGGTAGAGATAGGTGAATCTCTGCTAGGCTGGTCTATATAGTGAGTTCCAGGGCAGTCAGGATCACACAGAGAAACCTGTCTCAAAAAGCAAAATAAAACAAAACCAACAAAGCAACCAAAAAAACCAACAAACCAAAGCAGAGGGGAGACGAGTTATGAAGAGGAAGGGATCAGTAGAACAATTGGGCAGAAGAAGATAGTGGGGGTGAATAATATCAAAATGAAACTCTCTCCTTGAGACTAGTTATTGCTAGGTAGCCCCAACTGGCCTCAAATTCATGGCCGATCCTCCTGCTTCTGCCTCCCTAGTGCTGAGATTCCAGGCATGTGCCACCATGCCAGGCTGAAACCCATTATTTTGTGCAATGAATATTCCCTAAGTGGGAAACAGAATGTGGTGGTCCTCCAGGCCAAAGTAAGGGTGGCTTCCTTGGCTACCAATGGAGTAAGGGCATTGCCTCTTTTCACAATCTGCCCTTCAGCTGCTCCCTCAGAATGTCCTGGGGAAGAAGCCTCGCTGGCAAGATGGAGGGGCCCTTCCGTTGCTAGTACGCAGTAAAACAAATAGGAGCTTGCTGTAGAAACAGTCGTCTATTAGCAAGCATGCGTTTTAGTGGAGCCTGACGGCTTGGAAACTAGCCCAGATTGAGAAAGTGGTTGGAAAACCCAGTCCAGATGTTTTCAATCAACTCATTGTTCCCACAATGAGTCCAAAGCTCACTCCTTTGAGCTGCCACCAGCCAGGCATCAGAGTACACATGTTGTAGCCAGGCTTGCAAGTCAGGAGGACTGGCCCCGTGTCCTCCTTGGCCTCGAAGAACCTCAGCTTCACAGAGCAATTTTCTAATCTCCACAATGGGAGTGTCTTGATCACCTCCCCCACCCATTATGGAAACCCTAGAATACATTGGGTATTTTTACTTGACAGGAAGGAAAAGAAGGCCTAATGTGCCCCTGGGTCTGTTCATCAGCTTGTTGAGTCTTCGTGGCAGCCTGTCTGTTGGACATCGCTTTGACTTTGGAAATGGGGGCAAAGTTTGTTTCAGTAATTGACAGAGTCACAGATCACCCAAGCCTGTGGCAGATAGGACTCAAGCACAAGTTTGTAGGTCTGCTGTTCTGGAGGCCTGTAAAAGGACCAATGGAAAAATGACAGGCCTGGTTTGGTTTGGTTTGGTTTGGTTTGGTTTGGTTTGGTTTGGTTTGGTCTGGTTTGGCTTTGTAGTGGCTCAGGGGTCAGAGTGATTGCTGTTCAAATATGAGGACCTGAATTTGAATCCCCAGCACCCACATAAACATGAAGGGTATACTTATATAACACCCATGTATAGGGGAGTGAAGACAGCCCCATCCATGAAGCTGTTGGGCCAGGTTCAGAGAAGCTGAACAGTGACCCTGCTACAAAAAAATAAGGTACAGTTCAAAGGAAGAAGGCATGCTAATGCCAAGCTCTGGCCTCCACTTGTGTACATGCACACACAGGGCAATCTTACACATGTCTATGTAGATATACTACATACACACATATGTACAGACATAGATATGTACACACAAGTACAACATCACTACTGGAAAACCACCTAGCATCTTTCTTAGATCTTCATTTTTCATCGTAGTGAAATATATGTATGAAAACTTACATCTTAACCATTTGAAGTGCATATACAGTTCAGTAACGTTAAGTGTGTTTTTCGTTTTTGTGCAACTAATTTCCAAAACGTTCTTGCAAAACAGAAGATCCAGACGCATTAAATAACCGTCCCATCCTTCTTACAGCCCCTGGCAATTCCCTTTCTGCTCTGTTTCTCAGAGTTTGACAGCTCTAAGTAGGAATCATCCCATATTTGGCCTTTTGTGACCAGCTTTTCCCATTTAGCAGAATGTCCTCAAGGTTGGATGTCGAAGTATGTGTCAGAATTTTTCCTTCTACAGTTTTACCTTATATGTACACAGTTTGTCAAGAGATGCCAGTTATGAATTGTGCTGCTGTGAGCATGTGTGTACAAACATATCTCCCCAAGGCCTGGCTTTTGATATCTCTCTCTCTCTCCCCCCCTCTCTCTCTCTCTCTCTCTCTCTCTCTCTCTCTCTCTCTGTCCCTCCCTCCCTCCCTCCCTCCCTCCCTCCCTCCCTCCTCCTTTCCTTCCTTTCTTGTTTTGGGTCCATGTAAATACTAGACAAGCATCCACCCACTGAGCTACACCCACAGCTCTGTGTGTGTGTGTGTGTGTGTGTGTGTGTGTGTGTGTGTGTGTGTGTGTGTGACAAGATCTCCCTCTGTAGCCCAGGCTAGTCCAGAATTCACTGTGTAGCCCAATCTAGCCTCAAACTCCTGGCAGTGTTGTCTTAAGTTTT
Organism: Rattus rattus; assembly: GCF_011064425.1. NCBI lineage: Eukaryota > Metazoa > Chordata > Mammalia > Rodentia > Muridae > Rattus > Rattus rattus. Next base: position 54,689,183 of record NC_046165.1, on the reverse strand, counting down.
TTGAGTGCTATGATTACAGACATGGGTCTGAGTACACCTGTAATTGTTTTCTTTTAAAATTTGAGACAGGGTCTCACTAAGCTTTCCAGGTTGACCTAGATCTCAATGTGTAGCCTGGTTTGGCCTTAAACTTGTGATCCTTGGTCTCCTTAGAAGATATAACTACAGCTGTATGACACCATACCTGGTTTCAATTTTGGAATTCTGAATGATATGATAGTGTTAAAGTTTTGGGCTGAGGTTTGGTTTTGGGTTTGGTGGTAGAGCAGTTGTCTAGTAAGTACAAGGCCTTGAGTCCTATCCCCAGCAACATTCCCATCTCAACAAACTAAACAAATTAAAAAAAAAAAAAACATGTTTTGAGGAACACTGCACTGTTTCCTGCAGCATCAGCACCTTTGACACACAGGAAATAGCAAATGGTGTTTTTGACAGGAACTGCCTGCAGTACATAGTTTTCTTGTTGCTGTGATCAACTATCTGTCAAGAAACATCCTAAGAGAAGAAGAGTTATATTGGCTCACAGTTTGGGAGCACACAGTCCATCATGTTGGCTCTACATAGCAGGAGTCTACAATCTAAGACTCCTCGACACTTGTTCTTGTCTTTGTTATTTGTTCTGGAGACAATATAGCCCTGGCTGCCCTGGAACTTGCTATGTAGACCACACTGGCCTCAAACTTACAAAGATCTGCCTGTCTCTGCCTCCCAAGTACTGGGATTGAAGGCATGCCACCAATCTACCCTATCCTGTCACATCTTCTTAAACAGAAAGCAGGGAATTGACAGGAAATGTGGTCACACTATAACAGTTAAGGTCCTTCCCCAGTGACTCACTTCCTTCCATCAAGGCTCCACCTCCAAAAGGTTTCTCAACCTTCTAAAGCAGTGCTGCTAGCTGAGGATCAAGCATAACAATGTAGGAGCCTAGGGGGGAGGGGAGGAAGAGGGAATCTCACACTCAAGCCACACCACCACCCCTAGGGCTTTGCACATAAAATTTTTTGCTAATGAAAGGAAGGTGAAAGGACCAGAGGTGAGCCACATTCCACAGTGACTTTGCTGAATGTGTAATGATGGCTGTGATGTATTGGCCTGTGAAAGAAAGAATTGAGAAGGAACTAATTAGAGAACTGGCTCATAGGCTTCTGGGCTCATGGATGGCCTGGTGCTCAGAGACTGAGCTATCTGACTCAGGCACTGTATCTATGAGGAGAGAGCAATAGTGTCACCTAGGTCTCCCTGAGATCAATCTGGTAATGCGTGTGGATGTGCCCTAAAACCTGCAAACTCTTGATTACAGAGCAGATGAACTTTTCCCTGAGTGGCTTCTTCTACAGCTGCTCTATGTGCAGAGGCAGATGAGACTGACTTGTGTTGTGGTTATAACTAGAACCCACATTCATGTCACTGTCTCTATCTTCAAGTCACTTTAGAGTGGCAATGAACTCTCTAGTCAACCCAGAGCTCTGCAGCTCACAAACCCTTGTCTCCATCTTGCTGATAGGAAAGGGGCTTTGACCTGTGTTTCAAAGGTAGAAGAAACTGAACCTGAATTCAAACCCAGGTTTGGACTGCATCTTGCATGGCATGGACCTTGAAATCTCACTGGGACAGCAAGAAAAGGAAGAAAGGACAGAAGACACACATATAGGAAAGCTGGGATTGGGTGGGCTGTGCCAGTTCTGGTGGAGCAGTACCGACTACAGCAATCCATAACATCAGCCTCTGTGCTACATACAGCCCAGAAGGAGGGGTCAGATAGTCTTGGTAGGAGAAGTAGTCAGTGTCATGTTGCAGTCATCTAAGAGAAGCTATAATCACTAGTATTTGCTCATATTGTCAATATCCACACACAGACCCAAGGAAGGCTCTGCCAGTTCCTCTGAGTCCGAGCCCTTGGTCCTTGTCAGTAATTCACTCAATGCTTCATCTCCTGTGGTGGTTTGCCCTCTGCCCCCTGCCCCCGCCCACATAGGATCATATATTTGAATGCTTGATTCTCAGTGGAACTGTTTGAGAAGAAATTGGGAAGGATTAGGAGGTGTGGCTTTGTTTGACGAGGTGTGTAATGAAGAGCAGGCTTTGAGGTTTCCAGAGCACATGGCACTCCCAGTTAGCTGTCTGCCTCATGGTTGTGTTTCAAGATGTGATCTCTCATCTACTACTCCAATATCTTGGCTGCCTGCCTACTGCCATGCTCTTGACCTAATGGTTATGAACAATAACCCTCTGGATCCATGAGCCCCAAATTAAACACTTTCATTTATAAGTCTCCTTGGTCACAGTGTTTTGTCACAGCAATAGAAGAGTAAGTTAGCTCTTTACACATTCACACAGGGCTCCTTTACTTCCCACAAAAGCCCCTGTTCTTCTGTAGTACCACCCATAGTGGTAAAACGTCATTGCCAGATGGGTGAAATGGCTCAGTGTGTACAGGTGCTTGCCATGCAAGGCCACCAGTTAATCCCTGGGACTCACAGAAACCTGGAAGAAAAGATCCAATGCCACAAAACTGCTCTCTGATCTCTACACTTTCTCACTGTGGCATGTGTCCCCCAAACCCCTCCCACACACACATCATGCACACATATACAATAATGATGATAATTTAAATTAAAATTAAACTTGATTGTCAACTTGACATGATTTGAAATCCCCTAGGAGACTCAACTCTGGGCATGCCTGTCTAGATGTTTCCACAGAGAATTAACTAAGGAAGGAAAACCCACCCTGAAGTGGGTGGTACTATCTAGGATCCCAAACTAAATAAAAAGGAGAAAAACAAGGAAGCCAGCTAAGCAGCAAAATTCACCTCTCTGCTTCCTGAGTGTGGAACGCAGTATAACTGGCCACCTCACTTCCTGATGGCATGCCTTCCCACCATGATCAACTGTATTCCTTTGTAAACTGAACCAAGATAAACCCTTCTTTTAAGTTGCCTCTACCAGGTGTTTATCACAGCATTGAGAAAGGCAACTGATCTACCACATAACCTTCAAGATTAAACATGATTTCTGTCCTAACTGTACTCAAACTACCTCTCCTCTGATCACACCAGCTGCCAGTCCAGGCAAGGGAACTCCAGTGATCTATGATGAGATGGACAACCTCATACAATAAAAACTAACTGATAGCTACAGACGCCTGCCAAAATTCAGAGGAATTCCATGTAAGGCATTAGTGCCCTTGCCACCTGGATCTGCATTGACAGGATACTTACTTCCTCTCCTACACTCCCTGCAGGCCCCATCTGGTTGGACAACATCTACTGCACAGGCAAAGAGTCAACCCTGGCAGCTTGCTCCTCCAATGGCTGGGGTGTCACTGATTGCAAGCACACTGAAGATGTTGGTGTGGTGTGCAGTGAAAAAAGAATTCCAGGCTTCAAATTTGACAATTCATTGATCAACCAAATAGAGGTAAGTGCTATGCTTTATTCTTTCTACGCTATTGTGAGTATGGAACCCAGAACCCGTGTATACTCAGCCTCCACATGCCATCGACAGCATCTCCACTTGAATGTGTTCTCTTTTCCTTGTGTCTTGCCTGCTTGTTGCATACTAGGTATATGTGGGGATTCATACCAGCTGGATTTGATGCATGGGCAAGTTGAAGGATCTCTGGAGAATGGATAGACATCATTACATGGATGGATGTTTTGCCAGTACATATGTCTGTGTACTACACGTTGCTCAAGGAGGCCAGAAGAGAGCATTGGAATCCCTGGAACTTGAGTTACAGATGGTTGTGAGCTGCCATGTAGGTGCTGGGACTTGACCTAGTCTTCTAGAAGAGTAACTAGTGCTCTTAACTGCTGAACCATCTCTTTAGCCTCTGAATTTGCTTTTGAAAAGAGACTTAAAATTGCCCTCCATTTAGGCTCCAGATGTCCCCAGACTGTGCCCCAGTTGTTATCTTTCCATGACTTCTACTGCCCTGCTTCTGTCTTCTGAACCCCCAGAGCACACAGCACATGCTAGAATTGGGTCCAGTCTATGTGGAGCATGGAATGAGTTCCCATCCTTCCCTCGGCTGGAGCTTGAGACCACTTGCTAGTGATCATCTTCAAACATGTTCACTCATTCATGTAACAAGAGCACCATAGAGCCTATGCAATTCAGGGACTGAATACCACTAACCAAGCTTTGTTTTTCCATGGAACTGACACTGAGGAGTGTGGGCTTATGCGACCCAGTGTCCCAGAACTCCATGCCCACTCTATATCCTCAAAGGAAACAGCACCCACATGTACGTGTTTCTGCTTTCTAATGAGACCAGAAGCTCCTAGAGGGTAGGTGCTACATCTTAATCATGGTTGCATCCAACACACAGAGTTCTAGGTACCACATGTGAACAGATTCCAACTTCTGCACTACCTTTTCCCTGGCGATGCATACCAGAGATTATTGTTCCCTTAGGCAGAAAAGCACCCAAAGTCAAGCATTAAACTATACCCTGAAGAGAAGCACTCAGAGCAGACATCCTTTCATAGCACTGGCTTGCCTCGGCAGACATTGAGCTTATTGATGACATCCTCAGTGGCTTTGTGTTCAACTAGAAGCTCAGAACTATCCACGCAGAGTGTTGAGAGAACAGAGGTCCAGGCTTTGTAGCTAAGAAAATGTTAATGGTGCAAATAGAAAGAAACAGTCCCAAAAAAGTATCAGCCAGTTTGGGGTTATGAGAGAATAAGATTTACATGCTATCAGCAAAATAACAACAGCAATAAATAATCCTGGAAAGGGAACTCTGTGAGCTGACCTCCTACAGGGCTTCGCACATGCTAGCCATTCTACCAACTGAGCTGCATCCTCATCCGTGAGCCACGTTACATAGAAAACAGAACCCCACTGAAATGGAAGCGGCTTAGACAATCTGGGGCAAAAATACGGGAAAGAACTTCCTTATTCTGGAAGTGTGCTGGGCAAGCATAGTTCTCAGCTTTGACATTTGTTGGAGGAAACCACATTCATCATGATCTGAGGATTCCCATGAGAAAAAAACACAATCCTTAGTTGCTGGAAAGACAGAGCATGTGTCGTGAGGAATGCTGGATCACCGTGCCGAAGCCAAGTGCACAGATTCTGGTGACTTTGCTGTCACCTAGAGGGTTATAGAGCAGACATCTATTATGACAGGCTAGATGGCAGGTATGGCTTTTGAACCGCATGCTTTCCTAAAAGATCTCCTGTCATACAGACCAGTTTGGTGACACAAACCAGGAGGAAGCTACCTTTTCTAGCCACAGACACACAGGAACAAACCCTCAGTCAGTGAGCTGTCCTCTGGGATCTCCCTTCCGTGTCAGTGAAAGTAGGTCATGTTGGCCCTAGATCAAGACGCCTAAAGAGAACTGTTGGGTTACAAGAAGATTCCTACGTGCTGGTTTTCATGGTTAAATCTCAAGCTTATGTGTAGCCCTGGTCTGATCAGGGGCCGCCCAGACCACCTACACAGGATGTTTGTGGGATGCTGAGAAGTTTCCCCAAAATGCCTCATGTCAGTAGCTGAAGTCATGGGAGCATTCCTCTCTGCTAAAGAAATGACCCCTATTAAATCATTGTGGGTGAGTGAGTGAGCCATAGCTTTGGTGGATATGCAGTTAGATGGTATTGTTGGACATTAAGGATTCCCTGGAGAGCTGGTGACTAATTTTGTATGAGCGTAGTGAATGGTCTCTAGTGATGTGCCCTGTGCCTCTGTTCCTGTCTATATATGAAGCATGAGGAGTCTGCCTGGAAACAAAAATGTGGGATGAAAATATACTAAAAGCTATCAAACTAAGAGGGATTGCTGTGGTGTAGGAAATGAAGATGTAGGAAGACTGCACTAGTTTGAAATAATAGGTCCCAAACGTGACAGCTATCTACTTAAAATGTAAGGTGTGTTATATTTTGAGGTCAAAAGGACTTTGACTGGACAATCCAATATCCAGGTGAAAGAAATGGGGCACAAGAGTACAATCACAGAGGAGTGAATGAAAGGCACTGATTTTTTAATCCCCGCAAGCGCTGTGTCCCTGAACTCACTGACTCAGTTCCGGGTCCATCTCTTAACCAGGTCACCCACAGGAGAGGCCAAGAGACATGTCTGGAAACCATATCTTAGGAGGAAATGCAGAATTTCTGTCAAGAAGAGATACTGGGGGAGGCTTTGTCAGTTCTTTTCAAATATTTAGTGTGCTACCATGGAGACAAATGTTTACAGTTTGTTCCAACTCCCAGAGAAGACTTAAGACAGAGAGGCAGATGGTGGATGAGATGCAGGCTTCAGCAGAGGCAGTCCCCTGCCCCTAGACTCATCTTCTGTGTGTACTGAGCTTCTTGTTGATGGAGGAGTTCAAGCAGAAACTCTCTGCCCCCTGCCAGAAATTTTGTAATCAGATTCCAAATGGGGAAGGGGCCTAGACTATGTGATTACAAAACTCTAAGCTCCCCTGTCCATCAGAAGCTGTGGATGGGCATTTACCTCATGTTAGAGGCATCTACGAGCTGAACAGGCCTCACTGGTGTATATGTGTGTCATCGTGTGCAGAGAAGCGATGGCAAACAGTATGTGTGCTGTGTGTTCAGGCCTCTCCTGGCCTCTTCTCTGGCACCTCACCACCTTGACTTTAAAGCTAGCTATTGGCCTTACAGACTCACTGATTGCCTGGAGGTCAGAAACTGATCTCAATATTATAGATGACCACCCACAGAATTGCATCTCTATGAGAATGCTTCAGATATCCCCCAAGAAGAGAGTGGAAGAAAACTGCACCAGTTCAGATGAGATTTCCTCAGCAGTGAATGTCAGAAGTATGCCTTGAGAACTAGGAGTTGCTAGCTCCAACCCTAAGAACTCAACAGTTAGGGTTAGGGTTAGGGTTAGGGCTAGGCTAGGGCTGGGGTTAGGGGTTAAGCTTAGGGTTAAGAGTTAGGGCTAGGGGGTTAGGGTTAAGGCTAGGGTTAGGGTTAGCAAACTCTAATTCTTACTTTAGGAAAGATAGTACTGAAGCAGATCTTACTTGTCTTCCCCAGACTTCTCTGTCAGGTTGAGACACCTTTGTGACTTCTTGATAGTGAATTTCTCTTCAATGGAGGAGAAAACAGCCCCTTACTTACAAAAAGACTCCGAAGGAGGAGTCTCCAGAGTTGATCCTAAGGGCCTTGATGACTGTAGCCAGAACAATCCAGAATAAAACTGTCAGTATCCATGGTAACAGTGGGTTTCTGTCATTGGCAAGGTTGTTCTAAGTACCTGGGGGAATCAGATGTGTCAATTTAAAAGAAAGCCTTATAGACTATGAAGTACTTATAAAGAACGAGGTGACCAAAGTTCATGGGTTGGGAGGAGGATTCCAGAGGTGCGAGTCACTAAGTCTGGAGCAGCTGGTAGAATTTCTCTTACACTGTCAGTTTTCTTGAACACTTGTGTTTACTCTGGACATCCTCTGGGGCAATGAAAGACTATACGATCATTTTACTACAGAAACTCACTGACTGTGTGTCTATCCTCCTTTCCAACACAGACTGTAGCATCTCAGCTTACTGTAGATCCTCAGCTTCTGACCAATAGGTGAAAGCATGAATTTCTAAGTCTTATGGAGACAATGGCTGACCTCTGATATCACCTGATAGCACATTAAAATATCCATTTGGCTGACTATAGAGACAAATGAATCATGGATCAATCATTAAAATGTTTTTAAAATAAGGTAGGTGGGAGCAAAGAATGACTTGTGCAATACAGATATCTTTAAATACAGAAAACAGATTCCCCAGCAAACTTCTCAGGATGTCAGAGCCTCTTAAACCAGGACACTTTGTTTCCTGTCTGTGGTAGCTGGAAAAAGCATTAGATAAGGAGAGATGGCAAATCCAGTTGTCCTCTGGAGAAACCCTGCAGCTGGTACGAGTTTCTAGATCACATGCTTGGTCCTACAAGGCTTCTGCTGGGGCCTGTTAGATCAGGAAATGTGTGAGTCTGCAGTGGTCACCGCCTGCCTTCCTTTCTACATATTTCTTAAGCAAACAAGAGGTTAGAGCTATAGCTCAGTTGGTAGAGTGCTTGCCTAACATTCATAAAGCCCAGGGTTGACCCCCCCCCAGCACCACATAAAACTGTATGGTGGTAACCCTGTGTGCAGGACAGACTAGAAATGCCTAGGCATGGTGTCTACTCTTTCAGGGATTCCCTGAACCTCAGGATCATCACTAAAGACAGTAGGCAGCCCAGGATATCCTCAGTTGTCAACAGAGGGATGCGGCAGAACCAGAAGGCCATTTATGTCCCTTGACTCGACAGGCTAACATTCTTTTGGAAAGATGGTGGGGCCTGAAAAATCCCCTCCTCACTTTATCCCTGTAACCACAGGGACTGGGCAATGAATCCAGGTTTTTATTTGTCACTGTCCCTGCCAGATGTTTCCATGTCTCCCTCCCAACCACAGCCTTATCTGCCTGCATCTGGAAAAAGGTCTCTTGAGAGACTTTCTGCAAAGGGGGCACTTCCCGGCTGGGCAGTTTTATTGTCTCTGATCTCAGCACTAGGGCAGAGGGGCAGATTGTGTTTAAGAAAAGGGGTCAGTTTCCATCTGGGTGTAGTTTGGAAGATTCCATATAACCTCCCAGCTGGTTTCGGGAGAGCTGAGCAACTTCCCTTCTGCAAAAGAGAGAAGTGACAACAGTGCTTTGTGCCTTACTCTTAGGAGATGAGTAGAAAGGGTTAAGCAGCGCATCCTCTGAGGGCTGAACTGGCTGATCAGAGGTGGTTCTCTGGGGTATCTTTCTTTTCCACCATTCTGTGAGCATACATAGGAAGACATAGAGGGCCTTACTCTGTGTTCATAATCTGTGCTCTATTCACCGAGAACCTCAATGTAGTGGGGACTATTGGCTACCAGAAGGTATACAAGATAATAAGCTATAAGGTACCCTACTTTTTTTTTCAATCAAAAATAGGTCACCATGTCTGAAAAGCAGAGGGTGTTTATGTGGCAAATGGAACCAAATATTTGAAATCATGCAAATCTGGAAATTTGGTTTTGGTGGGTTGCTCATGCAGCCCTTTGCAAAGCATTGAGACTGTTAGAAAAAGCCATGAGGTGAAACAAACAAACAGCATTGTAGTCACTAGACTGTGCGAGCATTATACTTTAGATGTAATGAACACATGAACAGTATGTACTCTAACTTTGAGCACTGCGGATTGGACTAGTATATTGAATGGAGGTTTGAAGAAGAAATGAATGGGAGAGGTGGTGGCGAGGTTTGCATCTGTGGATAGGCTAAACTGGGTGGGAGAAAGCCACCCAGATTCTGTGTATGAAGGCGCTATTCTCTGAGCCTGTAGGGTAGCCTAATGACAAGAGTATAGCACAGCTTGTAGAGTCCAGACTGGCTCTGCCACGTGCCCTAGAGTCCAGGTACATGAACCATGCTGGAAGATGAATGCTGAATCTCTCCCTTCATCCCCATAAGGCTATTGTAACAAGGATCTATCAGCTCATTCATTCTCTGAGCCCTAGGCTGGGCACAAGAATGAAAGGGACTGGGATTGGGGATTTAGCTCAGTGGTAGAGCGCTTGCCTAGGAAGCGCAAGGCCCTGGGTTCGGTCCCCAGCTCCGAAGGGAAAAAAAAAAAAAAACCACCGAAAAAGAATGAAAGGGATTGATGGATAGATAGTCTTGCTCTTCTTGGGCTTACTGTCTAGCAGTAGAGGAAGACCATTTCAGAACCCATTGCTTTGTTGCCATGATGATGATTGCTGTATACAGTCAAAGGCCCAGAATAGGACTTGCTGAATCCAAGGCCTTAGAACCCAGGCAAGCCCAGAGAAGCTGCTGGGACACAAGGGGTTGGTGGCTAGAGCAGGTGTCTCACCAGCTTCCTGCCTGCCGTAGGGCTGGCCTACTCTCTGAAGAAGCCTCTGTTACCCTACACATTCCTCCAGGCTGGAAAAATGAAAGCATTTTCCAGCAGCGGTGCAGAGTGCCTGATTTATAAGAGGTCCAGCCAAACAGCCAGCTTGTTTCTCTAGTGGCGTCAGTGTGAGTTCAGCTCTCCACACAGTCCCGGCTGCATCACCTTCACTACCAGTTCAGTCCAGTTCAGAGCTGAGCAATGGAAACCACAGAGCATGGCCTGGGATCTCAGCTACTTGGCAGACTGAGGTAGGAGGATTATAAATTCAAAGTGTTCCTGGGCTACAGAGTGAGTCAAAAGCTGGCCTAGGCAACTTCGTGGCACCCTGATTCTCAAGAAGAAGTAAAAGAAGACTAAAGATATAGGTCAGTGGTGAAGCATTTGCTCAGTGGGTCTGATGTGCTAGACTCAATCCCCTAGCACTGCAAAATGCGAGAGAAAGAAAATCATAGGCAGGGGACATATGCTTGTAATCCCTAGTGAGCTAAAGCAGGAAGGTGGTAAGTTCAAGACCAGCCTGATCCATATACCAAGAGAGACCACGCCTCAAAATAGATAGATAGATAGATAGATAGATAGATAGATAGATAGATAGATAGGCAGGCAGATAGACAGATAGACATCACAGATTCAATATTCTCTTCTTCTTTGTTTCACTGTCCCAGTCAGAGTGCTACTAGCAACTTAACATCTGAGTTCCTTATTTGACTGTAAGTATTAAATAATTATACTTTAGGCAGATTCTTCTAACAACATGCACAGACAGTACCCACCTCCCTAGTCTATCTAAGTCTGTGCTGAGCGTTAGATTTTGTGGGATAGTTCAGCTCAGTAACTGTGTGTAAGGTCCTGGGAGGGGAAGCAAATAAAGAGTGTGTGTGTGTGTGTGTGTGTGTGTGTATAAGCACATGTGTGTATGCATGTAGAAGACAGATGACAACATTAGATGTTGTTCCAACTTTAGATGTTGTTTCCCATCAGACACTGTCTACCTTGGTGTTTGGACAGTCTCTCATCTTGGTCTTATTGGTTAGGCTAGACTGTCTAGCCAGTTAGCCCCAGGAATCTGCCTGTCTCCAGCTCCTCAACACTGGGTTCACAGTATGTACTTCAGACGTGTGTTCTGAGGAATCAAACTTGGGTCCTTATGCTTTCCTGGGAAGCACTTTGCTAACAGAGTCACCTCCCCAGCTCTTCTGTGTCAGATCTTAGGAGAAAAGGAGATGAGATGTTGAATAGCTTGGGCATAAGAGGTGCACATGTTCTCTGTGCCTATCCACAGGTCCTATAAGAAATGCTTGTGTTATGGCAAGAGGCAAAGACTTCCTGACTGTATGTTAGACATTAAACAAAGACTAAAAAGAGTCTAATGATTTTCTTGGCTTTAGTGCCCAACATATTTAGCTAAGTTGTTACATCTTTTTAAAAAAGTCATTGACTAAATAAAAAAAAATTTTTTCTGTTTGTTTGCTACTGAGGGCCTCACACATGCTAAGCAAGTGCTGTACCTCTAAACTACATGCCTGCTGCAGCCTCCTCTTCCTCTTCCTCTTCCTCTTCCTCCTCCCAGTCTTAACTTTTTAATTTTGAGACAGGGTCAATTGCTGAGGCTGGCTTTGAACTCTCTCTAAGGCCCAAGCAAGCCTTGAACTTGCAGCCACCCTTCCTCAGTCTCCTGGGTATTAGGATAATATGTTTACACCACCAGACCTATAAAAAGATGAGGCACAGTCACACTTCTATTGGGAGATAAAATCTTGTGGAAAGATAGAAAGCAACACAAAGTAACCTGTAATTGTGTGTGTGTGTGTGTGTGTGTGTGTGTGTGTGTGTGTGTGTGTGTCCTGATGTAATTGTCATTGTCATCTTGGAGGCTTACTGATGAATAAATTCACTTTTTCTAGTTCTTTCTGAACTCTGGCTGGCTGGTTCAACTCAGCTGCTCTGGCTCAAACTCCTCTCCAAGCTGACTGATTCAGTCTGACCTCTCTCAGCTTCTCGTTGAATTGCTCTGCCTCAAACTAATTCTGGCAATTTATTCTAATCTTCTGGCTCCTTCTTGTTGCAGGATATTTGATCACATTGTGAACCCCAAGATTGTGAACTAGAAAAGGCTGTTTCTTGTTGTGCTGTGGCTCAGCCCTAGCACACAACTTTAATCCAAGAGCTTTCTGTAAACAAGATTAAATAAAGTCAACCCTAGATCAAGAGGCAGAGCAAGCAACCAGTTGACAGGGAGTGAGCAAAAGAAAACACAGGAAGCAGAAAGGAGGGACATTGAGTTGATGGGTATTTAAGATAGTGTAGAAAAAGGGACTTTTTCCCTCTGGAACATCGGTGGAGTAGGAAAGTCAGCTGGGTGCCTTCTCTACCTCTATGAGCTAGCAGGCCTTCACCTCAGCATCTGGCTCCTAAGTCTTTATTGGTAAAATCAAACATTTGGGATTTTGTTCTTTAAAAAACAGCACCTTCCTCTCTGGCTTCAACTGCCTCTGTTGACCTGCACTGAACTGCATGAAATCATTAACAAACTCAACTCCACTGCACTGCGTTCACTTCATTGACTCCCAACTGACTCAACTCCCCACTCACTGAACTCAATGAACTCAACTCCACTCTCCCTGCACTGCTCTTAAACAGCTTTTCTCCTGAGAGTTGGGCAAATCCTATCTCTGACTCATTCTGTCAAATCTTTCTCTGACTCATCACCTTGTTGCCCCTCAATTAGATGTCATTGTTTGGAATTAAAAGTGTATACTAGGGTTGGGGATTTAGCTCAGTGGTAGAGCGCTTGCCTAGCGAGCGCAAGGCCCTGGGTTCAGTCCCCAGTTCTGAAAAAAAATAAAATTAAAAAAATATTTTTTAAAAAAAGGGTATACTAAAAGATTCCAGTCAGAGGGATTAAAGTGTGTATTAAAGGTAGGTCTGCATTCCAACCAGCTCACAGCAAACCTAGATGGTCTTTGGATGTGATCAAAGCAGCCATGTTGCTGAATTAAAATTCCTCTACAGTAGCCAATATACATCAAGGACTACTAGCTCAGATGAGGGCATCAGAAAGCAGATACTGGAGGAATTAAAAACAATCAAATCTAAATGGGTGAGATATTTGGGGCATGCCTCAGCCAACAATTACTTGCCTCACAAGTGTGGGGACTTTGGCTTGGTCACTAGCAATCACATAAAAAGATAGACAGGCTGGGGATTTAGCTCAGCAGGTGGCGCTTACCTAGGAAGCGCAAGGCCCTGGGTTGGTCCCCAGCTCCGAAAAAAAACAAAAAAAAAAAAAAAAAAAAAAAAAAGATAGACAGGGAAGCCCATGTTTGTAGTCCTATGCTGTGGGGTGGAGACAGAAGGATCCCTGGGTCTTGCTGGACAGCTGTTATAGCTGAATTAGCAAGTTTTGGATTCAGTGAGAGAGTCTGTCTCAAAAAAAAAAAATAAGCTGGCATATAAGATAGCAGATTTTGACCACTGGCTTTCCCATACCTGGCAGCAAACATGGACAAACTCATATATACACTCTTGCAAATAAATGTTCTTAAAGAGATATTTGGGGCAGAAAGAGTGCTTCATGGAGAACGTGGTAAAGCTTCTGTTTCTACTAGCTTTATGACAGCAAGCAGCCTGCATGAGCAGTTGACCTGTGTGTATCCCAGGGTCTTATGCAAGACTTGGGACATAGTACTACCCTGTAAACACATATGAAGAAATAAATGTATGTGTGGATTAATCAAGCAATCAACATTTTTTGCTTTTTTATTATTTTATTTATTTATATCCCAAATGTTGCCTCCACCACCCAGTCCCTCCTTCCAGAGTTCTTTCCATATCCCCTTTCCCCTTCTCCTCTGAAAGGATGTCCCACCCCACATCCTCCTTCTCTGGGGGCATCAAGTCTCTACAGGATTAGTTGCTTCCTCTTACTGAGGCCAGACAAGACAATCCTCTGCTATATATACCAATCAATTTTTTTAACCTGATTGTTGGTTAAATGACTGAAGCCAGTGCCCTGGGGAAACCTAGAACTGTCTGAATAATACACATTGGTCATTGTGAATGAATGTAGCAATGAACTGGATCAGAGACTGGCCATGAACTGGATTAGATCTCATCCGGCATCTAGGGATTGAGGTGGTAGAATTTTAATGGCCTGTTTAAATCTCCACAATTGTCCTGTGTCTTAATTAGGGTGTTACTGCTGTGAACAGACACCATGACCAAGGCAACTCTTATAAGGACAACATTTTAATTGAGGATGGATTACAGCAGAGTTTTGGTCCATTATCTTCAAGGCAGGAGTATGGCAACATCCAGGTAGATGTGATGCAGGAGGAACTGAGAGTTCTACATCTTCGTCTGAAGGCTGCTAGGAGAAGACTGGCTTCTAGAAAGCTAGGATAGGGTCTTAAAATCCACACCCATGCCCACAGTGACACACTTCCTCCAAGGCCACACCTACTCCAGCAAGACCACACCTCCAAATAGTGCCATTCCCTGGGCCAAGCATATACAACCATCACATCATGCATACCCGTTTGGGCCACAGAAGTGTAGATGGGAAATCAGTAGAGAAGATGAGGTGTTGCTGGGGCCAAATGGGCTATAGGGGTGAAGAAGAAAGCAGAAGAAAGCACACAGGAAGTCTGCAAAGTTGGACTCCCTTGATGGCTCTGTCTGTATAAGGAAAGTTGTAGGCATCTGGGTTGGTTGGTATGAGATATTGAGAAGGGGGTGAGGAGACATGGGTCTGAGTGTAACTACCCATTTTAAAAAGAATTGTCAAATAAGGAGTACTGCAGGCCTTTCAAGCAAGATACAAAAACATGTTAACAATAAAGGACAGACCAAGTGAGCAAGCTTATGTCCCAGGAGGGTGTTGATAAATAATGACACTTCCTCCACTGGCTGTAGCCCTGGAGCAAATTCCACTAAGAGGTTAATTTATGGCTTCTAGAACAGAGGGAAGAGATAAAGCACCAAGCTGAGATCTGCCTGGTTCTGCAGAGAAGCCATTTGCTCACTACAGATTTTCTAGACCCTCCAGAAAAGAGTTGGCTGCAAACTGTGTGCTCCTTGCTTTGCTCCTCCTTGCCTCATACCCTGAGGTAAATGGGTGACTCCTCATGGGCAAAGATCCCAGACTGACACATTCCATGATTTACAAGTCACCAATAGATTCCATGCCTTTTAAATGGTTCAAGGCATTAGCCTGGATGTCTGATTCCTGGTCATTCACTCTCTACCCTCTTCCCACCAGCCCAGCAGCTACAGCATGGCAGGCCCCTGACCTCATTGTATCTTCCTTTCCTCTGCTGAGAATGTGTGTTAGTTACTCCCATGGCCTCCCTGAGAGGTAGGAAATTAGTTCTGTGGGGGACAAGGGGAGGGGATTCTGCAAGACTCTGGAAGAAAAGCTTGTTGGAACTCTGTACACTGTGTTTTGGGCAAGAGGATTAGCATTCAGGTAAATATTAGTTAGCGTTCAAGACATTTCAGGTCTTTAATCTACAAATTGGATCTTGGAGATGGCTTTCCTCAAAACCTGATGACCTGAGTTCAATTCGAAGGGCTAATCTCTACCCCCTACATGCGCTGTGGCATGCACACCCACATATATGTTCTCAACACATACACAAACAGACAGATAACTGTAACAAAACTTTAACATATCTGCAGGAAAAAAAAAGAACTACTCATTTTGATATTTCAAACAAACCTCTTTGGGAGCTGAAGTTCTAGGAAAAAGAAAATCCTTGTGGTTATGGAGGGATTCCACAGCAGTGAAGTAGGAGGGAGGTGGTGCGTGCAGGCATCTGCTTCTTAACCTTGAGGTCTCCCAAGACCTGGGGCAGCTGCCGAGCTCACGTGAGCCCTGAGTACGTGCCACCGAAGCTTGCCTGCCACTTCCTAGGCTTGAGGGCAAGAGCAGCTCATCCCTCATGTCCACCATCCTCTGACTCACATTCCTTCTGGGGACAGTCTTGAACTTCTAATGTGTCAGGCAACCCTGAGGGGACCACCCAGAAATCAGAGCTGGAGGCTAACCAGTATTAGAGTCACTACAGTATTGGGCAAGAAAGGGGTGTGAGAACAGTGCTCAGGGTGCCAGTGGTCACTCTCCCCAGAAGCCGGAATAGAGACAGCTCCATTTTTACTTTTCCCTGCTTATTAATAAGACTATAAAGTTGAACAAGTTGCCCAACCTCACCAAATGTTCTCATGTTTTTACCTACAATTAGGGACATGTTATTTGCCATCCTGTAGGTTTTGTGGGAGTTGTAGAAGGGAATAGATGTAGTTCTGTTCACAGAACCCTAAATGCAGTCGACTGACGCTTGATTTGCCAAGGCCTTTGCTATTAAAGAAGAAACAAAACACAGAAAGGGGTACAGAGGAGTCTGGTAAGGACCTTGAACAACAGACTATATTTTGTTGAGTGAGTAAATGAATGAGTGGATGACATGGATATGGTTCTGGTCTGAATTACTTCTATTGCTTTGACAAAGGTAAGGCAGCAGGACAAGCTGAGAGCTCACATCTTGATCAACAAACAGGAAAGCAGAGGGAGGTGAAATGGGAGTGGCAGGCGTCTTTTGAAACCTCAAAACCTGACCCCAGTAACACACCTCCTCCAAGGAGGCCACACCTCCTAATCCTTTCCATATGGTTCCACCAACTGAGGACCAAGTACTCAAACATGAACCATTCCCATTCTCTTCTCCATCCCTCAGACACACGTTCCGTACATACAAATACACATACAGACCATCATATGCCTCCATACACATATATGAACAAGGACTCACATGACACACACACATAGCCTTGTACATATGTACACAAATTCACAGACATAGTACTAGCTCATAGATACACAAAGACATTTAAATTCCATACACAGGAAGATATGTGTACCATGCATGTATACACATGTACCATTATGCACACATGTGTGCATCACACAGACACACATGTATGAATTGAGCTGGGAGAGGAATGAAGACAATCATAGCTGGGGCTAACCCTGGGGTTCACCATCTCTGCTGTGAAGCCTACAGGTCTGTCAATAGGTTGTATCCTGTCCTAAATCAAGGCAGGAAAGGAGATAAGTGCTCCAACAAGTGTGACTGTGGCCTCAGGCCCTGTGCAGATCCCTTGTCTGGGTGGCTGCTGAGTTTCCCAGCCAGCTCTTCTTTCTCTATAGTACCATGGTAGGGTTCATATGTCTCATCCATAAGGGTCTACAACTACTGATGGCCCAGAGAAGATCTGTGAATGGAATATGTCTGCTGTGCTTGCCATGGACGAGTGCGACAGCCATAACTTTCCTTCTGGGCATGAGGCATCCACACTAGGTGCCAGGTCCCTCCTGATGTGGAAAGAGGCAGGGAGGGGGTTAGCCCGAGGGCTTGGATTGGACCTCAGGCCACTTCTTGGCTCATCACTGCCCATGTGTCTAGGTTGCACGAGTCCTTTGGGCTGATGAGAGCTGAAAGGATCCAGTCAAGAAAACTTAACCCTGCCCTGACAGCTTTCCTTCCGCTTTGCACGGAGGGAGCTGCGGCCAAATGCCATTATTCTTGAAAATAAATAAAGTATGCAAAGTCGCATACTTTCCACTGTTGTGCAGAACCTGTGGAGTGAGGTCTGGCTCTGGACTCTGAAGCCTGTGGCAAGAGACATTAATCCCTGGGCACCCAAATAACGGCTCTGTTCAATCTCTGATTCATTTGCATTCTGGCTGGACAGGGCACTTGGGTCACTGGAGTGCTTGGGTCACTTTCAGCTTGGTCCTTACCAGCTCCACCTCTCCCTCCCTGGCCTCGCTCAGGGTGTGCCTCACAGCGTACCTCAGGGTGGTCTGAGGAAGGAATTAGAATTACTATCTATTGCATCTGTAAATTGTGGACAGTAGCAATAAATCACATTATTCTACTTAAGGGTTAGATTAGAGGCTGCATGGGAAGTGTTTGACATAAACACGCCAGGCATCCTAGTAGCTCCTGATATTATATGCTCTGGTCCATAGTATCTGAGGGCGAACTGGAGCTCAGGACATCGAGCGGGGAGGGAGGCACAGCTGGAATCAGCCATGAAAGATTATGGACACCTTTAACTTAGATAGCTGTGTATTATAGAAAAAAGGGTCTGGTTGAGGAACAAGTAGAGCTAAGTGCTTTAGATAGGACTCTCTGGCCAGTCCCGTGTCAGATAGATGGAGTCCATTAGGGATTCTTGCAGTGTATGACAATGGCTCCAGAGAGACAAGGGAGGAGATCTCAAAGTGAGACATTCTGGATTTGAACACTGGTGCACTATGCCTTGGGGAAGCATAAAAAGTATCAGGGTAACTCTGGGGACCCCTCTCCCAGTCGTTTCTCTCCATGTGACCTCTAAAGGTCTCACTTCTCACCCAAGGCCGTTCCAACTGGGTGCCAGGGAACAGAAGATATCCAGGAGTGGGTACTTCCTCCCACTTTCCCCAATAGTCTTCTACTTCCTTCAGAAGCGCCCTGCCAATGAGTCCCTCTCAACCCAAATCCAAACTGCTGCCCTCACTGACCCAGAAAGATTAGAAGGCAGCTTTCTAAGGGACTCGGGACACGTAGAGTCTTGCCTTGCCACAGCCAAATAATCATCCCCAGATCTATTTAGCTCACAGCTCCCCAGGTTTGAGGCTGCCTACACACGACATGCTCAACACTGGGTGGCATTGCTTCTTTTCCTGTAAGCCCTGAACCCTCATTTTGAGATTATAGAAAGATGAAAAATACTTTCTACCTTATGATTTTATGTTTAAAAGCCCATGCGAGAAGAAACTACTGCCTGTGGCTCCCCATGTTTTCTTATAGGAAAAAGGGGAGCTTTGGGAGCCTCCTCATAGCTTCCTGGAGCACTCCAAGTCATCAAAGGGCAATGCTTGCTACCACACTACCTCCTAATGTATAACAACTGATAACAGTGCTCTTATCACTGGGAGAACTTGGGCTCCTCTGCAGAGCCTGGGGAAAGGTGGGCCAGCAGAAATCAGCCCGTGGCCCCTGAGGAAGGAATCGCTGTCTGGCACACGTCCACTCTTGTCATAAACCCCTGACCTTCCACATCTCCTTCTTCTTAGAGCCTAAATATACAGGTGGAAGACATCCGGATTCGACCCATCCTGTCTGCCTTCCGCCATCGCAAGCCTGTGACAGAGGGCTACGTGGAGGTAAAGGAGGGCAAGGCCTGGAAGCAGATCTGTGACAAGCACTGGACAGCCAAGAATTCCCACGTGGTCTGTGGCATGTTTGGCTTCCCAGCAGAGAAGACTTACAACCCCAAAGCCTACAAGTAAGAGGGCAGGGTGAGCGGGGAGTACGGGGGTGTGGGGAGGTGTGGAAGGGTGGAGCTTCCTATTCTTGTGAGGTCAGTACAGTCCTAGTGAGGGGCCATTTCACTGCCTGCTTAACCTTGCTTTAAAGTAACTCACACTCCTGCGGGAAGCAAGCTAGATGACAGAACTAATGCAACTCATAGGAAGGCTTACCCATAAGGCACCAAATGCTCCAGCCCAGGGAAATCCATCAGCAGTTCCAGCAGCTACTGGAGAATATATAGACTGTGTAAACGCAATACATAGGTTGGGCAAGGAGAGTTTTAGCTAAAGTTCTCTCACGTGGACCCAATAGACTCCAATCTCTTCCTTGGGTGATTTTCCCCAGGTTTAGAAAGTGTAGTTGGAACAGACACATTGAGCCCCTGGCAGACTTTCACAAAATCTAGCTTTCTTTTGGCCAGGGAAAGCCACTGGGACTCTCTGTGCAGTAAATCAAACTCATTAACTGCTACAGCCCTGCTGGCTTCTAGCTTGGCAAGAAGGATGTCCCTAACCTCAGTCATCCAGGCCTGGGGGGCAGCCTATGCTTCCCTTCCCCTCACCTCATCTCTTGATTCTCTTTGGCCAGCTCAGCCAATAATGCATAAGTGACTAAGATGGGGGTAGGGTGGTGCTTTGGCAGCTGGAGGCCTGTGGAGGGTCATGGTGGGCCTCGCATTCCAGAGAGCTGATGTAAGACAGAAGCAGGGCTGTCTGGGGAAGACTGAAACAGGTCTGAGGCAGCCCTATATGCTGGCAAGAGAGGGTGGTGCTCACCAAACATCTGGAAACAGGCAGACTTTCCTGAGCTGGTGATGGGTCCAGTGTGCTCTGACCTGGAACAGTAATGCCCCCTGAGTGTATTCTTCTGCACATGTATGGAAGGGAGGTATGGTTTCTCAGTGCTAGGGCCTCACAGGAAGTGGGGAGGGGGAGCTGCTCTGGAATTAATAACAGGCCCCTTGTGGGCATCTCTACTGTATGATGTCATCATGGTGAACACACATCCTGAACTATCAGATATACTGTGTATTTTAGAGATTTGAGTGATTGTACCCACTGCTGTGCTAGTGTTGTTCCAAGACACACATTTTGGTAAAAGGGAGGCAATAATGACATCTAAAGAATTTGTTCTTCCTCTGTGTTCACGCACATTCACTCCAAGACAAGGCAGATGTTTCTGTGGAGACTGGACCAGCAGGGACAGACCTCACATCTGTCCCTTCCAAGATCTCCTTGTCACATAGCCTCCTCTGTCAGGGTACAACAGTCAGCTTCCTCAAGCATCTCTCTGAGTCCTGCCCAGGGGCAAGCACACAGACTGAAAGGCTCGACAACTTCAGAGGACAAGTGTCTTCCTGCATATCCTCTTTAAATACCACGATTATTCATAACCTAATGTTCCACAGGCTGTCCTATCACCTTAGCAAGGATTCTTCCTCTCTTTGGTAATTGATTTATTTTTGTTTTGTGTGCATTGATGTTTTGCCTGCATGTATATCTGTGTGAGGGTGTTAGACCCTCCTGGAGCTGGAGTTACAGACAGTTCTGAGCTTCCATGTGGGTGCTGGGAATTGAGCTTGGGTCCTCTGGAAGAGCAGCAGTGCTCTTAACTACCTCTTACCCCTTTTCTTTTTCTCCTTTAGCCATTTTATTAGTTTCTTTCTTTTAACATTCTCTCTCTCTCTCTCTCTCTCTCTCTCTCTCTCTCTCTCTCTCTATCTGTCTCTGTCTCTCTGTATCTTTGTCTCTGTCTCTCTCTGTCTCTCTCTCTCTCTCTGAGTGTGTGTGTGTGTGTGTGTGTGTGTATGTGTGTGTGTGTGTGTTATATTCATGCCTGCAGAGGATAGGGGCATTTGATTCTCTCTGGAGCTATAGTGACAGGTGTGGTGCTAGAAACCAAATCCCGGTTCCGTACAGGAGCGGTGCATGTCCCTTAGCCTCTAAGCCATCTCTCTGTCCTCTAACATTTCTCTTCAGTGTGACAAAATATCAAAGTGATGCAACTCAAAGAAGGAAGGATCTTTTGGCTCACAGTTTAGGAGGACACAGTCCATTGTGTTGGTGGAATTCACTGGCAGGGGTATGCAGCTGGGACTCCTAACATCCCTGAGGATCAAGAGCAGAAAGAGCAGAAGAGATCCAGGTTATGACTCTGAGCATCTGTCCTGCAAAGACCCACCTCCTCCAGCTAGGCCCTACCTCCCAAAACAAAGCCACCAGCAGGGGACCAAATGTCCCAACACATGAGCCTCTGGAGAACATTTCACACTTGATCCACATCACCACTAGGGTTTTATTCATTTCAGACTCTGCTTGCCTGGATCTGTGCAGGGTTTTAAATGCTTTGCAAGCACTTTTTCAGTTAGCCACTACAGTGCTATGATAACTCCTCCATTTGAATACAATGAATACAGTAATGCTGAGAGATTAACAGATTGAGTTACTGTTTTGACCAAAACTAAGGAGAGAGAAGTCCTCACCCTGAGTTTTTAACTTTCTTACAACAGTGTTCCAATTCACAGAAAAGATGGAGCCGAAGTCAGGGAAATATGCACCTGTAGATTTAGCTGTGGGCCCCAGTTACCAGAATTGAGAGATATCTCTGATCTGGGAGGTGGGTCTTTCTTCTGGTACCAGGGCTCTTGCCATGGGCTATCAGCTCTCCCAGCATAGTTCTTCCTCCAGCTATCCTGGTCTCTAACCTTCATCCACCATTACAGTAATGCTATGGGCTCACTGTCTCCTCTACCACAAATTGCACTGTAATTAACAGTATTATGAAGTGGCACCTTCAGGGGGTAGTTAGGTTGTAAGAGCTCTGTCCCTGAATGGACTAATGCTATTTTCATGGGACTGGTTTAGTTACTTTATTGTTTGGCTGTTTCTTTAAGAAAGGGAGCTTTTATAAACCACTCTCCTTTAACTGTTATGCTTTCAAAATAAAAATAAAGGCAGGAGTGTTGGTGCGTGCCTATAATCCAGCAAAGGGGTGGGAGAGGGCAGGGTGACTGCATTCTGGGAAATGGATCTGCTAGACAGGAAGGAAAAAGGTGACTGCTGGGATGTCCTAATTACCCACCCCTCCCATTTCCCTGCAGAACCTTTGCCTCAAGGAGGAAGCTGCGCTACTGGAAGTTTTCTATGAACTGCACGGGAACTGAAGCACACATCTCCAGCTGTAAGCTGGGCCCTCCCATGTTCCGGGACCCTGTGAAGAATGCCACCTGTGAGAACGGGCAGCCAGCTGTGGTCAGTTGTGTGCCTAGCCAGATCTTCAGCCCTGATGGACCCTCAAGGTTCCGGAAAGCCTATAAGCCGGAGGTAAGAGCTGAGGAAAAGGTATAGGCACTTGGCCTAGGAGGGGGTCACCATTAGACAGGGAACAGGAGAGTAAGCTGGCCCCAGCTGAGACCACCATTGTTGCTGCCTCAATCAAAATCAGAGCTGACTCTGTGGAGAGCACCCCATTACTGGCCAGCACAAGCTCCTTATCTTCAGTTCAGTGAGTCGGCGTGAGCAAGTGATACAGAGTAGCCAGCCAGGGACCTTGTGCTCCTGTAAAGTTCATGCAGGAGAAAGTATCCATGACTCAGGAGCTGTAGGAGGAATGGATGCAACTCTTCAAGGCATGAGACATTAGCTGGTTTTTCTAACTCATTTGGGTTTATTTCACAAAAGAAAAGCTAACTGCAGAAAGGTTTCACTTGCCAGTCATCTATTCACTGGCCACATTGTCATTACAGGAATTGCATCTTGGTTTGTATGGAGGGTGTGTGAGACTAATTGGGCTGGGGGCAGAGGCAGGGAGAAGTGAGGGGATATTTTCCCATATAAATTAGATCCTCTGTCTCAGCTGACTAATTTCCCCAGAACAGGTGAGTGACCTAAACAGGGCAGACTGATCCTCTGAAAAAGAAAGGGTCTCTAATCTGTCATCTGTCTTCCCTCCAAAGTCATATAAAAGTTCTTTGTGTGTGTGTGTGTGTGTGTGTGTGTGTGTGTGTGTATGTGTGTGTGTGTGTGTCTGTATGTATACATATGTGTATATATATGCAAACAATCCTGTTCTTTCTCTCCCTGTGTGTGTGTGTGTGTGTGTGTGTGTGTGTGTGTGTGTGTGTGTGTGTGTGTTGGGGATATATATGTATTGGAGATGTGTCTATGTGTGTTTAAGATGCATATGTGTTGTTGGGTATTGGATGTTTTGGGGAGATATGTATTCTGGAAATTGCTAACACAGGGTCACATGGAAAGGGAAGAAGAATTGATTATAGATCAGGATTTGAGTCACAGGCTTGATAAAAGCTCCATCATGGGATGAGTCCCCGGGCCATTTAAGATCTGTGTACACAGAAGACATCATGTTGGCAGAGTGCATTCCATGCCAGGGGACAGGAGGGGAGCAAGGAGCCCACAGAGGGATGGAGGTTGGCCCCCACAGACCAATAATGACTGTGTCTCTTCTCCCTTCTCTTCCTCCGGCCTACACTTTTCTTTGGCTACCTCTGAGGTGGCTCCCTGAGTAGGAAGTCAGAGGGAAGGACACCTCCAATAAACTCTCCTGTGTACCTCACTCTGGCTGGGAAGTGTTTGAATGAAAGTCCCAGCAGTGAGAGGAGTGAAATGCATGCTGGGAGTCCAGCCTTCTGCCCAAGCTATGGGAATGACTTAAAGGGACCTCCTAACTTTCTGGTATTTCTGGGAAACAGCGAGCTTGGCCTTCTTAACCCCCTCAGGGGGCCATAGAAGTGCAGATCTGTGCCTACTTTATCAGATACCTTTAGCCCTGTGTCACAGGCATAGCTGGACAATGCTATTTCTAGGACCCAATCTGCCCCTGCCTGAACCTTCACTTCCCCTGCCCCTCTTTCTGATGGCCCCATCCTGCCTCCTCCCCACACCCGCCCCCAGCTTTCCCTGTCACCCAGAGTTCCAGATCCTACTGTTTTGGAATTCGTCTGCTGTTCTGTGTAAAGGAAAGAAGTCAAGTTCATACCAAACCAATGAACGAAGTGGGAGGCTGACCTCATATTTTCCTTGGTTTCTGTCTTCACTGTGTGGCCAGCTGGATCGCCACCTGGCCACTTCCAGGGTCTGTGGCTAGGCTATCTGATATTCTGTCTCCATCTAGCTGTGGTCAGAATGGTGGCTCCACGTGAATGGGGAGGGGGGCCCTGCATCCCACTCATGAGCTTGGGAAGGAGGTCACGTTTTGCTGAAAACAGAAGCTGGAGCCAGCGGTTTTCCTCACTGTGCTCTGCTTTCTGAAGTAAGAATCAAAGTTTCTGAAGCCACTCAGTGTTTTGCGCTCACCCACCCCACTCTCCCTTCCTTTTCACACTAGTGCAGGCCTCAGCAGTCCCTGGGGAACTTGAGTGGTGTCACAGCACCCTCCCTTGCAATGCTAGCCCCAGGGCACCATTGTGAGGAGGCCAAAGGTGACTGGAGAGTAGAGAGTCAGGTTCTTACATGGTGCCTTTCTCCTCAAAGTGGCAGAGGACTTGAATGCTTGAACTATACCACCTCCAGGCAGGTCTGACTCATCCTGGTCATCAGTACATGAACTGAAGGAAGTCACAGGCTGAGGACCACATAAGTCGCAGTACAATAAGGTCTGGTCTGCCTTCAGTGACTTCATAGCCCTCCATTGAGTATCAGTAGTAACTCAGAGCCTTGCAGACACACACACACACACACACACACACACACACACACACACACACACACACACACCCCGAGTGTGCACAAATGGATATGTACATGTGCATGGAAACTGAGGCAAAGCTGTTATGTAGAAGGATGAAGCCAACTCCTCACCTAGCCATAATCCACAGGCTTCATGAAACTTGCAGGGAATGGGTCTTACTCCCAGGTAATTCCAGAAGTCCCAGAAGGGGGTTGAGGCTTCTAGACCGTGAATAAGATTAGGGACATTTAAACTACTACCCTCTCCTCCCTCTTTTCCCTCTCTAAGTGTCTGGACAGACTGCCTCTTTTGAACTGGACTTGGATGGCTGTTGGTCTCCACTAGGAAGGCTCCCTATCCCTTGCAGCTTCTGCTCTGAATCATGTCCTGATTAGATCTGTCTTTCCTGGTAAGGCCTTGGGTTTTTGTTTTGTTTTGTTTGGTTTTGTTTTGTTTTGTTTTGTTTTGTTTTCACTCTGTCTTGCTACTTCCTGTAGGCTCCCTCTTGCCTCCCCCTCTATGAGCAGAATTACCACCTGTATTTGGCTCCTCACCAAGGGGTTTCCCTGCAGGACTAGACTGTAAGGATCTATTACAAGCAGTGGAAAATAAAGATTCACTTGTAATCTGTGGACTTGGAAGGTAGTAACTTGTCTGCGTAGCTCTAACACTGGAGATTCCAGACCTGGAGGTAGAAGGATGCTGCTGATGGTGGGGTCTGGGAGCCAAGGATGGGACGGGATGATGAACTGATTATAGCCTTGATGGCCTCCCAGACAAAGACCTATGAGAAGCTACAGAGGGAACCTTTGCCACCCGACTCTCAACAAGTGATCGTTTTCTGACTCTGAGTTATTGGGGATCTGGCAGGGCTGTGGGGACAGGAGTGGGGCATTGACAACTCGAAAGATGTGTGTCACTTCTGCACTCAGCAGGACCATGTGTCTCTCCAGCAACCCTTGGTGCGACTGAGAGGTGGAGCCCAGGTCGGGGAGGGCCGCGTGGAGGTGCTCAAGAATGGAGAATGGGGTACCGTCTGTGATGACAAGTGGGACCTGGTGTCTGCCAGCGTGGTCTGCAGGGAGCTGGGCTTCGGCACTGCTAAAGAGGCTGTCACAGGATCCAGGCTGGGGCAAGGTAAGAAATCGGGTGATGGAAGGTAGGAGCCTCTCTTTAGAGCAAAATATGGCCTTTGGAACCTAGGTCCAGCTGGTGGTCATGACTCCTCCCAATAGCAGCTTTCTCTGCTCCTTCCCTGCAGTAGCCCACCCGTCAGGGAATCCTGGAATACCCCTGCCCCTGAGCCAGCTCCTCAGAGAATACTAAAGCCCCATTTGATGGGTTTGGAACTGCCTCCTAGAGAAAGGGAGACTAGGCAGAGCAAAATGGTAGGAGAACAACTAGTGGACAGAGTAGCCCAAGTCTCCAATGCCCTGTTCTGTACTCTCGGCTGCTCCAATGGGAAAGCCAGAATTCCAGGTCCTTCCTCCAAGGAAAAGACCACAGAATCCATCAAGCATGGCTGTAACCAAAAGAACCGTCACCTTAGCTTTTCCACTCTGTTGCTGCCTTGCCAGTATGGGGCTCATCCTGGCAGCAGAGAAAGGAAACAGGGTAGCCCTCTCTGATGTCATGAGACAGTCGTGAGAAGGATGCTGGTTTCTATCATGTATCCCAGACAAATCACTCCAATGACTAAGGAGCAAAAGAATGGGGAGTATTCTGTGGGGAACCCCAGGAGAAATGCTGTCCCCTTGACCACAGAACAGAACACAACCTTTCCTGGGTGAGTTCATGAAAACCACTCCGCCTTGAAAGCCCTGGTCTGTCAGGAGCTTTCCCAAGACCAAGCAGCCTCGTGAGTGCCCAGCCCTCCAGTCTTGGCCTTTTCTGGGAATCTGTTCAGCACCGACCAGCAGGGAGGCTACTATGGCAGTGGGGTTGAGGCTTGGACTACTGGCAAGGATGAGATATCCCAAGTCAGTAGTTCTCAACCTATGGGTTGCAACCTCTTTGGGGGTCACATATCAGATATTCTGACTATCAGATATTTACTTTATGGTTCATAACAGTTGCAAAATTATAGTCATGAAGTAGCTACGGAAATGATTTTATGGTTGGTTTGGGGGTCACCACAATATGAGGAAACTATTAAAGGGTCACAGCATTAGGAAGGTTGAGAATCACTCTCCTAGACTGTAAGAGGGAACCCATATTCTTTAGTGTGAGCCATCACCCTATGGAAAGGACCCAGGCAAGCTCACTGGCTGCATCCTGAGGGAAGAAATAGCCCTCCCTCACCCAGGCTATGGACACCACATCAGTGGTCCCCTCTTCTAGGACCCCAGCATCCTAGTTGAGCTTCATCTCCAGCTCAGTTAAAGAACACAGAACTCACATGTCCTAGCATTGCAGTTCATTTGTCCTAGCTCGTCTGCTTGACCATCCTGCAGGGTGCCTTGCCCTCAGCTGCCCTGGCATGAACTGAGGAAAGACCTGTGGTCATAGACCCACCCTGCTGGAGAGGAACTCAGTTCCTCTGATCCATTATTTGAGGAATTTGAGGCTCAGGGAACCCCAGTAGTTTGCAGAAGAAAGGCTGAAGTTTCCTCACTCTTAAATTTTTTTTTGCTTCCTTTTTTTTTGACGCTATCTCCCTCCTCACCCAGTCTAGATCACATTTTATCCTTTCTTGTGCCAATGTTCCAAGTGTGCAATAATGGGTAGATGGTTTGGGGCAGCAGCAGCAGCACCAGTAGCAGCATAGGCCTCAGTGAGACAATACTCTTCAGTGTTCCCACAATCCACTCTGCCAATTGATCCACATGAAGAGTCTGTGCTTTCCTAAGGTCCATAGGACTAAGGCCACTCATCCTGAAGCATAAACAAGCAAGCATTTGATGACACAGACATTCCATGTATCATGAGTGGATTCTGTATGACCTAATTCTTTCACCACCCAGAGCAGCCAAAGGTTTACAAGTGCCTGAGGAATTTTCAGAAGAAGAGGCCTTGGGTACCTTTGATGTTAGCCTTGAAGGCACTGAGGAAGGTTTGTGTGCCTTCTGCCACATTGGGTATATGACGGCAATAGTCAGGAAAGGAAAAGTACCACATTCAAGACAAGCCCCAGAGCAGATAGGGTCAGCTCCCGAGTCCTGGCTCTAGCCGATGGAACAAGTAACCACACCCACACCCATGGGTAGTGAAAGGACAGAGGCTGAGTCCTCATCCTGGTCTGGCTATTTACTTGTCTGGTGACCTTGCAGAACCTTCTAGCCCTGCGATTCTTCACTGTGAAACAAGGTAACTGGATAGGTGATGTGTGTGGTAGTGTCTGGCTCCAGTATTATCTGGATGAAAACTAGGGTATAGCAGGCTCTTCCCTTGGTACTTCAGGAACCAGCAACAAGGTCCCAGATGTCTGCTGACCCACTCACCTTCCCCAACAGCTGAGCCATATGAGGGCTAGGCCCATGTGCTTTAGCTCTTGTCCTTAGAGTCTGTGCCCAGCAGAAACTGCTCCGGAGATGTCCAGGGAGGGACTGAGGGAGGAAGGCACCCCGGAAGAGGAGGCACACTCCAATTGAACAGATGTGATCAACTGAACAAACCCTTCCAGCTCTGTAGACCAGTGTGTTCCTGCAATAACATAATACAAACCACGGATATAATTTTGAACCTTCTCTAGTCATATGAGAAGAATTGCAGGTGAAATTAACTCTAATAATGTATCTTGTTAAACCCTGTATATCCAAAATATCATGATTCTAACATGTCATTAACAGAAATGCTGTTAACAAGATTGCTTGCATTTTCATGATATAGCCTTGTTGTTCGTCATGTATTTTATGCTTACAGATCATATACTTGCCCTGACTATGTTTTGAGTAGCCATTGGTTCCTGTGTATTGGGCAGGGTAGGGTTAAAGTGGCTGTAAAAGCCTTCCATCCAAGGTAAGAAGCACATGCGACAGGCCTGTTCCATTCACAGCAGCAGATTCCCCTGACGTTTAACCGAGTTAAGATAAACTGGATGTTTGGGATCCAGTTCACAGTAAATGTCAGCTATGGGCATCTCTGTCATCATCTTCAAATTTATAACCCGAGCCCTAATCCTATGGCTCTGGCTCCCTTTGGGGGGTCTGCGATTTGTCTTAGCCTTTGTGCTTTGGATCCTTGTAATCTTCTGGCAAGTTTTCATGGAATGTTTTTACTAATTTGTAAAATTCCAAGAAATTGGAAACGTCTTCCTTTCTAAATTTCTATGGAAGCAAAAACTTGGCACTTTCCTTTTAAAAGTCAGTTTTGGGCCTCAGGATACCTAGATGGTGGCTGTCTCTAGGCTCCTGGATTCCAAGGAGCCTGCGGTCATCTCCATTTTTGTTTTTGACTGCATTATGTCATAAGTCTTTGTGTGGCTCCTGCCTGCCTAGGCACTGGGAACTTTTCAAGGCAGATTCCACCTTCTCCTGAGTCCATAGCCTGATGGGTTACAGGTCAAAGGTGCTCAGTTGGCTGGGAATATACAGAAGGAAAATATGGGATGCCTGCCCTCTTGCTGGGGAAGGCATCTTCAGGGAGCGAGTGCACAGGTAGCATGAGGGCCAGAAAGACTTTTCCAATGAAATGAAAGATGGATGGGTGTCAGTGGGTAGTCTGTGGAGGATTGTGAGCCATGCAGAGGGGGGAGCTCGAGACTCCATGATGGAACCTCAGAGCCCTGTGTGTGAGCTGGGAGGAGCCTGTGATCTCTGTGGCTGAGGTAGGAGGAGAGGGCTGAACTGGAGCATAAGTGGGAGTCTCCAAGTGTAGGGCTTCCAAGACCGTTTGGTGCCAGTAGACCATGGACACTGCTCTCTAAGGGCAGTGATAAGCTGTTGAAGGCATTTGACATAAATTTAAAACCCCATGGAGAACTGAGCACTGGTGGCAGATCCCAGCACTTGGAAGGCAAAGGCAGGAGAATCTCTGAGTTCGAGGCCAACCTGATCTCTAGAGTGAGTTCCAGGGTAGCCATGGCTGTACAGAGAAACCCTTGAAAAATCAAAAACCAAACCAAACAAAACCAAACCAAACCAAAAAACAACCACTCATGAGGTTTTTATGCAGGGAAGATATTAGAATAGGGCAGAGAGACGGGGCTAAAAGTCACTTGGTCATTATCCAGAGGGGCAGCAATTGTTATGGTTGAGGGTTGGTGACTAACATCCAGATTTGGGGACATGAGGGAGCAGAATGTGGTGGGCCAATTGTCTGAGATGAAGGAGGTACCGGAGCAGAGACCCTTCAAGAAGGTCATGTGCTCAAAACAGACAGTGCCAGTGTGAGCAGAGGGGCCAGTCTGAGGCTCACTCTCACCACCCCACCCCCAGAAAGACAAGCTTCCTGGCACTGTCTCCATGTCTGTGGCAGCATCTCCCCTGTCTGCCCTTCTATGCCCACTCTCTACCCTCACCACGATGCCATGTGCCTCCAGGCATAGCTGGGTTTGGCCAACACAGGACACTGGTGAAAACTGGAAGCAACCAGAGGAGAGAGGTTTAGGCCGTTCCCATGGGCACTGTGTCCCTCTATGAAGGGGGACAACTATTTTCTGGAGTCTTCTCCACACCTCTTCTTAGTGAGTTATTGTCTCTTCTCTCACTCTTAGGGGTGTGTCCCAACCCCAGTATTATTCACCCTGGCTTCTTGACTGTCCTGGGATATACACTCTTTACACCCCACCCTTAACTGTATTTTAAAGTGCTCCCTTTCTAAACCTCATGATTTGTATAGTCTACCCATTTCCTATGGGGACTTTCACAAGTAGAGCCATAGTTACTCCTTTCAGATCCCTAAATGCACAGAATGTGCTAGCTACAGGGTAAATTAGTAGCATCTTCTAGTCTGACGCCTTTATTGAAGAGGGAAGCCCAGTAATTAGAGAGGTTGGATGTCTGAGTTACTGATATGACCTGGCAAGAAATAACTTAAGAAAAAGGTAGAGGGAAGGCATGGTGGCCAGAACATGAGGCAGCTGGTTGCATCGTGTCCATCTGAAGTCAGAAAGGAAATAATGGGCCAGAGGTGGGACCAGGCCTTCGAACCTCAAAGCCCGCTCCCCAGTGACACCTCTTCCAGCAAGGCTCAGAAAGTTTTCATAATCTTTCAAAAGCAGCTGGTGAACATGGCTTCTGGGGAACATTTTGCATTCAAACCCATATTACTGTGTGATCTGACCAAGGTCACATGGCTACTTAGTATCGGATTTTATCTGAGCTATTGGCAAAATATACACACCCTACCCCTGTTCTCCCCAGGAAGAAGGGGCCTGGGTCGGGAGAGTTTTGAAAGTGGAAGAGGCAGAGTCTGATTTCCAGAGTCTTTCTTGCAGGTTCCAAGAAACTTCCCAGATGATTTCACCTCACACATCTTTTCCCTTTCTAGGGATTGGGCCCATCCACCTCAACGAGGTCCAGTGCACAGGGACAGAGAAGTCCATCATAGACTGCAAGCTCAACACAGAGTCGCAGGGCTGCAACCACGAGGAAGACGCTGGAGTGCGATGCAACATCCCCATCATGGGCTTCCAGAAAAAGGTGAGGGGGCGGGATGCTGAGAGGGATCTGAGATGCCTCGCCTGAAGAATGCAGACCAAGTAGCCTTACTCTGAAGGACTCTCCAGGGTAAGCAAGAGCGCTCACCCCTGTGAGTACACTGTAGCTGTGTTTAGACACACCAGAATTGGGCATCGGATCCCATTTACAGATGATTGTGAGCCACCATGTGGTTGCTGGGAATTGAACTCAGGCCCTCTGGAAGAGCAGTCAGTGCTCTTAACCTCTGAGCCATCTCTCTAGCCCCTAAGATGAACTCTTGACGTTGCCTTTGCCACTGCATGCTCAATGTCATTGCCACCCAGTATTTTTAAGTGTGCCAAATGAGCAAACATAAATGCTGCTTTTGGTGTGGCTGATAGCTGACCTCTCCCTGTAGGCTATTCTTTGCTTTGAGACTAGGCATGTGGTATAGTGGCAGCTCCGAATTTTCTATAAGGGACCCAAGGTCTACAATACCTCTGACACCATTGGCATAGGTTCACTTTAAGGACTCAGAGGTGCCACATTGACAGATGGCAGATCTACAGAGCACAGGGCAGGCAACAGTGTGTAATCAGAAGGAACTAAAAAGTCAGCAGAATTGCGACTGGAGACAGACTCCACCCTTCCTGAGGCAGGGCTTTGAAAGCTTGCTCAACCTTGCTCACCCAGAAAAATCCCCTTGTCCTTCAGGAAGTCTAGCCAGTTCTACAAATCACCCAGTATTTCCTACTCAGTGCTCTTCACCATGCCTTAAATTTTTTGGGTGCTGTGTGACCTATGTCATAGAGCTATTCTTGTATGATTGTTTAAACAAACACATCATGGCAGCAGATGTGGCAGGCTCCTGCCTAGACAGCAGTTCTCAACCTTAGCACCAGAACACCAAGGCACTCCTGATGCAATTCACTATCCTTAACTGAACCATAGGCAGGAACCCAGCAACAGGCAGCTGTGCTGCGTATTTCCCTGTGGGTGAGCAGGAATGCAAACATAGGGAAACACCATCTGGAACTGCCAGAAGTATCTTAAGAGAATCCTGATAAGACTGCAACCGATGGCCAGCCGTAAGTCCCAATGTGCTGGGACATTCTCCTAGAGAGTCAAAGCTCAGTGACGTGGCAGACCTTCAGCCAAAGAAATGAGACATTCCAGAATCTTCTGATGGTTAGTAGATAGAGCTGAGCCAGGTTGGATGCCTGGATGTGATAACAGAAGTGCTGGATCCCCACAACCTTTCTAAAGACCCAGGTTCAAGGCTGTGCTTCTTGAGCACAACCCCAATGGGGGAGAGTTTATGTTTGCCACAGTGGCCAGTCAAGCACTGCATAGCCTGGTGTGGGGCTCCCACGTGTGTGTGTCAGCAGCCCTGCTGGGCAGAATCAAAGCATCTGAATATTATCACCTAGGTTTGCCACTGCTGACCCCGCCCTCCCCCAAAATGCTTTCATCTTCACCAATGGGATTGGTCCCCTCCTGATTCTGCAAGGAAAATACAGCCAAGCCAAGGCATTGAGGGCTCCATGTCTGCTGAGGCTTCTCTGTTCTGACTTGTTTCCAGCCACCTTCTTATTGTCCCTATGTAAACCTCTTTCTGTGCCTGCTGCATCCCTCAGGGCTCTTTGCTCCTTTTAAAGACATCATCAGTCTGGTTGAATTATAGCACTCCCATATGGTCTCATGTGGCCTTAATTGCCCCCTTAGAGACCACACTCCAGAGTGAATAACACTGGGGCTTATGTATAAGCATTAGGGAATGGGATCTGGGGTGTGCTTTGGTTGGTAGAGTGTTTGCCTAGCATGAACAAGGCTCTGGGTTTTGCTTGTCCAGCTACAGTGAAGCTTCATTTCTTCTATCACTGGATGAAAGGAGCCATGGTGAGAGAGGCTCTGCAGGTGGTCAGTGGCACCTAGTATCTATGAGTGAGTGACCAGTTCCAGCAGCATCCAGATGCTATACACATAATTCATGTTACCTCTTGGGAAGTGCTACATTCCCAAAAGAGTGGTGTTCAGGAGGTTCAGACACCTGGGTGGGGCCTCACTGAGTTCATGCTGGCATAATTTGGCACACAGGGGGTCCTTAAGGATGTTCTGAATTCAAGGGTGACCAGTGAGGACCCCCTGGCTTGGAGCTAATAGCAGTATGGAGAGAACCTCCCTTTCATCCTCATGACCATGTTTCTTGCTATCCACAGGTGCGCCTGAATGGAGGCCGAAATCCCTATGAGGGTCGAGTGGAGGTACTAACAGAGAGAAATGGGTCCCTCGTGTGGGGGAATGTATGTGGCCAGAACTGGGGCATTGTGGAAGCCATGGTGGTCTGCCGGCAGCTAGGCTTGGGCTTTGCCAGCAACGCCTTCCAGGTTAGTGGTCCTACCCTCACAGTCTAGCCCACCCTACATCCAGCATGGCCTTGCCCATTGTCAGTCAGCCTTTCTCTTCAGTTAATGTTCCCCTGTAACTAAGAAGGGACATGATCAAGCAAACCCTGGACCAAAGCAAGAGACCTCATTTTAGCCATAGCCATAGCTCCTTCCTTGATATCCCCAAACTGAAGCAAGGCTCTCCTATTCCGTCTCAGGCTCCAGCTACAGAGTAAGGGGTTCTGGTTCTGGGTGACAATGTGACACAACATTGCGACACAACATTGCCAGCTACAGAGTTCATATTGTGCCTTCCTTCTAGTTGCAAAAACATCACAGAGAAAAATCGCGATGTTTTAAGTAGGTTGCGGTTTTGTGTTATGCAGCATCCGTGGTTATGCTGAGCTCCTTGAGATCCCATGGGGCCCACTCATGGCAGGTTGGACACCTCTGGGTCACTTACCGCTATCTGTGGATCACTCAAGTCTGCATATTTGGGTTCTCCCCAGGCTGAGGGCTGAGCCTGGCATGTCCTCTGTTCTGTTTGTAGAGAGAAGTTACTCAGTCTTTGAGCAAAGTGGGGAGAACTCAGCCCCAGGATCAGCACGTTGCACACCTCAGTTTATTCCCTTCAAACCTCTTTGGCTGGACCCTTTCCTCCTTGCTGTCTCTGCCTCATTTTTTTTACTGATATCTAACAAATCTCTAGTCTGTGATCTGAGCTCTTGTCACATTGGCTACACCTTCCTCCCAGAGGCCCTCTCTAATGACCTAGTAAGTCAAGAGAGCCACTAAGCTCACTCTGGCCCTCATTTCTGATTCCCAGCCCTCTGTCACAGGCAGCACAGGACTAGACATCCGGGTTAGTCCCAATTCCATCCCTGCATGATAGTCTGTGGCAAAGTGCCCGCTCCCCTGTGCCCCAGGCAGCCCACCTATACTAAGGGACGAGGAGTCCATAATCCTCAGTATCCCCGCTCTGAGCATTTTCATGAAGCGGGACAAGACTTGTGGTCCATCCTGTCTGCTAACCTGACTCTGTTTCCTGGTACCACATAGGCTTTCCTGGGGCCTAAGGAAGGAACTTAGTCTCCATGTTGAGCTTGTTAGTCTCCCATGGATTGATATGGGCTGAGACAGGGGATGTCTGTGCTCTGTCTGCAGCTCATCATTCTAGTCTTCAGGAGAGATATGGCTCACACTACACACACAGAGAGACACACATACACAGACACACACAGATACACACACAGACATACACACAGACACACACAGATACACAGACAGACACACACACAGAGATACACAGACAGACACACACACACAGAGATACACACACAGATACACACATGCACACACAGAGACACAGACACACATACACAAACACACACAATGCAACAGATCTACTGGGTGGCTAATTTTCTTCTCTGACAGTTCATTCCCAAGACACCTGGGCCTCAGCTTGGGGTCCTAAAGAGCCACCTAAGACAAGCCCTAGCTCTGTATCTCTGCTCAGGGCCCTGGGTGTTTACTGTGAAGAATTAGAAGAATTTTGGAAAACAGGACCAATAGGATCTAGGTACAGTCATCCCTCAGTATCCCTGGGGGACTAGAACAGGACCCCCGTTATTAGAACATGATGATTCAATCCTCTCGTGTATTGGGGCTATGTTCCTTTAGAATCTACATATGTCTTCCCCTAAACTTCCTGTCTTTAGATGGTTTGCATCTCTAATATAGTGTAAGCCCTATGCTTACTGTTGTGGTATTGTACTTCTTGGGGAAAAGTAACTCAAAAAAGTCTATACATGTTCAGCATAGTCATTATTTTAAATTCTCTTTTCTTTTCAGTCCAAGGCTGTGAATCAATGGTTATAGAACTTAAGGAGAGTGGACCAACTGCCCATCTCTATAATTTACCTAAACCTGTATCTACCCATCAATCAGTAGACAGAGATTGATTTGGGTATTATTTATTTAGCTATTGTTGCTGAACCAAGTTGTCATATGAATAAACTTTAGAAACTTCCAGAGCACAGGCACTTATGTTCTCTTTTACACCTTTTACCTAAACACTCCCATCCCCCACACCTTCTCTGGTTTTCTCTATTGGAAACTTCTTGAAGTGTGAGAGTGTACGATAATAGTCAGTGTTCTATAAAGTACTTCCACTAGATTTAATTCCAGAAGTTGAATTTAATAAGACAGCTAATTATTGGCATACATGAATAGATTTCTCCTCTCCTGCAGAGCGAGGGTTAGTCCTAGAAGTTCACTCATCCTGTCACCAGCTAATCACATAGCTGGAATAAATGGCTCTCTGTGTCTTGGCCATCTCCATTTGGAAAATGGGATCATAAAACTGTGAGGGTTTTGTGAAACCAGAAGTTGACAAGGTGACCTGCTAATGACTTCTTTGGTTGATTTCTCCAGGAAACCTGGTACTGGCATGGAAATATCTTCGCCAACAAAGTGGTCATGAGTGGAGTGAAGTGCTCAGGAACGGAGTTATCCCTGGCACACTGCCGCCATGACGAGGAGGTGGTCTGCCCCGAGGGTGGGGTGCAGTATGGTGCTGGAGTCGCCTGCTCAGAAAGTAAGAACATCTAAGGGCTGCCTCTCACTCTTCCTACTGTTCCAGTTCTAGAGGCATTCAGGGAACCATCTCTTTCTCTTCCCAAGACTCGGGGGTTTCACAGTGTGTGCTCAGGGTGGGAAGGCACAGTGGATTCTGGGACTAAAAGGGACAAACAATACCGACTCCCCAAACACAGGACCTGGCTGAGGAAACAGGGAATGGCTAGTTTTAAGAATTTTCTCGATTTTAGTATCAAATGTCCAACAAAAGTGGCTTAAGGAAAGAAGGGTTTATTTTGTTTAAGTTTGAGGATACAGTCCATGGGGGTGGGGGAAGGAAGAGGAGGAAGAGGAAGCAGAGGGTCACATTTTATCTACAGTCTGGAAGCAGAGAGAAAGATGAAGGCTGGAGTTCTCCTTTCTATGTAGTCCAGGACTCTAACCCACAGTTTAAAGCCACCTGTGTTTAGCGTAGGTCTTCCCACCTATGGTGCCCTGAAGGCTCATATATTTGAATACATGGTTCCTTGGCAGTGGATTCTAACTGCCCTACACATACACTCTGTCTTCCTCTGCCTTTCTGCACTTTTTTTAGCTGCATTTCCTTCTACACCGCCATTACTAAATATGTCCACTTGTCCACATTTCTTCCATACTGTACGGATTATGCAGACTCATATGGGATATGGGGCACAAGGCTCATTGATTTTCTTCCCCCAAGCCAGGCCAATACTGTCTTCGCTTCCACTCCCTTGCTCAGTCTCCAGCATTCCCATTGCACATGAACCCAACATCTACATCTGCTACCAGTATATTTGGTAGCTTCATGTCTGCCTAATTTACCTCTAGATTACCAAGCTAAATGTAAACTATGTGTAGTTAACCTATCCTGAGTTCAAGGGAAGCCAACCTCCTCTCAGAAGGAGCAAGCCTGAAGAGTACCACCTCTCTGCTCGGTTCATCTCAGAGTACCTAGGTTCTCAGTGCTAACCAGGGAATCTACATCTCAGAAGAGTTACACCATGATGCTGAGGGAGTTTGGCATGTCCTTGAAGGGAAGGATTTGCCAGCTGATCTGGTCTCCTGATGGGAGTCTTCGCTCTGCCCACATCCCACCTGGATGCTGTGCTTAACTACCCTACATTCCACACCTTATTCAGTTGAATGCATTTGCTCAACAGAGGCTGCCAGCTCTAGGAAATGCTGGTGAGCTTGGTGTTCACTGAGACCCAGCAATGGGGCCAGGTCACCAGCAGAACTGTGGACAGCATGCTAGGCTCTCAAGAACTTGCAGGAGAAGTATAGGGATAGTTAGGAATTAAACTGGGGCTCTCCCCATATGCATGGTTAAGAAAGACTAGGGAAGTTAGTTTTTATTTGTTTCCCTTTGAACTTGGAGAAACAAAACTCCAGAGCATACTCTTGAGATGATTGCTGTGCTCTAGTTCCACTCCTGGTACTGGGATAAGTATCCTGATGAAAAGTAACAACGGAGAAGAGTGTTTATTTGGTTCATAATTGTAGTTTATATGTTGTTACTGCAGGGAAATCAAAGCAAGAACCTAAAGGGTCACATCCATGGTCAAGAGTAAAGAAAGACTAATGTACCTGTATTGCCTTCCTGGCTCTCTGTCAACCCTTCCTGCTCTCATACAATCCTGCCCAGGGAATGGTACCGCCCATCATAGGCTGGACCAACTGACAATAAGACAATCCCTGACAGACATGCTTGCTAGCCAATCTGATTTAGAAAATCCTTCAGTTGACACTCCCTTCTCCAGTGATTCTAGGTTTTGTCAAACTCTTAATTAAAACTCAACAGCAGCATGACATTCAACTGTCAGAAAATTGAAATCAGGGATTTCTGCAGCTGTTAGAAATCAGTCCTAAAGGACCAGTATTCTTAAACCTTTCCACTCAAGATGCCTGAGACAGTTTTACATGACTTTAACTACAGAGGTCAATAAGATAGGTACACAAATCAAACTTTTGCTGGTTATAAATCACACATTTATTTTACAACAGTTCTTTTGCATTCATATAACTTTTTCATTTGTTAAGGATGAAATCAAGTTTGCATGGCTAGGGTTCCTATTGCTATGACCAAAAGCAACTTGAGGCATAGTCATCCTTATCCCAAATCAAAGTTCATTTTAACATTTTTTAAATGAAATTCAAATCAGCATCTCAAGCACATGTTTGACATGCAACATTCTAACACAATACAATTTCAAAGGCATGCTGATGTGACATTTATTTATAAAGGAATGATAGGAGAAAAGTATTAAAAGTCTTTGTTCCTATCATTGAGTCATGTTTCTACAAGAACAGACAAGTCATGTGCAGGAAAAGCACTGTAACCCGTAACATATGGAAATCTTGAATATGCCCAAGGTGTTTTGGGCGATGCTGCCTGTGTGACATGTACAATGCTGTGTGTTCAAAACCCAAGCTGTAGTGAGGTCATGCAAAGCAACATAGATGGATGCTGTTAGAAACACCTCAGCCTCATTACACATTTGATTTTGGAATAATTCCCAGCCACTGTGTATCCAGAAACCTTTTATTGTTCCCAAAATTTTCAAGACCCCCGCCCCATATTCACTTACACAGCTTCGCATGGGGGTCTCAACCCAGTTTGTGGAATTAGGCCTAGGATATTGTGAGTTGTTCTCTGACATGAATGCTTTAAGCCCATGTTTTGTAGGACCCCTGCAGTTCACATTTGTAGAAAGAGCCCCCTACCCAACACATACACACACAATAAGGGCATCATCCTTTCTGCACAAGCTCTGTGCCATGCTGTAACGAAAGGAGATGCATAAAACTCTGAGAAACCACCTTCGCAATATGCATCTGTCTTAGTCAGGGTTCCTATTCCTGCACAGACATCATGTCCAAGAAGCAAGCTGGGGAGGAAAGGGTTTATTCAGCTTACACTTTCCACATTGCTGTTTATCACCAAAGGAAGTCAGGACTGGAACTCAAGCAGGTCAGGAAGCAGGAGCTAATGCAGAGGCCATGGAGTGATGTTACTTACTGGCTTTCTTTTCCCAGCTTGCTCAGCTTGCTTTCTTATAGAACTCAAGACCACCAGCCCAGAGATGGCACCACTCACAATGGGCTGGGTCCTACCCTCTTGATCACTAGTTGAGAAAATGCCTTACAGCTGGATCTCATGGAGGCATTTCCTCAAGGGAGGTAACTTTCTCTGTGATAACTCCAGCTTGTGTCAAGTTGACACACACAAAACCAGCCAGGACAATTGACCCCTTGTCACCTTGACACACAAACACATCACTATTAAGCCTCAACCCTTACTTTTTTATTCATCCCCAAGATCTAAATAACTTTAAGAATTCCAGTCTTTACAAATTCTTACATATTAAAATTTCAATCCCTTTAAAATGTCAATCTCTTTTAAAATTTAAAGTCTTTTTACAATTCAAGGTCTGTTAACTGTGGACTCCATTAAAATACTTTCTTCCTTCAAGAGGGAAAAAATATCAGGGCAGAGTCACAATCACAAGCAAAATCAAACTAACTGTCCAATGTCTGGGATTCACTTACGATCTTCTAGGCTCCTCCAAGGCCTTGGGTCATTTCTCCAGCTCTGCCCTTTGTAGCACACACCTGGTCTTCTAGGCTCCAGAAGTCTGTTCTCCATCTCTGCTGCTATTCTTGGTGGTCATCTCATGGTACTGGCGTCTCCAAAACATTGCTGTCTTCCGCTACAACAAGTCTCTCATAGATTCTCTTCATGGTGCTAAGCCTCAACTCCTTTGCATGACCTCTTTAGTCCTGGGCCACCAAGTGCAACTGAGACTGCACCTTCACCAATGGCCTTCCATGGCCTCTCACAGTGCCCAGCCTCAGCTGCTCTTCATGACCCCTTCATGCCTTCAAAATCAGTACTGCCTGGGTGACTCTTACACAGCACCAAGTCCAGCCACAGCACCAGGTACAACCTTGGCAATATTGGGAACACAGCCTCTTTGTACTCTCAGAAAACACTTCTCAGAAGATTTCACCTCAATGTTGCTGGTCTCTTCTTAATCACCACTAATTTCTTAGCTCCAACTAACCAGTATCAATAGTACCAGTAATGCAAAGGTTTCTATTTATATTGTTAACCACAGCTGATTCTTCAGCCCCAGCTAACCAAAATCATAGAATCCTGACAGTCAAAACAGCAACATCCCTGAAAATAATCTTTAATCTTCCCTCTGAAATTTCACAAGCCAGGCTTCCATCTTCTGTACTGTTCTCAACATTATTTCCAAGCTCCTACAGAACATTCCACAGAACTCTTAACATCGCAATGGCTCTTCTAGCTCAAAGTTCCAAAGTCCTTCCACAGTCCTCCCCAAAACATGGTTAGGTTGTCACAGAAATACCCCACTATGCTGATACCAATTTGTCTTAGTCAGGGTTTCTATTCCTGCACAAACATCATGACCAAGAAGCAAGTTGGGGAGGAGAGGGTTTACTCAGCTTACACTTCCATGTTGCTGTTCTTCACCAAAGGAAGTCAGGACTGGAACTCAAGCAGGTCAGGAAGCAGGAGATGATACAGAGGCCATGGAGAGATGTCACTTATTGGCTTGCTTCCCCTGACTTGCTCAGCTTGCTTTCTCAGAGAACCCAGGACTACCCACAGTGGGCTGGGTCCTCCCCGCTTGATCACTAGTTGAGAAAATGCCTTACAGCTGGATCTCATGGAAGCATTTCCTCATGGGAGGCTCCTTTCTCTGTGATAACTCCAGCTTGTGTCAAATTGACACACACAAAACCAGCCAGTACAGCATCAAAACCTTAAAAATCAGGCAGCTCTTCTGGAAATTTCTCTGCTACAAATTCATTTATGCTAGAGATATATTCTAAAAAGAAACACACACACACACACACACACACACACACACACACACACACACAATTTAGGTCCAATTCAACTACAGGATATTGATCACAGGCTTGTCTTTAATTTAAAAAAAATTCCAAGCATCCAAGATATAGCAACACTATAAGCTAGAAGTGGGTGGTGAATGAAATATTACAGAGCCGTAAAATAAATGTTGTAATGTTCAGACATCAACAGTAATGGGGCATTTTAAGGGGAATGGCATCAGTAGACTATAAATCTGCGTGCATGCTAGAAGAGACAGAGTCAGAGCAACGGTGAGCAATGTCTCCCACCGTGGCTGTTTTTCTGCTCTTTATTGTGGAGCATCTAAGGGGTCTTTGAAAATAGAGCGAATGGTCTAAGGAGCCCGTGGCTGCCTATCACTCACTATGTGTAAGCATTTTGCCCACCCATGCTGGTAACTGAAGGGGAGTGTTCAGAAGACTTCCAGCAAAGTGAAAGTGTAATTGGGAGTGACAGGAAGGTAGTGTGGGAGCCCTAGGCCAGCTCCAGAAGGACATGTAGAATGAGGATACTTTTCTCAGGAGTGCGGGGTTTCCTGTCTGACCCATGTCTGTCTTCCCCAGCTGCACCTGACCTGGTACTTAACGCCGAGATTGTACAACAGACCGCCTATCTGGAGGACAGGCCCATGGCCTTGCTGCAGTGTGCCATGGAGGAGAACTGCCTCTCAGCCTCCGCTGTGCACACTGATCCCACCAGAGGCCACCGTCGCCTTCTACGCTTCTCTTCCCAGATCCACAACAATGGCCAGTCTGACTTCCGCCCCAAGAATGGCCGCCACGCATGGATTTGGCATGACTGCCACAGGTAGGTCATATCTTCCTTGGTCAGCCAGTTACCCAGCCTGGTGTTCTAAATCCAGAACAGAGATCTAGAGTCAGCTCAAGAAGGCGTTGTTGCATGATCTAGGTAAAAGAGTAATCTGCGCCCCTGAAAGCCATTCTCCACTCCCAGCTCACTGGCTGCCCCTCCCTCTTTTGCTGAGTCCCTGGCTCCTGGCTCCAGTGATTTTGATCCTAGGAGAC
The DNA here is from genome assembly GCF_011064425.1 of Rattus rattus. Taxonomy (NCBI): domain Eukaryota; kingdom Metazoa; phylum Chordata; class Mammalia; order Rodentia; family Muridae; genus Rattus; species Rattus rattus. The sequence goes on along the minus strand of NC_046165.1, from coordinate 54,646,751 downwards.
ATGCTGATCTGAGTGCCAGTGCCCTCCAGGGACCTTGTCAGCAGTTTCTGAGTGCATGGACAATACATTTGTGCTCTATGGGGAACATTCTCCTATATAGCCTTGAACCCTCTGTTCATATAGACATATATTTTTGCACACTAATAATGAGGGTTTTTTTTTTTTTAGGTTAGAAATTAAAGGTAGCCTACAAAGTAATGGGTTCCATTACGGCATTTGTATTCACGTGGTCATCCTTTTAATGATTCCTTTCCCCTGTTGCCACTTCAAATCTCCCTTGCTCCTCCTTTTAACTTAGTATTTTTGATTTCTCTAAGAAGACAGGGGATACAGAGATAGGAAGGAGTTCCAGGACTCAGAGTCATGAGACCTAGTGTAAGCCTGCTAACCTCCTGATCAGCAGTCTGACATTAGGCCAACTGGGCCACATTGCCTGGGACTTCAGGGCTCCCTTCCAGCTCATCTGTGGCTGTGATCCAGGTGCTGTGAAGACTGGATCAGGACAGTAGAATAGAGGAAAGTCCTCCAGCCAGTCCCACCATGGTCCATGGAAGCTCCCTGGACCTCCTCCCTCCTATGTTCCCTTTACTCTTCTTGACGTGACTTGAATTCAGACATTTTGTTCTTAGTCTGGGCAAGTAGAGGACACTGCATGCATGTGGTTGGAAGAACAGCTACCATTGTTCCTTACATCAGGAATCCGTCTTCTAGAGGTTGACAAACTTCTAATAGATCTTGTTATCTGGGCTTAAATAATCCATCTGTGACAGGAAATGTTTGAACTAGATCATAGCCTTTCAAAGCAAGGCCCTTGGACTGCTGTATCCACCATCACAGTGAGATCCGGGGCATGCTCTGTGCCACAGCTGGCTGCAGACTGATGAACCCATATGCATTTCAGTAGGACCCCCCTCAACTCCCACCCTGAGGTCTGGGTACACATCAGAGACCAGGATGCTCCATCTAGGCTTCCATCCAGCTCTAACACCATAATGACATGAGCGGCAGTTACCGTAGCGTTTGGCCATTCCTGGTAATGGGTCATTGAATTCCATATAACTGCCCACGATAATGTAGGAAGTTTCAGTTCAGAGGTCTCAAGCCAGTCCGTCAGCTCTGAACTGTGATGCTTTCCTGACTGACTCTTCCAGACTTTCACCAGGGACCTCCTTTGCTTGCTTCTTCTTCATGTTATAAATTATGATCTACTCACATTTAAATCAGTTTGTGGATAGAGCTATACAACCTATTCGAAAAGAAAACACTACGATCCCATTTAGACTTCTGTTTTCCTTTGAAAAAACTAACTGAATGTTGTAAATATGCTAAAGCCCAAGGAATCACTTGTCTTTGCCACAGTCTAAGTTGGAGTATAATTAAAGTCTTGACAGTCTCAGTGACTGCTTTCCCATGTAGTGGGAAGCCAGGACAGCAGGAGGCCAGTGCTGCCTATGGGTCTATAAGTGGAAGGTAATTATATCCTAGTCTTACATATGGTGGCCCACCCAAGATTACATGGTAGGAGCCTCCAAGTGTCATATGCTTACCCTCAGTGCCATCAGTGTGTGCTCTAAAAATAGTCATATGGTGACATCATCACACACACACACACACACACACACACACACACACACACCACCTCAAACTTTTCCTGTGGTCCCTTTTTTCCTTTGCCTACAAATATTCTTGTCAGTGATTTGGAAGAGGAAGGTGGAGAAGAACATGCTTAGTGGCTAAGCATACTACCCTTAGACACCCCTGGTTTCTTGCATGTTGGACAGGGGGGGTAACACCCAACGTTGTCCTCTCACATGCATTGTGCCCTTGGTCAGTGACCTTGATGTAGTCCCTCTTCTGTCCCTGTGCCCAGACACTGGCCTCATATCTTCTTAACCAACATAGCATGCCACCGTTTTGACATGAGCCAGACAGTTAGACACAGGTATCTAACCATGACTATAAGATCCAAGGAACTTCATGAGACCCAGCACACACAAACTCTTAGTCCCCAGAGCTCTAGGCTCATTGGTTTTGTTTTGCTGCATTTTCTGAGACCATGGTGACCCTGGACCAAAAGCTATCCAAAACTGTCCTTGAACTCCTGATCGATCGTCCTGATCCTCCTGCTCCCAATTCCAAAGTGCTGGGATTACAGACATGAGATGCTCTGCCTGGTACTCTCCACGCTCACTGGGAAGATCTTTCAGGGAGCTGCCTTTGGCTCAGTTGGGTCTCTTGCCAAGGAGAGCTGGCCTGCCCATCCTCAACTCAAGAAACTTGTTTTCAGAAAGAATCAACACTCCATCTCAGCAGGTTTGCAGGCATTCTGAAGCCATGAATGGAGCCAAGCAGGAAAGCCATGGCTCCGATGAATGGGAATAAGGAGCAGCCACTCCCACATTAATTAATACTGAACGGAGGAGCAAAGCTCTACTCTTGAAGACCCTGAGCTGAATCGCAAAGATTAGTGCTCTTGAAGGCTTACACCATCTGGATATAGAGTCATCGGTGGTGCATTTATTGTATCCTTGTGACTTCAGAGCCAACGCTGGAGGAGCAGGGGAGTGGGCTCCAGCACAGGATATATCCCCTGGAGTCAGGAATGTCACAGAGGCTGAAGGGGAGCATCAGTCCAGCCAGTCTGCTTTCCTCATGTGCCTAGTAGCCCCCGCCCCAGGGTCAGAATCCACAGATGTAATGAGGCCTCTCATCTCACCATTCAGTAGGCCTGATACATGTGGATGTTAAGCTAGATCCCACAAAAGGACCCCTGCTTTTTATGGACATCCCTGATGGGACTAGGAAACACTGGAGTCTCTCTGAAGTGAGAAGAGCTCCTCAATCTACAGTAACAGTGTATCAAAGCATGTGGTTTTCCTCTGAACACACTGTGTCTGTCTTCCATCAACATTTCCATCCAGCATGATGTACTCTGAGAGGAGTGTCAGGTCTCAGGACACAGAGCCCTGGAGTCCTACAGTACAGGTCAAATTCCATTTTATCTAGATTACAAGGACTTCAAAACCCATTACAAGGTTAACCCATGCCTGTAAGTCCAACATTCAGTAGTCAGGTTAATGAATTTGAGGCCATATAGTGAGTCCAAGGCCATCTTTAACTAGTCTGTCCCTGGGTCAAGGAAAACAAGGGCTGGTGATATGGCTTGGTGGTAGAGCACCTAGTATTCCTAGCACCACAGGAGGGAAATTGAAACAAATAAATATAAGAATTCTACCAAGCACCAGGCCACACTCCCCTTGTTAGTATTCTGAGGTTTCTTCCCAAACTTGCAATTTCCAGTGCCCTCCCCAGGGCTCTGTCTATTCTTAGACTCTTAGCTGATTGATAAGGGGCTGCTGTGGTGCCCAAGACTTTTTCTCTTTCGTGCCTTCCCAGCACCCATCCAGCGTCTCGTGGCTGGAAGCCTGGGGAACATTAGACAGCTCCCATTTCTACCCCAGATCAGCTAGGAGGGACGTGTGCCCTCCAAGGGTGTCCAAGAGCTAAAGCAGACACACTTCAGGACAGAGGTCAGCAAGAAGCCGGGAGCCATGGTTTCCTTCTCAGGACCCATTCCTCAGAGGAAAACTGAAGCTGGAGAAGACTAAAATCCAGACCGAAGGCAGTCTGACTGCAGGAGGCTGCTTCACAGCAGGCTGTCTGTGGCTCCATCTGAATCCTGTTTAGACAACGGAACATAAACGTACTTCCCTGAGATCGTTCCAGCCGCTCAGCGAGTCACATAAGCCCCTCTCTGAGGGAGCAGACATTTTTCATTCCGTGAGTCAGACACATGTCTCATCTGCTCCCTGCGGGGAGCCAAAATAGACTCTCTCAAAGTCATCATTTCATCTGCTACAAAATGCTCCTTGTAAGGGCTGTCCACTGGCCCTGGCCCAGCACCATTTTACCCACAAATATGAATGACCTGGGGAAGTCCAACTTAGCAACTCCTGACGTTATTTATATAGCACGAACAAACATGGGAGAAAGAAGAGAACCTCTAATTTCCTCTGTGGAAACCCTTTGCATCGTCCTCTCCCCTCCTCCACACGTGGTGGAGGAAGCTCCAGGCTAGTCCGCTGGGGGATGGGACCCCAGGAACACTGAACACTGCAGCAGTGACTGCAGATGTGGGGAACAGTCGTCCAATGGCCACGACAGACAGTGAAAGAAAAATAACGTCCTTTGGTATAGCCCCGTTTGGACTCTTTCCTGTCTGTCCTTTTGTTTTTCCAATCCAGGGTCCCATGTACCTGGGTTGGCCTTAAACTCATTTAGGCAACTGAGGCTGACCATGAACTTCTGCTCTTCTTGCCTCCACCGCCTCAGTGCTGGCTTCACAGGCCACCATGACTGGTTTTTATGGTACCGGGATCGAACCAGAGGCTTCCTGCATGCTAAGGAAGCACTCTAACAACTGGGCTGCATAGACAGTTCTGTGTCATTTATCTTTTTTTGGTCCCCATCCCAGAAGTTGGCAATAATATTCTTGCTTTACCAAAGAGGGAACTTGGGCTAGGCATAAAGGAAGCCAGAGCTTCTGCCTCCACAGTTCCTTGGTCTTACAGGTCTTCCTTTACTAAATGTCCCAGGAGATGGGTGCGTTAGAATAGTTGCAGGTATAACACACATATAGCAGGTGGAGATGGCACTAGAGCCAGCCTGAGATCTTCTATCCTGGACCTGCATAATAGATGATTCTGGAAACCCCTTGGCTCCCCTCAGCAGCACAGTTCCCTTGTTAGTCCTAAACCAGATGTGTCACTCTTCAGGACATCTGTTCCCAATTTCTCTCAAGTGACGGCATGGGCCATCGTAAACAATCGGTCAAGGGAACTGCACCCGGCTTGTGTGAGCACCCCTGCAGCTAGCTCCCCTTCTACAAAGATCCCCAGAGATTTGCTTTACTGAGCTGCTGCCACATGCCTCTCTGAGAACCACCCACTCTCCATTCCAGTAACCTTCCATAGCCTTCCCTTTCCTGTTTGATTTGATCAATTTGAGGAGGATGGGATTGCTGCTCCTCTCCTAGACTAGAGTGCACATGTGTCACTAGGGTATACGTGTGACCTTCTCTGGGAACATGGCCTGTTTCTTTTTTTTTTTTTTTTTTTCTTTTTTTGGAGCTGGGGACCCGAATCCAGGGCCTTGCGCTTGCTAGGCAAATGCTCTACCACTGAGCTAAATCCCCAACCCCACATGGCCTGTTTCTTGGTGACTCTTCTCTGTAATTGCTGCCTCACCCTTTCACTTTTTATCTTCTTCCTTTTCTATATTCAGACTTTTTTAAAAAATAATAATGTGATCTTAAAATTAATCTGTTGTAATAGTTCTATACTAGTTAAAAAAAAATAACCGAGGAAATGAATCTAGAAAGGATTGTTTAGCTTAAAGTTTGGAAGGTTCAAAGCTCTGGTGTCCAAGGGCAGAAGGTGGTAGCACATCTGTGTGGGGACATGCATAGGGACAAGCACACCTGAAACCAGGAAGCAGAGAAAGAAAGGAAGAGACTATGGTCCTGAAAGCCCCTTTGATGGCATGTCCCCAGTCACGTAAGAGGCTACACCTCTGAACAAATCATAGTGTCCCAGTAGCGCCCCCACAGGAAAGACAATCTTACTACATGGGCACTTGTCAGACCTATAATAAATCTGGAGAAAGATTCCATGTGGGAGTGGGCAGGGAGCCAGTGGGTACTCAGGAAGGTCCTTGAGTATTACAAAGCTTATTTTTCTTGGGCTGATTGAATGCCATAACTGGGCTGTCATATCGATTCACTGACACCACAGTACCCCATGCATTAAGTTATGTCATTGCCACACTGCCACACAGGATCAAGGCATGGTAAAATGCCTGACAGCCTTGCCTGGAAGTTACTGTCTTCAATTTGGCCTTCCCTTCTCTCATTTCCTTCCTCACTCCTCTCCCTGCCATGCTTGGCCTCGGCTGCCTTGAGGCCAAATCACCAGCTAGGAAGCTGTTTGCAGGCAGCCATGGTTCCAGATACTAACAGTTGGCTCTGTTTCTGGCTCCCAGGCACTACCACAGCATGGAAGTATTCACTTACTATGACCTCCTGAGCCTCAACGGCACCAAGGTGGCTGAGGGCCACAAGGCCAGCTTCTGCTTGGAGGACACTGAGTGTGAGGGAGGTATGTTTGAAGGGGGAAGGTTGGGGCTTCACAGAACTTTGACCACTCCCACTATATTGAACACAGTCCACCTGGATGGGAGGCAGGCCCAACAACTAATTACACCACTCTAGGCACTACTGGGTGTTCATGTGGCCTCCCCCCGCCCCCCAGAGCAATTCTCACTAGTAGGGAGAGGGTTGTGTGGCTTCCAGGTGAGGTCTGAGCACTTGGCCTTGACTCACATGCCTCCCTGTCTGCTTGCCACGGACAATTCTTCCTGGGTATCCCAATACCAATCTCTTCTCCTCTAACAGCCTATAGAGCCCTGTGATGCATCCAACTTCTCTCCCTGACCCCCCTGCACACACCATTCTCTGGTAGGTCATCAGACCTTACCATAGTTGCCTAGCTTGCCACTCTGACACACCAAGGGACAGACATTTGTCCTCTAACTATCACCCACATGAGGTTCTAGATGCTGGCATGGGCCCATAAAATCATATAAGCAAAGAGGTTTTGAAGCCTACTATGTGCAGGCAGTCTATGAGGGACAAGGAAGGCAGATCAGATATGAGCCTGTAGTCCAATTGCCAATGGTCTAGAGAAGAAAGATGAGGTGACCTCATGTTAAGATAAACCATGGAGGGATGGCTCAGTGGTTAAGAGCAGTGACCACTCTTCCAGAGGTCCTGAGTTCAATTCCCAGCAACCATATGGTAGCTCACAACCATCTGTAATGATCCGATACCCTCTTCCGGTGTGTCTGAAGACAGCTACTACATATATATCTCACAAATCTTTAAGAAAGATAAATGGTAAACACAGATCACCACAACACTCATACCTACTGCAGACTAAGGATTTCACAGAAATGCCAGCATAGTCCAGATCGGTCAGGGAACGCTTTGTGGAGGAAAGGACCTTGAGCCAGACTTGGAGGGGATGCTAGCATATAGATAGGGAATTTGCGAGAGGGTTCTGCTGAAATGAGAAGGTATCAGAAACCCACATGAGATGGCTGGGGTAGATCAGGGTGGGAGGCTTGGTGATTCGAAGAGGAGGTGGGGACTGTAGTTGTGTGATGATGTTCTTCTCTGCTCACCTACAGACATTCAGAAGAGTTACGAGTGTGCCAACTTCGGAGAACAAGGCATCACCATGGGCTGCTGGGACATGTACCGTCATGACATTGACTGCCAGTGGATAGACATCACCGATGTGCCCCCTGGAGACTACCTGTTTCAGGTGAGGTGGGCAGAACACAGGGCTGCTGGGAGGAGGAGAAGCAGCTTCCCCAGCCTCCTTCCTGTGGATGTCCAGAAATAAGACTCATGAGGCCAGTCAGGGTGCCACACTCAGAGGCCATCATATCTGTCAAGCAATGTTCATGATGCATGTGGGCTTGAGGGACACTGAGTCTACAGGGCATGCTGAGAACTCATGGTGCCACCCAAGATATAGAAACAGTTATATATAACTCAGTTAACCTCATGAGCCTGAAATCAAAATGTATCAGTGAGCTGACTTAGACTGAGTTAGTCAGCAGTTGGTTCTGTATACTCTGAGGCGACCCACGTCTCCAGCTTCCTCTTCAGCCACCATCCTGATTTCCTCTAGTCTTCCTACTGTTCTGTTGAGACTAAAAGCAGTTGTGTCATCCTGGGGCGGTATGATTTTCCTTCCTCTAGAGGATCTGCAAAAGGATCATTCTCCACACGTGTAAATGACTCTGTAAAGCTAGAAAGTCAAACTAAGGACAACCTGGCCAGGAGACTATTTTGTGAGACCTTCCTGTAGACAGTGGTGGCCATGTGGCAGGGGAGATGCACTGTATCCCAGTGTCCTCCTGGCACATGGCTGCATTCCTGCCTACAGAGGACTCATTTCCACATAGCCTCACACGTCGCGCTTCCCGCTTGCCCTGTTGGATGGCAAAGTGTGTGACTAGAATTGGGTCATTCTGCCTTGAATCCATTCCTAGTGGGGCATTCAGCCAGCCCATGGTCTAGCCCACAGTCTCTGCTGCTAGACACTCCCCTGAAGAGCCAACACCTGCAAAGAAGTAACCACAGGGTGCTTTGAAAGGTTGATTAGGCATCATCAGCTGGAAAAGTAGATAGCCAAGCACTTTCCAACCACAAGTCAAGCCCAGAGCCACAGCTGGCCCAGGAGCAGAGCTCTCTTATTTAACAAGTGGACATCCGTGGCCATGGACATGTAGACAGTGCTTGGTAGCTCATGTTGACAACTTGCTGTCCCTAGGCAGGTAAATGTGTATCTTCATATCTGCTAGAAGTGCTTAAAGGTCTCTGATAGCCCAGGCTGGACTTTGCTCAGGCAACACATTGACTCCTTGGCTCTCCTAGTGAGGAGACACTGTTGATATATTCATGTTACAGCCAGGCAAATGCAGACCACAAGTCTCTATGTGGTGTTCTTGTCCCCTACGCTGTTTAATCATCAATGGATGGACCTACACTTGTGCTCACGCTTCTAATGACACAGAGCTATGGATGCCTAGACTATGAGTCAACAGGACACAAGAGCTAGCCTCTGTGACAGACTTGTGTAAGGCTTGGAAGAGGACTCCAGAAGGGAAGAAGTAGCCAGCGGTATACAGACAGGAATGGATGGGCAGACAGGTTTCTGGTGGTCCTTGCTTCATCCCTCCAGCTTCAGAGACTTGGATCCATTTCCTTCATATGCTCCTGAGCTTTGGAATCTTGGGTCTGAGTGCAGAGAGGACCGTGAAAATCACACAGCTCACCCCAGCCCTTGCTCCTGCCTTGGCCACGCCCACCCCAAGACCCTGATGTGAGCACAGGTTGTAATCTGATGCACTCATGCACATCCTTCAGGGATGCTAGAATAGACAGGAAGCTGCCTGGACCTCAGTGTGGGAGATACTGTTTACCTCATGTTGAGTGGGTGGAGCTGAGGTACAACTAAGATTTAGGGAGAAGAGAGATCAGGGAAAAATAAGGTCACCCTAGAGAGAGACATTTAACAGTTTGTCTGGACAGACAGTGCCACATGGCACATGCCCTGGGCAAGCTGTGGTTAGCAAGCCAGGCACAGGCTTTTCATTGTGGTCCCTACTCCAGGATAGAGCATCAGACCCAGCCAAACTCTTAGGGACACCCAGCCTCTGCCCTGGAGTGGAGGGCAGCCAGAAAGGCAGTTGCAGCATTCTCTGTCTTGATCCTCTCCAGGTTGTCATTAACCCCAACTATGAGGTGCCAGAATCAGATTTCTCTAACAACATCATGAAGTGCAGGAGCCGCTATGATGGCTACCGCATCTGGATGTACAATTGTCACGTAGGTAAGTTCCCTCGGTGGCCCCACCCTCCTTAAGAGGCTAGGACACAGAACACAGCTGCCCTACTTTCTCTGGGGCCAGAGGCAGCTAATCTGGGAGAAGCTGGGAATGGAGCCAGCATCAAATTCCTAGTTCAGAAAGAAAACCAGAGATGCATGAAGGCCTGGGTGGGGATCGGGTGTTCACAGCCAGTCCTGGCCAAACAGAGAGGGTGGTGCAGGACTGGTTGACCTAGCAAGAGCAGACCCCAGGTCTATATAAGGGCTGGAGCTAAGGACACCAACCCATCACTCATGTGACAACTATGTGGACATCAGCAGTTCCTGAGCTCTGAGTGTTGGGTTTTGCTGTGAACGACTCTCCTGCCTCATCAACAAGGAAGTTTTTCCTTGGACAACAAGGAGGAAAGCAGATTTTGTCCCTGTTGGCACATGACAGGCCTCATCCCTGGTGGCAGGGAAAATTGAAGGCACTGTACCTATTTAAGTGCCCTCTGAACTTGGCAAGGTACCTGCTGAGTGTCTGGCTCCAGCACTCACTAGTACCACACTGAGAGGGGGCCACGGCTGAGAATGTACTGAATTCTGTCTCCTTGACCCCTGCTTTCCAGGTGGAGCCTTCAGTGAGGAGACAGAACAGAAGTTCGAACACTTCAGTGGACTCCTAAATAATCAGCTCTCCGTGCAGTAAAGAAGACTCTGGGCCAGGCATGATGGCTCTTGCCTGTAATCCCCGCACTCAGGCAGGAGGATTGCCACAAGATTTTCACTCTGGACACTAGACCAAGCTTCAGTCTCAAAAGAAGGAAAAGAAAAGAAGGAAGGAAGGAAGGAAGGAAGGAAGGAAGGAAGGAAGGAAGGAAGGAAGGAAGGAAGGAAGGAAGGAAGGAAAAGGAAAGAAAAATGACTTATGACTTAATGGTCACTTACTGACCCCTGGTGGAAATACCGATTGCCACCTCCTTGCTAGCCAGATCCAGCTAAGAAGAAAGGTGCTCATTCATTCCCTTAGGGGCAGGGCTCTGGCACATAGCTATCCAAACTTGATGACAAGCTTTGAGCAGCTTACCCTATCCAAGCTTTGGCATATCCTAAGTGTGACATCACCATGCTCTGCATAGATGGGCCATTTTTTTCTGGGAACACGGCAGGTATGAACTCAACAACTGCAGAGGTGATCAAGCTGAATTCCATTCTTCCCCTTCTTAGGTCATTTCTGGAAAACTTGAATATCGAGACCTCTGTACTAAAGTGTGTTGTTTTTTTTTTTTTTTTTCTTCTCATCATACAAACTGTTTGGCAGAATCAACTTGAGTAGGGAAGGCTTTATGTGAGCTTGTGGTTTGAGGAACCAATCCGTAGTGGCAAAGAAGGCATTGTGGCAGGAGCATGAGGTGTCTGGTTCTGAAACTCACTGTATAGCTGAGGATGGCCTGGACCCTCTGAGCCTCCTGCTTCCATCTCCAGCGTGCTGGGGATCAAACCCAGGACTTCACACATGTAAGGCAATGTGCTCTATATCAGTTGTAGCTGCTTTCTGAGCACTCACCTTTCTCGGCTGCTTTAAACGTGTACACGTTCTTTGCCTTAGCCATCTGCACATTCTCCTGTATATCTCTGTTCCACTTGCTCAGTTTTACTGTGGGCCTGAGTAAGAGCAATGAACAGAAGCACAGCATGCCCGAATGCTATCCTGTCTTAAAACGTCCTACGCCAAGCAAATTAGTTCATCACTCTTGAGTTAAGACTCACTCAGAACACAGGCAGGATGCAGCTGACTTCTAGCTCAGTTCCAGATAGACAGATAGTCCTTGATTTCCACTAAAACCTCAGGTACCAGGCCTCCACTGTCCCACATTCCTCTTGGCATTCTGGTCTTCCGAACTCCCACCAGAATAACCCGTTCAGCTCTGTTCTCGGTGACCACACTTCTCACCTCAGAGATTAGTGACAATGATCAGTCACAGTTCTAATCTTCTGTATTATACTTGACAAAAGTGGCTTAAGGGAAGGCTACTTTTGGCTTACAGTTCAAAAGTCCAGTCCATCACAGTGGGAAAGGCATGGTGGCGGGGGCGGCTGGTCATGTTACATCCACAGTCAGGAAGCGGGATGAGTGCGGGTGCTCAGTTGTTTTTACCTTTATATTCAGCCTACAACCCCAGCCCGTGGAATGGTGCTACTGGTGTCTAGGGTGGGCCTTCCCTCTTCCCTGTTAAACCTCTTCTGGAGGCACCCCCAAAGACCCACCCAGGGGTGTTTCCATAGTGGTTCTAAATGCCATCTGGGTGATAATCAAGGTTATCTATAACAACCTCTTCCAGTTAAAGCAAGTCTGTATTCTATGCAATTATAGCCACAACTTAAAGTACAACAGCAAGGCCTATATCCCAAGGCTCCAAGGGATGACTGCAGACTTGGATGGTTCTGAGACAGGATAGGAAGAAACATCATGGGGGGACATGCAGGGGGCCCTTCACCTCAGAGTCTGGTTGAAGCTTTTGCCAGCTGAGAATCCCAACACAGATAACATTGTGAATGGTGCTAATATTCATTTTGTATATTTATATACAATTATAGATATACAAGTATAGATTATTTCAAGTAAGAATGTTAAAGCAGCAAGGAGTTATGCTTAAGGCCAAAATATAAATGCCCTTTTTCCTTTCCTGGCTGTAAACATACAGTTTCCTACAACTTTGCCAGAAAACTCATTTACAGTCAAAGGCATATCTCAAGACTCCTATGCTACACTTATGACCCATGGTTTCATTTTATCAGGGCACAGTCCTATCCAAGGCACCTCTGGAGCCACCTTTTACTCTTACTATCAAAAAGGGGAAGAGATTAGGGGTGGGACTTAGAAACCAATCAAGGAATACCAAAGGCTTCAGAACTCCTGTGTACAACTAATTGTTAAGACATTTAAGGACTGTTTTCCTTTGAGAAGCCCACACCTCAGCTCTCAGGTGTGCCTTACTCTTTCCCTGAGCACCTCTTACCCCTGTAACTTAAATTTATATTTAAAATATTTTAAATAAACATTTAACTCTGCTTCATTCTGGCTCATCTCGAATTTCTTCGCAGCAAAATCAAAAAGGATCCAGAGGTTCCTAAGGGGGAAGGGGACTTCAGGCTGCTGTCAATGGCGTTGCACTGTCTCCTGCTGCACCGCTAATAATGGGTCCAACTGGTGTTACCCTTCTTGTTGCTGCAACCACATATCCAACAGGAGAAACTTAGGGGAGAAAGGATTTAGGCACATGGTTTGAAGGCAGGAACAATTTGAAGCTATGGCCAAAGTAGTGGGGAACTGCTTGCTCAAATCTCAATGGACCAAGAGAGAAATGCTGACATCCATGTGACTTCCCCCCTTCCAGTCAGTGTAGGACCCCAACCAGCAGGATGGTGCTCTTTACATTCAGGGTGGGTCTTCCCTCCTCAGTGGGAAATGTGTCTCCCACCAGATCCTAAATCCAGTTAACTTGATGACAAAAGTTAGCCATCCCACAACTCCACTGAATAATAGCATTTTTGTTTATACCTATGTAACTAGTGTTCAAGTGTTTTGTTATTATGACAAACATCCTGGAGAAAATACAAGGAGGAAAGTACTCTTGTGGGCTCCTGGTTTAGTCCACTGTCAGCTGGCTCCTATGGTACTGGGAAGAGACAATGTCGACCATAAGTTATCTACTCGGCAGGGCTATCAACTGTGTCTATGCTAATACATAGAAGTATTTGTTCCTGATACATCCTAAGTTTCATTTGGACTACTACCCCTGGGCCCAGAGCTTCCAAATCTATTAGTGTAGTACATATTAGTTTGAAATAGGAATGGTCCCAGTGTCTTCCAAAGTTCCCTATGACCTGAAGGGCTGCACCAACACAAGCTGCAGCCCAGAGAAGCAATCTGAGAGACCTGAACAGCAGCAGAGGTCAGCTGTGGCCCTTCTTCAACAGTTGTTCTTTACTGAAACCTGGGTAAGGACACAGTGTGTCAGAACCAGGCAAGACAGCTAGTCACAGGGCAACTTCCCTAAGGAACAAGGTGCACACTAACAGAATGGGGCTCCAGCACTCCCTGGGTTCTCCTGTGTTAAAAGTGTGCTGGCCCTGGCAAACCTGAGATTGACAACGACCCCCAAACTTCAGAGTGGGCCATTGTGCCTCCAATGCTACACTCAAGACTCAAGTAAGGCGAGTACTGTCTGGTTCTATGCTTAGCAGTCACTCAAGACTCACCTCACAGCTTCATTCATGCTTACTTTTCAAGGCTCCCTTAAATAATATCCAAGCACTCCCACATGCCCCACTTCCATACAATGAGGGAGACTGAACAGGTGGCATGGAGCAAGTAGTACCTACTCCCCAAACAGGGCCACCTGTGCACAAATGTCCCTGAAGATGGGATTCTCCAGGTTCAGCAACCAGACCCACAGTAAGGGATGGGACAGCACCCCCTAGTGTCCCTAAAGGCCACACTTGGAAACAATCAATACACCAACTTTAAATTTTTATTTCTCAATTTCTGGGAGCAGACCAACTAAAGCCTGCTGTGCCCCATAGCAGCTCCAGTGAGAGCAAGGGGCTGCCCTGGTATCCGTAAAGGCGTGTGGTGTTGGGGCCCAGTCTAGTTCAGACAGCTGGGCCCGGGACCTCAAGATGGCAGAAGACTTGGGGGAGTAGGCAGCTCTTTCTTTTTGTTTTGTTGGAGCCCCAAGGCCCGGGCCACCAGCCTGCGGGCCACTGCTGAGTCTGTCTGCGGCCTCTCCTTTGCTAGTCGCAGGAACTCTGAAAGGAAGACACAGTGGGTAGGATGTAGATTCAAAGCTAGGGTGAGCCCGTGTGTAATAGTATGCCACAGAGGCTGGGGCCCACTTGTGCCCACAGCAGCCAGATACTTGTGAGAGGGACCCAGGACGACTCCAGGTCTATCTTTCTGCCTCCCTGTGAGACCTTACACAAACCTACCCCTCCTGTCACCCTGGCTTATATGTGCAGTGGGGGTGAAGTGCTCCTCAAGACCCTGAGAGGAAACACTTGGGATGAGACACCTGATCATTGGACATCAAGAAGTCTAAGACACGGCCCATTTGCAGTGACATGGGTGGCACTGGAAGGCCTCCCCTGGGCCCACTCTGCGGGTTTCATCTTTGCTATCATGAAAACTGACCTCTCAGAGCCCTCACTGTGCTTTCTGGAAGAGGAAAGGGAAGGGGCTAACATTTGGCTTCTAGCTCCTGTAACAAGTGACTCACTGGAGGTTAAATAAGTCTGCAACAGAACCAAGGTCCCATCTTTGGCTGATCTAGGCCCAAGTACTTCTGACCCTTACAGAGTAGTCTCCATGGCCCTTTAGAAGGAAAGCTGGGCTTTTCCCAGATCAATGATCAGGAAGGTAACATAGGTGGTAGCTAACCCTGGGCCCTGTCCAGGCTTAGGGGAAGCTGAGCCCCACTAGCTGCTGTGGCCCAGGCTCTTGAAGAGCAGAGGGTTGAAGAAGGGAAACAAACCAAACGCATAAGCACAGGCAGCCTCCCTGCAAGGGGACAGGCTTTGCCTTACTTGGCCTCTGCAAGGCTTTCAGCTTCGACTGCTTGGTCCCCTGTGTGAGTGGCCGGATCTTGAGCACGGAGAAATCCTTGGCCAGTGCCTCAAGAGCTAGAGAAAGGAGGCAAGTGCTGGGATGATTCTTGTGCAAGGCGAAACCCTCAGGGGTCTGGAGCACTTGTATCACCAAACTGCCACAGCCAATTTACACACCCAGTCCCAGATGCTCTGCCTCTGATCTAGTTCAGTAAAGCTCAAAGTCTCTCCTCCTGCTCCGATCCCTACAGAACAGTGTGGGGCTGGGAAGGATGCTGCCATCTGTGCTGTTAGATGCTGCTCCAGCCCAGTGTGCAGATTCTCAGAGCAGGAGGGGCAGGTTCTGCCTTCAAAAGCCAGAGCTTAAACCAGACTCCCTTACCCACTAGGAACACCAGTACTCCCTGCAACACCCATATTGGGCCAAAATGCTCCTGGCATGAGAATCCAGCAGATATGTTATATGCACAAGGAAACTGAGGTCAGGGCATGACTCCCTCTTACTATTCTGTTCCCAGAAGGTCCAGGAGGCAGCCAATGCTACCCTGGCCAGAGCATAGAGCTTATCCTTCTATGGTCCTCAGTGGTGGCTTCACCTTTTTATACTCTACTCACCCTTCCAGGGGCTCCCTCCCTACCACTCCCTCTGCTCCTCCCCACCTCCAACTTTTGACTTTCTAAGGACTAGGCCAAACCCAAGTAGGGTGCTATGTGGTCCAAGAGGGGAGGGTCTTATTGATAACTATTCCTACAGTGACAGTGGAATGGCAGAGACAGCATGGGATAGTGGCTGGAGGGGACGAGGAGTACTGGAGTCAAAGTGAGAAGGCTTCCACAGTGAGAGGTCTGTAATCCAATATAGACTCCGGCATTCTGGGAACCTCGAACTTCTGTCCGAGAGGGGATGATGGCCCTACACGTGAGGGTGAAGTGAAAACTGTACAAGACAGTACCTGCCTGAGCTGTGACAAACACCCATGAC
Source organism: Rattus rattus (assembly GCF_011064425.1). Lineage (NCBI taxonomy): Eukaryota > Metazoa > Chordata > Mammalia > Rodentia > Muridae > Rattus > Rattus rattus. The sequence goes on along the minus strand of NC_046165.1, from coordinate 54,630,723 downwards.
CCTGAGCACCAGACGCTCACACCAGTGTCAGTTTAGGGAAGGACCCATGGTTCGGCCTATGCCACCTGTTAAGTAAATGTCACTGATCCTACTGCCTCTGCACTGAAGGCACTGTTACAAAGAGAAAAGGCTGAAGACTTCCTGAGCTTCCCAGGCCAGAGTCTCAGGATCCAGATTGTGTTTCAGGTTGTCTGAGAGCCAAGCCCATGGGCTCAAGGCAGCCCACATCTGGACATGGGTGGCCCTCCACCCAGGGACCCAGCACCTCTGCCAGAGAAGGAGCAGAGGCCAACAGGAAGCCTCCTTACCTGAGGCAGGGCAGGGAAAGATGCCGATAGCATGAGTGTCATCCACCCACTGGATCTTGAACCCCTTCTCTCTGTGTGGGGAGAGGACACAGTCAATCACAAAAGCCAGTGCTCAAGACTCTTCCCCCTGGATCCTACAGAGTAGGTCATGGATCCTTTAGGTGAGGTTCCATCCAACTTGAACCCCAAGACAAAGCTCTGGCCTCTGTTAAAGAGAGGACCATGTGCCAGAGCATTAGGTCTGCTTCAGAACAACCAATGTCACCCTGTAATCGGGTAAGGTGGGTCACCAGTCAGCATCTAGGAAAGAAGGAGCCAATACTGGAAGGCTCACTTAGGGAAAGGGTGAAAAGGGTTCACCAGATTCTGCCATAGTTAGGCTGGGCATGGGCTCTGAAAGGCATATGTAGTAGGAGAGGAGATGGACCCAAACAAACACGAGGGGGCATGGCTCTGGTTGGCTCCTCCCTGTTGTTCAAGATAGTACCATAGACTCTATGCCTGGAAGAAGCTAGAGGCAGTTTGGACTCGCCCACCTCTGCTAGTGGCACTGCCCTCTGTGGCCATACAGTTAGAAACAGAGTTGAAGGCTAGAGAGATGGCTCAGTGGTTAAGGGCACTGCCTGTTCTTCCAGAGGTCCTGAGTTCAATTCCCAGCAACCATATGGTAGCTCACAACCATCTGTAATGAGATCTGATACCCTCTTCTGGTGTGTCTGAAGATAACTGCAGTGTACTTATATAGAAAAAAATAAATCTTTTTAAAAATGTAAGAAAAAAAAAAGAAGGAAACAGTTGAAAAAGTGCCACCCCCTCAGCTGTCCTTCAGCGTAGGTGCAGGAGACAACGATCAGTAGGAAGCACGGTGATAGGGGAAGGGCAGGGAGAACATGACTTTCCTTTTTTTTTTTTTAATTGGATTTATTTTATTCTCTGAGTGTTTTGCCTCCTGCATGTGTAAACATGCACCACATGAGTGCCTGTGCCCATGGGTCTCCTAGAACTAGAGTTACCAATGATTTCCAATCACTGTGTGGGTGCTAGAACCCAAGCCCGGCAGCTACAAGAACAGCAAGTGCTCTTAACCTCTGAGCCACCTCACCAGGCCCAGAAAGGGGCTTCAAAGAGTCCACACAGGTAAAGCAGTGACAATGGAAAAAGAAAAAAAATTCAAACTAGAATACAGAAGAAATGGCAGAAGACTGGATCCATGGGAATTCGGGCAAGTCAGAAGATCCGGTCTCTGGGTGTAGCCCTCCATTCTATGTCAGACCTGCTCAAGCCAGCTGACCCATAAATAGACCCACCAAGACAACACTCGGGCTACTGCAGACCCAGTGCCCCGATGGCTGGTGAATGGACAGCTGTGACCGAAGGCTGACGGAAGGCCTGCTAGTCCCAGCAGGGGTTTGCACATGCAGAACTTGGTCCAGGTCTAGTGCTTGTGAGCGTGTCAGCAGTGCTCAAACACCAACCCTTCCCTTCCCTCAGTCAGAGCTATCGGGCGGACCTGCGCCTGAGTGAGAAGCTCAGACATCACAGCCTTTTTTCTGAGGCAGGCAATTCACCCCTAACAGGAAAGGGCCATGCCAGTTTCTCCCAGTCTGCCCCGCTCCCTAACCTTTAATACTCACTGGAACTCAGAGAAAGTGGCCAACAGGTCCTCAGTCTTGAGTGTTGGCTTAAAGTCGTAGATCTCCACCAGGTGGGTCAGGTCCCTCTCCCCGGGTAGCTCTTCTGTGAAGGCGGATGTGTCCAGGTGGATCTTCTCTATTTCAATCTCCTTTTCCGTTAGGTTGGCTGTGATCTGGGAGCGAACAGACCTTTTGACAAGGGAGCGCTCTGCCACACGGGGCCCCCGCCTATGCTTTCCAAAATGACAGTTCTGGGGGAAAGTGTGCTTAGTAGGAATCTGGGTATGGCAGATTATAGGTGTTTTAGGGGAGCGTGTTTGGTTTTAGGGAGTCCCACTGGATGACTGACAACTGCGTCCAGCGTGTTTCACCTAATCTTGAAAAGTGCACGTATACTCCCTTCAGAGGGAAACATGGAGGGGCAGAGAGTAAGGCAGTTTGCTCAAAACTGCATATCTTCAGTTACCTTACTAAAAAATGTAATATTCTCATAGACTATATATCAAACAGCAAACAAAGATGCCCACCCTCCCAACTGATCCAAAGTCCACCTAAGGGGCAGGCACATTGGAATTGCATTCCAAGAAATGCAGTTCTGGAGGCAAAGCGCCAAGCAGGAGGCTGGTTTTCTCCAACAGAGAAAAGCACCCGCGCAGACTCTCTTCCCACTATCTTGCGATGCGTATACTACCTTTAAGCTTAAACAGACTTTAAGCTTAGGAATAAGCATCTCCTAAAAGGTTGGACTGGAACCCAAATGCCCAACACCCAGGCCTGAGCCGTTCTACACATCCCATTAACACACATCCCCCCCACCCCCCCCCCCATCACCTCCACCCCAAGATACTTCTCCCTGACACACGAGGCCACACCCACCTCACCTCCGCCCTCCCTTTTCCAGGCTCAAGAGCCTCATCACCTCCTGCAGCAGCTCACTGAAATGGTCCAGATCAGCATCGTCCTTGTCGTCTTCCTCCCCATCCGCCTTGTCTTCGTCTTCATCCATCTTCTCTTCCTCTGCATCCACCTTCCCATTCTGCACATCTGTCTTCCCTTCCTCTTCACCTACCCTCTCTTTCTGCCTGCCTATGTCCTCTTCCTTCTCATCCACCTTCTCCTTCTCCTCTCCCTCTACCTTCTCCTCTTGGTTCACCAGGCTCTGCATCCCTTGACTCCTGTTTTCCTCCTCCACGGCCAGTTGCGGGCTGGACCCCTGCTGCATGGCTGCCTCCGCCCCTTGTTCCTTCTCAGGATCCTCAGAGGGCTCAGCATCACCCAGCTCCAGCTGTGGCTCATTTGCATAGCCTGGATCTGGGCGCTCAAGGAGCTCTGTTTCTTGAGTCACCAACATGGGAACTCCCTGATCAGCGTCAGCTTCCACAGCACCGGCCTCTCTAGGCTCTTCTGAAACTCCACCAGCTGGGTCCTCTCCCTTGAGGCTGGGGATGGAGGGTGCCACCGGTTCATCTTGCCTGCGTAGCACCCGGGGCACATACAGAGGCTGATCCGGCTTCCGTCCACGATGCCATCGGCCAGCTGGAGCACCTCGGGGACCAGCAGCTGCACCCTGATGTGAGGTATACCGAGGACCACGGTACTTGCTGGGATGGGAGGCAGGAGGGCGGCAGGGACCAGAGGGGCCATCTGAATTGGGTACTCTGGAGTGGGAACAAAAGTTTCGGAGGACATTTGGGTCTACAGCAAAATGGCCTACTAGGGCTACCTACCATTCAGGCATGATACTGTCAAGTCAGCATTCAGCAAAAGTCACAACCAAAATGACCCTCAAAGCAATCTCTTAAAAAGGCACAGCGGCAAAGGCAAACGCCATCCCTGACACACCCAAAGGGTCCCTCTCAAATACTACGATCTTCGGTGCTGAATCTTCGGTTACAGAATAAACAAGGATAGTATTTTATCTGGGAGCTGTTGTTAGAATCAGTCACAATGATAAGATACTCATCCTGTGAGATGCACAAGGCAATAGAGATGGCTACAAGCTGACGCGTTTGTCTCCTGTACCGAGGTCTCTCTCTCTGGAGAACGTGCTTACAAAGGAGAGAGAAGTACAGACCCAACCTTGCTAACCCGACTGCTGTGTTCATTCTCTCTCCTTTGGCCCGACATGAACAGCTGAGTTAGCCAAGTCAGCTTCATACTTGATAAAGCAAAAGGCAACTGTGACTTCACACAACTGGAGGTTCCAGGCCCTGGCTCCTACCAAGCTCTACCCTCCGTGGCTAGCCAGCTAGCCCAATCATCATCACCATCATCACCATCACCATCATCACCACCACCACCACCACCATCATCATCATCATCATCATGACACACAGGCACGCATGCATGCACGCACGCAAGCAACTGCTGAGGACTCTCCAAAGCAGTAGGACAAACACACCTGATGTCCAGGTGACAGATGACTGTCCTCCTCTTCCAGCCCTCCCCAACAGAGAAGCTGCTCAAGAGATCAAAATTCTCTGCTGTTCTGTGGATCAGGTACCGCAAGCGGCTGGAGACTGGGGGGAAAAGTAGGACCCTGGGAAGGGACCAAATGGCATATTAAGCTGAGGCTGCAGGTCCACCCCACACTGATTCCCACCCAGGCCGCTCCCAGGTTTATGGTGGCTTAACACCAGGTTCACTGTGCCCAAGCAGGTCCCTGCCTAATTGCAAAGTAAATCATCCCACGGAGCTTAGTTCCCATCATCTAGAAGAGTGTGGGTACTTCTGCCTGGCTGGGATGATGCTCCAATACAAAAGAAAGGTGTGGCTGGACAAGGCAGCAGAGGCTAAAGGCAGGGCCTTGCCAGTGGACCAGCCAGTTACCTGGGCACAGAATCTGGGGGAGGGGCAAACCCTGCACTTTCTGGCATTAAAAGCCGCTCCCTCGTTCCCCATACTTGGACAGCTGCTTCTGCAGCAGGAAACGATCGAGCTCCTCCTGGACCCGGTGGACAAAGTCATTTTCGGCCGAGGAGAGGAAGACACCGTCCAAGCAGAGAAGGGCCAGGGTGACAGATGGCAGAGCCTGTAGGGGCGGGGGACAGGGAGGGGGTCAGAATATGGACCCAGAGGTCGCCCACAGCCCCAAATGTCCCTGAGGCAAGGACTTTGGAGACTTTCGCAACCCTGGCCACTGTGGAGCGGAATGGGAGGCGCGTGAGTGTGGAGCCGAGTGCGCTCACGTCCAGGACCAGGCTGGATCCCCTGCTCCCAGCACTGCCTCATCTCTCCGCGTGCTACCTTAGCTTTTCAGTTCTTAGGCGCAGCCCGCTGAAACCGCCCCACAACACTCAGCCGTCCTTCCCATCCGCGATCCCAGGCGGAAACCCGTGACACCCTCAACACTCACCGCGGCAGCCCAGAAAGTTGCCGCCGCGCTCGGGGTCCCCAAGAGCCTGAGCGTCCCCTTCTTCCCAGCGGAATCAGCGCCATCGTGCGGCCGGGAGGATATAACGCACGAGCCGCAGAGGGGCGTGTTCTTGTCTTGTAAAGAGCTGGGGCAGGGCCCCAAAAGCATAGGGCTTCTCCCACAAAGAAGCAACTAAGAGATTATTCTAGGAAAAATGGAGCCCCCCCCACAAAAAAGGTGATATGACTTGCCTAGAGTTACACCAGTCAAAAGTGGTTCTGGGTGGCCCCATCCTCTTCACAAAATTTTAACCCAAAATTGTTCCTTTCTAAAGAAAATACAGGAACAAAGAGTGGACCAGAGACTGAAGGAGAGACCATCCAGAGACTGCCCCACCTGAGGATCCATCCCATATGCAGTCATCAAACCCAGACACTTGCTGATGCCAAGAAGTGCTTGCTGGCAGGAACCTGATAGGGATGTCTCCTCAGAGGCTCTGCCAGAGCCTTACTGATACAGATGAGGATGCTTGCAGCTAACCATCGGACTGAGGACAGGGTCCCTAATGGAGGAGTTAGAGAAAAGACTGAAGGAGCTGAAGGTGTTTACAACCCTATAGGAAGAACAACATCATTAACCAACCAGACCCCCAGAGTTCCCAGGGACTAAACCACCAACCAAAGAGTACACATGGAGGAACCCATGACTCCAGCTGTATATGTAGCAGAGGATGACCTTGTCTGGCATCAAAGGGAGGGGAAGCCCTTGGTCCTGTGAAAGCTTGATGCCCCAGTGTAGGGGAATGTTAGGGTGGTGGGGTGGGAATAGGTGGGTGGGTGGGTGGGTGGGTGAGCACTCTCGTGGAGTTAGGGGAAGGGGGATGGAACGGGGAGGGGATTTGGAGGGAAATCTGGGAAGGGAGATAACATTTAAAATGTAAATAAACAAAATAACTAATAAAATAAAAATTTTAAAAGTGGTTCTGATTCCAAAGTCAGTTATTTCTTGTCTTCTACAACCAATTAAGTTCAGCAGACATGTGGGAACAGCTATTACATGCTAGATAGTGATGGCATTATATATTTCTAATCTTAGATTCCCTTGACCAGATACCTAATGGAAGAACAAGGAGGGAGGAGAGGGAGGTTGTTGCTAAGGAGATGGTTTAGGAATTAAGAAGGGGAACTGCTCTCTTGTGTCAGGTCCCAGAGACACCAGCACGTAGACACAAATTTGGTGCACATACAAACAAGTAAATAAATCCTTTTTATGGGGCTGGAAAATTGGCTGAGCTGTTAAGAACACGTATTGCTTCTGAGGTGACCTAAGCTCAGTTCCCAGCACCCACAGAGTGGTTTAGAACCATCAGTAACACCAACTCCAAAGGATCCTTTTCTGAACTCCTTGGACAAACAGGTGATCCACCTACATACAAGCAGGCAAAACAATCACACACCTTTTCAAACGTTTCTAAATGCTTTATCCAGAATCTGTCCCCTGCATCATCTCAATGAGAGACTTGCAAAGGTCTCTTGTCACATAGAGACCCAAGTTGGGCCATGTGGTTCACTAGGGCCAGTAGCCACTAATATGCTGATTAGAGTTGAGTGTCAGAATCCAGATGCAGTGTGCTTGCCAAACCAATGCTTATAGATATGCTATGACTAAGACTCAACACCTTTAGAATAGTGATACAGTGAACAAAAGTCTGGCACAGATGCCAAGAACTAGGTGAATTGAGTCAGTGAGAGAAGCTGGTATATTCTAGAATTATACCCCAAATAGGAAGCATGATTGAGATGTTAAGGACTGATCCAAGCTACATGGGGTTGCACTCAACTCCTGGCTCCCTGCTGGACAGGGAAGGGGAAGGCAGGAATAAGATCCAGGACCTTACCACGTAACACCGAGGACTTATACACCATGGTAAAAGAGATCACCAAAAAGACACAGACGTTCTAAAACTGAAAGCACCAAGCAGAAGGTTCACAAAACATACAGTGGAAGCTCATATAACAACAACAACAAAGAAAGGAAGAAACAAAGTAACAAAGAGAGAGAAGAGAAGCAAGTTAATAATTGCACAAATCCCTCAGCTTACAGTGGGGTTACAATAAACCCACGATAAATTTAAAAATAATAAAAATTAAGATACTGTCAATTACTTAGCCCACAGGAGGATTCCTGGAAGCAAAGTGCCAGGCCAATGGGAGATTCTGTCTCAAACAAATCATAAAACTAGAAGATGCTTGAGGAAGGGCATTTGAGGTTGTCCTCTGACCACATGCTTGCCCTGATTGTGCATGTACAATTGTATAAGCACACCCACAGTTGTACATACACACACACACTACAAATACACAGACCCTTACACCAGAAATCCATACATCGATAATTAATATAAACTAAGAAAGTATTAAAAAAAGAAAAAAGACATTTTCTTCAAACCAATGAAAACATGATTCTACAGATTAAATTGATGTTCCAGAAAAAAAGTAAACAAATGGCTGATGCAGATAATACTAAAAAAATATTTCCATTGGTATTGGAGAGATAGCTCAGTGGTTAAGAGCACATACAACACTTGCAGAGGACCTGAGTTCAGGTGCCAGAACCCACATTAAGCCTAATAAAGCTCACGACTGCCTGTAATTCCAGTTCCATGGGATCTCTGGTTTTCATAGGCACCTGCACTACACATGTGCGCATGTACACATAGACATAATTAAAAATAAAGTAATTTTAAAGTTGTAAACTCATATGTAACGTATGTATGTATGTATGTATGTATGTATGTATGTATGTATGTATGTATTAGATAGAAGCCAAGGGAGGGAGGATTGAGTGCCCTGTACATATCTCTAGCAATTAATATGCCAGAACATGTCTGTGCAATTTTAAGGGAAGAAAAAAATGTTAACACCAGAAAATTCTATAAAATGTGGTGTCAACAGGTAGTCTCAAACCTGCAGCCACACAGGAATGAAAGGAGCGCTCCTGCTTGGCCTGAGGTGGAAGAGGCAAAGTGCTGGAGCTTGGAGACACCTGCAACCTGTCATGCACAGCTCACCTCTCAAGGCTTTTAGTAAAACCCGCACATAACTGCATTTTTCCCCCTCATGGCCCAGTCAAGGACATAGAGCTGACAACTAGTCAGCACAGCAAAAGCAGATTTCTCCCCTCATGGCCTGGTGCCTCTCCACTTCTTTTTCCTTCATAAATAATTAGCCGTTCCCACATTTTTGTTTATTGATTGATAAGAATGTAATGATGGCCTCCTGGTAGGGGTACTCCTGACTTAGTACTATACCTTGAAAATGCTCAATTCCTTCAACTCATGCAGAAAGTGCTTTTGTTGTTTTGTTTGAGACAGGGTCTCACTGTGTCACCCCGGCTGGTCGGGAACGCACTATGCAGCTCAAGCTGACCTCACACATGCACAGACCTGCTTGCCTCTGCTTCCTAAAGACATATAGCACCACAGTCGACACATGATGGAGCCTGTTTATTTATTGCTTCTTTGTTTATTTATTTATTGGCTTTTTTGAGACAGGGTTTCTCTGTGTAGCCCTGGCTAAACCAAACTCACTCTGTAGATCAGGCTGGCCTCTGCCTTAAAGGTGTGTGCCATCACCACCCACTTCCTGCAGGAGTTTTAGATTGGTGTCTGACTTTGGTATGCAAAGAACCTTTGATCATCAAATCCATGATGGAATCTTAGAGGCTTTATAAGAAGGAGGGAAGAGCTAGAGAGACAGTTCATTTGGTAAATTACTTGCTGGATAAGCACAAGAACCTAAGCGTGGACCCCCAGAGCCCACATAATAAGGTAAGCATGTCTGTAATCCTAGCACTGGGAGGTTGGGCTGAAGACAAGGAGATAATTGGCTCTCATTAGGTGGACAAGCTCCCTGAATCAGTGAGCTAAGTTCAATGACAGACCTTGTCTCAAAAAATGTGATCTGACACAAATACAAGCAGGCAGAATACCAATGAACATAAAATAAAAACAAATCATAAACAAAACAAACAACAACCAAGGTGGAATGATTGAAGAAAACTTTGTTTGACCTTTGTTCTTCACAGGTCTGGACACGAACACACACACACACACACACACACACACACACACACACACACACACAGGGAATAAAAACAGTAATGTTGAAATTTTTGATGAGATCAAATTTGTATGTGTGTATAGTTATTTATGCAAGAGGGTTTGTGGTATTTGTATAGTACATTTGGGTGGTGTGTGTGTGAGCATGCATGTATGTGCACACTTGTACCTGAAGATAAAACGAAATTATCATTGAAGTCTCAAGGGATGACTCAGTAGGTAAAGTTGTTTGCTGCTGAGTCTGACAGCCAGAGTTTGATCACTGGGACCCACACCACAGAAGGAAAGAACCTACTGTCCCAAACTGTCTTTTGAACTGTGCCTGTGGACTGAGGCATATACACATACATGAACATATTTTAAAATCTATTTTTAAAATCCATATTGACTGCAGAATACTTTTTTACCCTTAAATATAACGAAATCAGTTATGAAATAATTGTAAGCAAGAGGTGTTCCACAGAAACAGGGTAGTGGTGACAAAGCAGACTATCATTTTCCATTTGTTGTGATCAAGTGCCTCTGTGCACTTAGCAAAGAGAACTTTAGGAAGAAGGGGTTTGTGTTATGGTTTGTATATGCTTGGCCCAGGAAGTGGCATTATTAGAAGGTGTGGCCCTGTTGGACTAGGTGTGTCACTGTCGGTGTGGGCTTTAAGATCCTCATCCTAGATGCCTGGAAGTCAGTATTCTGTTAACAGACTTCAGATGAAGGGAACTCTCAGCTTCTCCTGCACTATGCCTGTCTGGACACTGCCATGTTCCCACTTTGGTGATAGTGGACTGAACCTCTCTGAACCTGTAAGCCAGCTCCAATTAAATGTTGTCCTTATAAGAGTTGCCTTAGACTGTCCCACCTGGGGATCCAGCCCATATGCAGCCACCAAACCCAGTCACTATGGCTGATGCCAAGAAGTGCTTGCTGACAGGAGCCTGATATGGGTGTCTCCTGAAAGGCTCTCTGCCAGAGCCTTACTGATACAGATGAGGATGCTTGCAGCTAACCATCAGACTGAGCACAGGGACCCCAATGGAGGAGTTAGAGAAAAGACTGAAGGAGTTTGCAACCCCATAGGAAGAACAACCAACCAGACCCCTCAGAGCTCCCAGGGACTAAACCACCAACCAAAGAGTATGCATAAAGGGACTCATGACTCCAGCCACATACATAGCAGATGGCATTGTCTGGCATCAATAGGAGGAGAAACTCTTGGTCCTCTGAAGGCTTGATTCCCCAGTGTAGGGGAATGCCAGGGCAGTGAGGTGGGGATGGGTGGTTGGGAGGGGGAGTATCCTCAATGAGGCAGGAGGAGAGGGAATGGGAGAGGGGGAACCGGGAAAGGAGATAACATTTGAAATGTAAATATATAAGATATCCAATTTAAAAAAAAAAGAAAAAATGTATTATTGTGGAATTACTTACATGTAATATAAAATACAAGTCTATAAATAAAATAAAGTTTACTTCTTAAAAAAAAGTGTTGCCTTGATCATGATGTCTGTTTGTAGCAGTAAAAGCATAACTAAGACAGAAGTTCGTACCAGAGACTGAGGTATTGCTGTGATAGGCCTGAGCATGTTTATGTCTTTTGTTTGGAAGGGTATGGATTTGGGGGTTTTGGATTTGGAAAGCATTGGAATGCTTTAAGTGGGGTTTAATTCCTTCTAGGATAGAAGGAATATGGAAGACTTTGTTGCTGTGAGTGGTTTGAACTGTGCAGACCTGGCCCACGAGGTTTCAGTGGAGACTTTTAGTATGTGGCCTAGAGACTGTTCTTTTGGTATTTTAGGGGGAAATGTGGCTGCTTTTTGCCATTGTCTGAAGAGTCTGCCTGAGGCTCAGTTGAAGAGATTTAGATTAATTGCTTTGAAAAAGGAAGTCTCAAAACAGTCTGATATAAATTCTGTTGTGTGGTTACTAAAGTCCACTCTAATGAGGAGCATTTTAATGAAAAGGAGTAAGTTGAGGAAGGAAAAATACAAAATATATGGTTCGAGTATTAAAGGGGCACCGGGAAGTGAAATGGAGCTGAATCCTGTGTTCAAGGATATTAAATTGATATAAGGGAGTAGTGACCTTGGGTCAAGATCCCACCCAGCTAAATTTAGATCCAGCCATGGTAGTACAAATGTTTAATCCCAGGAGGCAAACATAAGCAGATCTCTGAGTTCAAGGCGAGCCTAGAACAGAGCAAGTTCTAGGTGAAGGAAAACTTAAATTCATGCTTGGTAAACCACACCTTTAATCGAAGTGTTTAGCAGACTGGCATGCAGATCTCTGAGTTCAAAGCCAGTCTACAGAGCAAGTTCCAGGACAGCCAAGCTTAGGCAGTGAAGGAATTGGAAAACAGAAAGCTAGTGATAATGTAATAGAACAAGGGGGCCATATTACAGCTCCAGCAAGCAGCAGAACTTGGCAGCTTTAGCTATGTGGTTCTGGCTTTAGAGTCCAGAATAGAAGGGACGACTGGGACAATTGATGCTGGTCAGCTGGAACTAAGACATTATCAATGATTAAGAAGAGACCAGCATCACTGAGGTGAAATTTTCTGGGAGGTGTTTTCTGAGAGCACAAAGAAGCTGTGTTCCAGAGATAGCCAAGGACATACCTTGTGCTGCAGCTGTACTTGGTAATGTGTAAGAGTCAATCAAGTGGTACTGGTTTTGAAGACATGAAGGAGTCATGAAGAACAGCTGAGACTTGGCACTGTGAGAGGCAATGGAAAGCCATTGTGAAGGTACAGCCTCAATTGCAGTTGATGGCCCAGGACTCAAGTGGTTGTACAAAGGAGTTGAGGATTGGTACCATGAAGAGAGCCTATGAAAGGCTACTGGTGAAGCCTAATTGCAGTTGAAGACCCCAGCGAATTGGAGATACCAGTACCATGGGATGACCACCAAGAACAGCAGCAGCAATGGAGTGGATCAACCTGAGCTTAAGAGTGCTACAGAGGGCAGAGCTGGAGAAGTGATGCCAGCTCTTTGGAGGAACCCAGAAGATCATGTGTGGATGGATCCCAGACATTGGAACAAGAGCTGTAACATTGAAGTTTTCTTGGGAGATCCCAAGATGTTGGAGATGCCAGAGATGTGGGCTATCTGCTGAGGAAAGCTGCTAATAGGAGTGGAACCAGCCCAGGAGAAAGAAGTTTGTTGCAGTCAACAAAAATGAAAAAGGAGTTGGAGAACTGAAGACCACTTTGACATCAGACAGAGAGATGCAGAGTTTGGAGTCTGCCCGGCTGGTTTCCTGCCTTGCTTTGGGAATTACAGTTAAATGCTTGGATTAACCTTAGAAGAGACCTTGAACTTTGGACTGTTAACATTGTTGAGACTGCTATATATAGACTATGGGGGACTTTGGAAGTTGGACTAAATATATTTTGCATTATGCTATGTTTAAGTATGGCTCCCATAGACTCAAATGTTTGAACAAGCCAATGGAGGTCAGGGAGTGGAACGTGATGGTTTGTATGTGCTCAGCCAAGGGAGTGGCACTACTAGGTGTGGCCTTGTTGGAGTAGGTTTGTCCTTGTTGGAGTAGACTGTGTCACTGTGGTTGTGGGCCTCTGAGCTGGAGAGATGGCTCAGCGGCTAAGAGCACTAACTGAAGACAGCTACAGTGTACTTATATATAATAAATAAATAAATCTTTAAAAAAAAAAAAAAGACCTTCATCCTAACTGGAAGTCAGTATTCTGCTAGCAGCTTTCAGATGAAGATGTAGAACTCTCAGCTCCTCCTGTACCATGCCTGCCTGGATGCTGGCATGTTCCTGTCCTGATGATAATGGACTGAACCTCTGAACCTATAAACCAGCCCCTTTTAAATGTTATCCTCATAAGAGTTGCTTTGGTCATGGTGTCTGTTCACAGCAGTAAAACCCTAAGACAGTTTTGGCTTACACTTAAGAAGGGATACATCCACGATGGCAGGGAAAGCAGGGCAGTATAAGCATGAGAAACCAGTTACTGTGGAGAGTGACAGAAAACAGGAAGTAGGACTGGACTATAAACCACAAGGCCCGCCCCCTAATGACCCATTTCCTCCTGAAGACTCTGTGTCCTCTAGGTTACTCAGTTTGTCAAACCAGTACTGTCAGTTGGGCAACAAGTGTTCCAATAAGAAATTTTGGGGAGATACTTCATATTCAAAACACAACAGAAATTAGGAAGGCTGTAAAGAAAGGGTAAAAGTGGGAAAGCCAGAGGGGCCTGAGGGAGAAACCAATGCCAAATTTACCATTCCCTGCTCTACCTGTCTGCCTTCTGTAGCTATCATCAAAATCGCAGATGGTTTGTTGTTGTCACCCCTCAGTTCCTAGGAGACCACAGCCCAGCCTAGCCTGAGTTCTACATCTTCTTAAAGGACCAGAGTAAATAGCATGTGGTATTTATTACTTGCCTGTAATCCCAACATTTAGGAGGACAAGGCAGTGGGATCTTCAATTTGAGGCCAGCCATGGACTATGTGAGCTCATAAACATCACTTAATTTCCTGGCACTCTGCACCGCTGTTTAATTCAGCTCCTTTATTGACACAATGTTACTAGGGTGGTGTCAAGCAGTTGAAAGCAGGTACTGCTCTTGAAGAGGACCTGAGTTCAGTTACCAGCACCCATGTCAGATGGCTCACAACTACCTGTAACTCCAGCTTTCAAGAGATCACATGATCCTCAGTGGGCACCTGCATGCATGTATATACACACTCACACACAATTAAAAGTATAATAAAGAAGCTAAGGCACAAAGAAGACTAATCAAGGACTCAGGGCCAGCTGAGACCCTAGCACAAACAAACAAATGAAAAGTAAAAGAAAAAAAATTGAAACCACCTAAAGAATAGGCAACAACAAAACCTGGTGTTTTTCTCTTTTAATTATTTACCAGATTAAAAAAGAAAAAATAGTGATTGTTTTTCTTCACCCCCAGTATTCCATTTGCCAAAGCCAAGTGGGAGACAGTGATTCGTGCTCCTGGCCTGAGGCAAAGTTCTCCCTTCTGCTCCATGTTACCACAAGCAGGAGGGGCAGTGCAAAGAGGTCCAGGCAGTCACCGTCCCTGGGCAGCAGACTGGCAGTGTGGCTGTCATGTTTCTTCTCCACGCTGCCAACACAGCATTCAGATCTACATCTCCTGCCTGTTCTGCAGTTCACCGAAGCACAGAGCTGCCTGCAGGAGGCAGGGGCAGGGCAGGGCAGGGCAGGGCAGGGCAGGCCCAAGGCAGCACACAGCAGATACAGCAGATGCAGCAGATGCAGCAGATGCAGCAGGCGAGTGCCACCTCCTCCTATTGCACATCCTGGCTCAGGCCCCCTGCCCTGAGTGGTGGATACATGGTAAGACACTTCCAGATCCTAACAGGGAGCCTGCCAGTTGAGTGTCAGGCTCAAGAAACAGGTAAATGTGGTGCTCGCTGTGTGGCTTGCTCCAGAAAACACATCATTTATAATGGGGCCAAATTGAGAACCCAGCTTCTTTCACACCCTGGGGCCTGGAGTTTATTTGTGTTTCTCCTGCTCAAGTTCAAAAGACAGATTAATCCTTCCCCAACCTCATCAACAGATCTGCTTCTGCCTAAGATGGAAGTGGTTGTGGCCCCCAATCACATAAGCCACCCCGGAAACTGCCATGACCCCGAACCATTCAGAGCCACGAATGCCCAGAGACTGTGAGGAAGCATGTAGAGAAACGTCTTGTGGACAGCGTTTCTCCAGACACCCGGCTGTTGGTCTCTCTGAATAAAACTCGTTTGACTCCCAATCCAATAAAGCACAGGCTAGGGGAGTGAATGGTTTAAAAACCTTGGGAGTGGAAGAGAGGGCTGGCTTTGATGGGCCAAGCTGCAAACCTTTCACCTTCACTGGCTGGAATGAAGCTGGCGGGTGAAGACAAACCTAACAGAGCCAATGGCAAGAACTGCAGGCTATGAAGACGATGGGTCAAACACAGAACTGTATAAATTGTGGCACTATAAAGACGAGAAGGTAGGTCCATGACATCACCAGAGCACGCCTCCATAGCATGGCTTCCAGAAGTTGGATCTGTCCTGGTATGAGCGGCAGCATCCAGATACATCCAGGTGGTTCTTTCCTCCTCTTCTGACAACTTCTCAGTGTTTTTCATTAAATAACTATGTACACGCACAAGGCTGCATCTCTAATACATGAGGGTCCTTTGCTTGAATCCCTGCAATGGCTTTAGAGAGTTGGCTCCAATTGCCTTTTTGGAGATTTACTGCTTGGGACCAAACCTGCAAGAAGAAAAGATAATATTCAATAGGAAGACCTACAACCAAAGCATCCCAAAGCTTGACCATCTGCTTCTCCATGTACATAACCACTTCTCCCTTGCAGGGTTTTGGGATCTGAGTTCTGGGGATGGAATCTGTCAGTTCTATGCCTGGCTCCTCCTATCAGCCAGAGTCACGTGTCTAGGACATGGGAAACAGCTCCATACCTCCTTCTGATAAGGATAGTTTCTCAAGTTCAGCTTCAAGTTCAGCATCCAAGATCCTAGGCTTAGGCACACTGTTGGTATAAAGCGTCTCATGGGGGTTTTCGAGCAGATCCAAAGGTTCTTTGGTGGTGTCCTGAAGGAGGATGTCCAACTCCTTCTCCAGTTCCTCACTGTCAAAATCTGGGAGAGAGAAGGCACATTAGCCCCAGGAGAGAGATGGACCTATGTGCCTAAGGACAGCTTGGCTTTCACAGCCCAGCAGCACCTTTGCAGGTCAGCAGCCACATGCGGCATGAGGCAAAGGGTACCTTAGGCAGATATTCTCTCTATAGGCAGAGCTGGGCTGTCAGATGGGTATGGTCCACTGATCCCAGGAAACTGGCCCTGCCTTCCCTGTGCCCTGAGAGAGGACTGCTGGTCAGAAGCTTTATCAGTATGGAGAAGGAGTACAGAGGACCCTCAGAATAGCTGTCAGGGAGAGAACATCAATTCCCTCCAACTACCCATGCAGATGAGCCCCAGAGAAGGGTCAAGTTCATGATCAGACCTGTCCTGGCCTAGGAAGTGAGGTCTCTCAGAAAGGAGGGAAGAGTCTCCTTGTCAACTCACCTAAACCATTGGTTACCCCACCAGCCAGAGTCTGAGAAACTTCATCCTGCGTGTCACACAGCTGTAAGACACAAACAACAACACAAACAAGCTCTGAAGGGAATGGTGGCTCTGGGCAGCTCAAAGCCTTGGGGTAATGCTCAGGACTACAGAGATCTGATAGTCAAGGAATGGTTCCTTTCAGGTACGAGGCTGAGTCAAGTTTGGAAAAGAGGCTCAAAGTAAGTCAACCACGTTCTCTACAACTCCTTTCTCATGGACTCTCCCAGGCCCCTGTACCTCCTGGATCTGATCCACAAGGCTCTCTGCCTTCTCCACTGTGACATCCTTCATGGAGAGTTTCAAGGCTCCTACGCCAGCTTGGTAGGCATTAAAAACCTAAAGAGAAGACCAAGTTATTTGTGCAACATTTATCAAAATACAACTTTGTTTCATCTCCAAAGCTGGCTTTGGGCTTGGCCACCCAAGGTCAATTCACCTCACACCCATAGAAGTTAAACTTCCCAACCAGAAAGAGAACCCAGCCACACCCTGGAAGAACCCAGGACGCCCTGAAACAGCAGGCACAAGGGAGGGAGTCAGTGTGGGAGACTGGGACCAGAGGGCACGGAGGGGCGTGGCTACCATCTGGTCTGTCTGCGAGGCATAGATGCGATCCAAGATGCCTTGGACAGTGTCCAGCTTGGCGTGCAGCGCCTCAATGCGTTTCTCTGTCCTCTGCTTGGCCTTGAGAGACCTCAGTGCCTGGAGGGTATGGAAGCAGATCAGGATGGGACATGGCAGGCCACACAGCCAGTACAAACCACAGCCACAGAACATTCCAGGCCTTCTCTCTATAAAGTAAGCTGTGGTGCCTGAGCCACCTGTAGATGCTGCTCCCTGAACCCCAATCAGGCTGTTCTCTGAATCTCTGGGCCCCTGTCCCTGACAGTTGGGGATACCACTCCAAGGCTGCAGAAGGGAACCTACCAGCTGCTTCTTCCCTGCTCGGCATGCCCGGCGGGCTTCCTCTTTGCACCTGTGGAAGAACAGACGAAGAGGGCTGGGTTGTGGCAGGGTCTCAAATAATGTTCAAGGGCACTTAGTCAAAGGAGCTTCAGACCTGAAGTCAACAATCCACTAAACCTGTAGCCACAGCGATAGCCAACTACCTACTGGCAGTCTCATAGAAGCTTCAGCTCTATATGTGGCAAGGCAAAGTGATCAGTCCTGAAGGTGAGAGAATTACACACACATCTTTTCACTGAAGGCATGGGATTGATCGCTACACACTGAAGACCTTGGCCATGGCCATGCCAACACTCCTGTGATTCTTTGAGAGAAGGAGTGAAGAATTCTAATTCAGTATGCTTGTCTGCCAAACAGGAAAGCATCTGTGGCTCCTACCAAGGATGCCTGTAGAAAAAGCCCAAGGGAAATGCAAGAAATCCTTAAACAGGCCCTATGCTGGCACAGAGCTGCCTTACTATCTCCTCACAGGTAGGACACCAGGCTTCAGAAGAACATTAACGAGATGTTAACAGTTGTAATCACCAGTCAATTTTCTCCTTTACTTTCTGCTGCTTTCTTTCCTTTGAGTCTTCTGTACGGAGTACCTAGTAATTGTGTAATTAAAGAGTAACTTTTTTTTGCAATGCTGAGAGCAAATCCATGGCTTCAATGCATACTAGATAAGCATTCTGCAAATGCAGATATACTCCTAGTGGGGTTTTGTGTTGTATTTGTGTTTTAAAAGATCCACTCACTGGGGCTCCAGAGTCAGCCAGGTAGGGAAGGAGATTGATTACCTCTCAGACTCTTGGGATAACGACTCAACCTTTCGAGAGAGGAGCTGTTCACTCTGCATCAGCTGGTAGACCCCAACATCCACATCGTTGACAGGAGACACCTTGGCATGTGGTCCCCTGGCAAACTTCACAATCTGGGGGACAGGGACAAATTACTGCTATCCCTACCACACAAGCTGAGAAATCCACCACCAGGCCTGGGTATATGCGTGCAGACTAACTCATTGTGAGTCCATGAAACATACACACATGCACATGCATGCACTCACGGACAGGCATGCTTCCACACCTTCTCTCCATTCTGCTCTAAGACAGTGACTCTCTTCTCCTTCTGTAGCTGCAGCAGCACGAGGTAGAAGGTCCTCTCATCTGGGCAGGAGTTGGCGCACAGAGCACTCAGTTCTGACAGAGCCACCACAGGGTGAGAGGAGAGGGGTGAGTTCTGGTACAGGCGATACACCTCCTCAGCCTTTTCCTGCAGGGAAGGCAAAGAGATTCAAGGCCCTGGTTACCACTACAAGATGCATGAGCTTTGACCCTAAGCTTCAGAGCCAGGAGGCCAGAACGTTAAGACCAGCAAAGTACTGACCCATCCAAAGTGGCAGCTTAAAAAGCAGCCGAGGGAGATGGCTCAGTTGGTAAAGTGCCTGCTGGCAAGAAGAAGACTTGAGTTTGAATGCCCAGAACTCAGGTAAGGACCAGGCATTGCCACAGCATGTATCTGCAATCCAGCAGCAGTGTGGCCAAGACAGGCAGATACCTAGGCTCAGTGGCCAGTCAGCCTTGCCAAACAGTGAGCTCCAGATTCAGCGAGAGACTGCCACAAAAACTAAGGTAGGCCTGTGGGATGACTGAGCAGGTGAGGGTACTTGTCCCCATTCCTGATAACTGGGACTCACATGGTAGACGGGGAAAACTGACTCACACAGACCATCTGACCATGCAGGAAAAGCACAGGGCACGCGGGCGCTCACGTGGGTGTGCACATACACAAAATAAGTAAATGAAAATATATATATAAGTAGAATGAATATAGTACACAGTACTATACCACACACACACAGGGAAAAGGGTCTGTATACTTACACTTTGGAAAAGAGCAGTGGCTGCATGAAATAAGAGGTACAAAGTGGCAGTAGCTCCATTATTGCTTGTGCACCTGGGGCTGCATATGGCCATGTCTGTTGGGCCTGAGGCTCCTTATAGGAGGAATAAGACAGAGGGCAGAGTAGAACCTGCTGTGATCTAAAGCCAAAGCTCACTTCCAGCTTAGCCCATGACCTTACGCCTGCCAGTCTGCCAGACAGATCCTCAGCTTCTTGAACACAGACTAAGAATATTATAATCCCCTTTCCATCCTGGTGTCTCCATTTATGAGGAACTGCAGATGTGCATGCTATTATGGCTGTATAAATAGTTGAAAGGAAAAACCTGTGATAGACAGGAGGAATATGCAGGCTACACTAGGGAGAAGATTAAGAAATAGAAGTCCCAAAGAACAGTGCCACTTTCCCTCCAACATGGGATTTCAGAGGGTTCTTAAACATAATTCAAAGCCCATGGATCACAATGTTGAAGGGTGAGCCATTCCTACGTGAAAGAGGTTGAGGTGTGTAAGAACAGCAGGTCCTGGCACAGAAGTGTGAGCTCACATGGTACGTGTGTGTGTGTGTGTGTGTGTGTGTGTGTGTGTGTAGGAGAAGAGAAGCATGTCAACACTGTATAAAATGAACATCACACCTTCCTTCTTTATTCTGCAGAGGACAGGTGGTTATCGAGAAGCCACGGCTGGACTGTCAGAGAACAAACAGTGACAAAGGATGGGATGAAGAGTCAGGATTAGAGGCAGGGAAGCCATTTATGCAAGAAGAGCCATCACTACCTCTCTGAAGAGGACAACATTTAGGAAACAGAGAGATGCAGTAGATCCCAGCAAAACTTAAAGGACAAAAGTAACCATCCATGGTGTGTGAACAAGGACTGAGGTGAAAGGGAGCTTGTTTACATCTGAGGTGACTCATATATAAGACTACAGGAGACACCTGTCTCGAACACTAACATTCCACTTTGGACAAGTTGGTTTGGGGCATCTAAAGAGACACATCAGAGGTGCAAGCCTGAAAGGAGACTGTAGGAGAGCCCTCAAGCTCCCAGCATACAGAGGGCATCAAGACACAAGTATAAGTGAGAAAACACAAGGAGATTCACAAGACAATGACAAGCTCAAGGACGACCAATGTGGAAATAGTGATCTGACCCATAGGACAGCCTGGGGGTAACCAAAGAGAACCCACAGTTCCCTGTGAACAAAACCAGGGAAAGGAACCATTGTAAGAAGCAAGTGGCCAGCCACATTCAAGACAGTACACAAGAGTCCAGCAAGACAGAGCCTTTAGACCGACAACCCCTCCCAGAAAGACCCACCATTCACAGCGACAATGGCTAAAAGCAGTGTGACAGCCACATACAGACTCAGTACACAGCATTAGTAAAATGGATGGAGGAAACTAGCTGTCTGGCCAAGGAAGACAGGGCTTTCCCTCACCACACAAACACAAATATTTGAGAACTGAAATGTAAATTAAAAAATAGGCACAAAGGAATTAGAATAAAAAAGAAGCTAGAAATATAGTACCCTGGTAGAGCACTTGCTTAGCACACACAAGGCTATACTTGTGGCAAAAGATACTCTTGTAAGCAGGACCAGCAATTAGTACTCAAAAGGAAAACCTGGGAGCTCTCACTGCAGACATGAAAACTTCTACATCATGAGGGTTGGCAAGGTGGCTCACCAGGTAAAAAAAGCACCTGTTGCCAAGCAAGCCCATCATAGTTCAGTCTCCTGGATCAATGGTTGGAGGGGAAGTGACTCCTGCAAGTTGTCCTCTGACTTCCATGTGTATCCTGTAATGAGCAATTCCATACACATACACACAGATTCAGGCACACACAAACAAATGATTTTTTTTTTTACTTGAAGGACAACACAAATAAAACTTAAACAAGAATCTAAGGAGCAATATTTCTACCTTTGGGAATGGGGACATGGCTCAGTGGGTAGGAGCATTTGCTGCTAAAGCATGAGGACCTGAATTTGACCTCATAGCACTCACAGAAAAAACAGTCCACGGCTGACCCTCTGTAACCCTAGTGCTGTGCAGGGACAAGACTCGGGCTTGCTGGATACCAGCCTAGCTCTAGGTTCAGTGAGAGACCCTGGCTCAAGAGGACGTACGTACACACACACACACACACACACACACACACACACACACACACACACACATTTTACATCTTTGATTCCTAACGCACAGGTATGTACAATAAAGAACTTCTACAAATTAATAAGAAAGACAGGCAATGTAGCATAAAAACAGGTAAAAGATAGAAACAGGCAATTCTCGAAAGGGCCATGTAAATGGTAGATAAGATAGGTTAAAAAAATGAGGATCTAACAAGATGGTAGAGTGATTGCCAAGCAAGCCCAAGGCGCGGGGTTTGATCTCCAGCCACACATAAACATTTTTTAAAAGATGCTAGACATATCGAAAGAAAGTAATTTAAAAGATTGGCATCAGCCAATGCTGACAAGGATGTGAAGAGCTAGCTTTCTAAGACACTCTTGATTAAAGTAAAGTTAACACAAACCCCTGAAAACTACAGTATTGCAGGGCTCATATCTATGAGTCCAGCGTGTCAGAGGCTGAGGCAAGATCACCACAAACTGAGACCAATTTAGAATACACTGTGAAAGTCATTTCAATACTGCACACGCACGAGCCCACACGCACACACACACACACACACACACACACACACACACACTCATGCACACCCCCAGGTAATTATTTTTTATGTGTGTGGTTATATGTGTTCACATGTGTGTGCACATGTATGTAGGTACATGTGGGGGGGGCATGTGGAGTCCACCAGGTATATTCTGCAATCCCTCTCCATCTTAGATTTTCAAGATGGGTATATAATTCAGCTAGACTGGCTGGCTAGCAAGCCCCAGCACACCTCCTACCTCTGCTTCCTAGCCCTGGAATTTTAAGTGCCATCCTCTGCCCATGGCTTCTTATGTGGGTGCTATGGATTCAAACCCAGGTCTGTACTTAACCAACTGAGCTACCCCACTGGTACCTAATTGGGCAATTATTTTTGTTAAAAATGCAAAAGGCACAGAACTACAAAGATGCATATGCACAGATCTAGCAAAGATGGAAAAGCAAGAGAAACTGTAATGACTTAAAGTCCACTTGTGGGAACCCCTGCATAAATGGTGGTAGACAGATCTACAGATTACTGTACAGCTGTCAAAAAAGATAAGCCAGATTTACACCACATAGGACATAGAAAGATGCTCCCAACATATTAAAGTGGAAAAAAAGCAAGCTATGGAGCAATTTTATTTCTAGAAAGACGATGGAGTGGATACAGGCATGTGTATATTCATTCATTCAACAAATATTTATTGACTACTAGATACTAGACATCTCCCAGGAGCCTAAAGTTCATGGGATTCCTTTTGAGAGGACGTCAGACAATAAACAAGTACACGTGGAGCTTTTTCAGTTATCAGTAAACACTAAAAGGAAAATTAAATGTGTCTGGAGAGATGGTGGCTCAGCAGGTTAAAGAGGCTGTGTGCAAGCACAGTGACTCAGGAACACAAGCAAAAGCCAGATTTGATGGCATGCATCTGTAACCCCCACACTCCCATATGGAGTGGGGAAATGGGCACAGGACAACTAACTAACTGCCTGCAAGTTAATGGGCCAACCAGCCTGGAGTTCACTGGAGGGCAGAAACAAAAGGATCCTGCCTCAAAGCAAGGTGCAAGGAGGGAATCAAGTCTCAAAAGCTGTCCTCTGACCTCCACACATGTGCCATGACAGATCCATATCTACACACACACACAATCATACACATACACATCACAACACTATTGAAAACAGAGTAGTTGGTCTGTAAGAACAATGTGAGCCAGGCAGTGTGGCACATGCTTTGTTCCCAGCACTAGGGAGGCAGGCAGAGGCAGGGCTATTAAGAGAAAAACCTGTCTTGAAAAACCAAAAGGCCTGCCATACTGCGTATATAGCACACCCCTAGAAATGCTTCAACTTCTCAGTCCTGCCCCAGATAAGACTAGCATCTGGGGTACTCGGTCTTCATCTTGCTTAGGCTTATGCCAGGCATAGGACATCTGGTGCACCTGCCTGAGCCTTAATGCTGAAGATACAAGGCATGAATGCTAAACCATCACAACTCGGCCAAAGTGAAGAACAGTGATGATGAACAGCCAGAGTCCCAAGCACAAAGGGTAATGAGACTGTGTCAAAGCCAACTGGTTCAAAGGTGGAAGTATTAGAACTACCTTATCCCAGATGCCTGCCACCTCTGTGTGTGTGTGTGTGTGTGTGTGTGTGTGTGTGAAACCATAGCGGGGCCAGCACCACCAACATGACCATGACTGGCATGCTGGTGGCATGGCATACTCTCCTGCCAAGGTATGTGTAGAGGTCAGGAAAGGTGCTAATCTGTAGAAAGCAGGGAGACATGATGCTGACTGTTGTAACTGCAGATCTCAAGAGGTCTAAACCTGTGGCAATCCTGAAGAAACTGGTCAGGCCACCAGTGTCTGCAAATGGAGACAAACCAGCAGCAGCATTTTTGATGCAATGAAAAAAGGTTGGAAGAAAAGGTGTCATCACAGTTCAGGGTAGAGAAAATTGAACACAAACTGGAAACTGCTAAAGGTATCCAATTTGACCAAAGATAAATTCCTATACTCTACTCATCCCTCAAGAAGTCAAAGTGTGGATTTCAGGACACCTGTGCTCTACTGACTGAAAATAAAATTTCTAGCATCCAGCCTCCTGTCCATCCACTACCAGAGACTCGTGGCGCACTCACTGAAGATACCACGAAAAGGCTTTAGGTGTGCCAAAAGCTGGTCCTCAGGTTGTAGCAGGCACAGTTCTGGCTTTTAGTAAGGACTAAAAGATCAGCTTTAGGATGTGACTACAGCAGTGCCACGCTTAAAGAAGAGGAGCTGACCTTAGACTTAGAAAGCTGTAAAGGAAGGACGCAGTAATGGTGGGGTAAAGACAGCAGAATCACCTGGAACCTAGTTTGTACAATGTGCAGCAGCAGAAACAAGAGAAACTGCCTCAAAACAAGGTGAAAGCAGAGAACTGGCTCCCGAGAAGTTGACCTTTTGACTGTCACATATGCCATGGTGTGAACATCTGCACTCACACATACACAAACACAAATAAAGAAATCTTTATTAAAAAAAAAGAAAGTCTAGAAAGGCCATTGACCCCAAAAGCATTACCATACTTTTGAAAAATCTAAAGGCAGAACCAGATGAGCAACTGGCAGGGCTTACAGACAGCTGGCTGAGCTGAGCTGAGGGGGTGGATATGGGACATGGAAAAGAATGAAAGGACAGTGGGAGATGCCCGCAGTGCCACAGAAAAAGGCAGTTTGGATGCTGGGAGATGCTGTGCTCTGCTTTGGTGCATTTGAGCCTGCTGAGGGTAAGGCCCGCTGATGAAGACTGAAAATATTGCATAGAAATTAGAATACTCAAAATCCCCACAACAAGAGCAAGCGCAAGGCCCTGGGTTGGTCCCCAGCTCCGAAAAAAAAAAAAAAAAAAAAAAAAAAAAAAAAAAAATCCCCACAACGGCCTTATCAAGAATGCAGATAATGAAGAACTCTGGATCTGTGGTGCTATGCTTGGAGTTTTTGTGAACACAACAGAAAAAGAAATCATGGATCCAAGGATGCTGTAGAAAGTCACTTTACTGAATGTAGCTGGGAAGCCTCTGTTAACAGCAGTCTTTTTAAAAAAAAAGGATCCTAGAACGGGTACAAGGGATGACATAGGAGAGAGAATGGGTAGTAACATGGGAGAGGGCAAATTCTAAATTCTAGAATCATAATTCACCTCTTTTTGTTTGTCTGTTTTGTTCAGACAGGGTTTTTCTATGTAGTCCTGGCTGTCCTGGAACTTGCCCTGTAGACCAGGCTGGCCTGAAATTTAGAGAGACCACCTACCTCTGCCTCCTGAGTGCTGGGGTTGAGTGAGCCACCACCGACCAGTATAATTCACCATTTTTAACGAATTGGGACAGGAAGCTCAAAGCAGGGTTCTTCAGCAATGACTTCAGAGAAGTCAGCTGAAGACAGTGATTGAGGTAAAGGCTGGCAGATGCCCAAGGAAATCACAACCACCAGATGAAGTCAAAGGGAGCCTGTTGTGCAGAGGTGGGATAACTATGTTCAAAGATTGTTACAATTTCATGGCAACCTTTATAGAACAAAACTTGGTGCAACATTTTAAAAGGGCTCTTAGGATGACAGAAAGTTTGCTTAGTATTCACAAAGTTCCAAGTTCAATCCTAGGTACTGAGGAAAAAACTCATCTGGGTCAATGAGTTAACTCAGCAGGTCAAGGCTGGAGAGCCATGTCTGAAGAGCTAGGCTCAGTCTCTGAGACCCACATGGTGGAAGGAGAGAACTATCCCTGCAAGTTGCCCTCTGACCTTCATTTGCATTAACAGTTCCCACCCCCACCACCAAACAAAATAAACATAATAAAAACTTAAAGTAACCACTGAAATCTTCACATGTAGAAATGGAAAAGGGACACACCCAAAAATAGGAAAGGGACAACAAAAAAGAAATTTCTTTGTATCTTTCTATTTTAAACAGCACAATCATGGACAATTTTGTTTTGTTTTTCTTCTTTTTGTCGAATTCCTTTGTCAAAAGGAAATAGCCTTAGGAAAACCAGTGTTCCTGACCTGTTCCTCTCTATAAACACCTTTTTCTTCTCTACCCAACAAGAGAAAACAGGACTACTCATCAACATATTGAAATCAGGTGTCACCAAATAGAATGTGAAGTATCTGCTTAGTAACAGGAGGTGGCACGGCATCACTTTTGTGTCTGTTGAGCTCTTGGCCTGCTTCTCTGTGACACAGGATTAGACTGACTACATCACTTTAGAAAGTGACTATGGTTCCTGTTAGCTTCATTAAGTCCTGTGTGGAACAGGAGAGCTGTTTCATGGCTTCTCGAGGCTCTGAGGTCACATTTGTCAGCACATGGCCTGGGTAAAGGTAGCAAGTAAAGAAGCTGACTGGGCAGCAGAGAAAGAAGGGATGGCACCTGGTGGCCTCATCCAAAGAGAAGAGAGGGGACACTGATAAGCAAGCTACTGAGAAGTTGGAGGGAAAAGAAGAATCATGGGAAACCAGAACTTAGCAAGAAGGCTGAGCTAGAGCTCACAGCAGAGTGCTCGCCCAATGCACACAAGGCCCTAGGTGCAATCCCAAGTACAATAATAAATACAATAACTTAATAATAAAATTCTGGGAATTCCTTGCCAGTAAACTAGAGACAGCAGAGCACACCCTAAACTATAGCTTATCATTAACGTCCCCAAATGTCCAGAAGTGATCAGCTGTCTGTTACTGACAACTCCTGACAGAGCTCACCCTGAAAATGTGATAATAACCCAATGAATTCATAATCCGACAAAGTTCAGAGCAAAAGACGGAGTGAAGACCTGGTCCTTAGCCCCATTACTTGGCAAAGAGACAGCATTTCCCTAAGAAGGTTGTGGTGAGGGCTGGAGAGATGGCTCAGCGGTTAAGAGCACCTGACTGCTCTTCCAGAGGTCCTGAGTTCAATTCCCAGCAACCACATGGTGGCTCACAACCATCTGTAAAGAGATCCGATGCCCTCTTCTGGTGTATCTGAAGACAGCTACAGTGTACTTATATATAATAAATGAATAAATAAATCTAAAAAAACAAAAAAAAAGAAGGTTGTGGTGATCCTGTCACACCTGGTGCCACCCCACCCCTCTCCTGCACACCCACCTTAAGCAGCTCCACAGCCACCAGCACCTCCTCCGCTGGAACTTTGTTATCCCCCAGCATGTTAGAAAGAGTCCACTTGAGGGGCTTCAGCAGAAAGACTCCAACCCCCCAGGAAATCCAGCTGCTGTCCACACTGGCCATGAAGTCTGATTCTCGCTGCAGCTCACCTCGACTGCAGAGAGAGAAAAAGGCATGTAAAGATGTGTAGTGGCGATGGCCTGTCCTGGTCCCTACTTACCCTTTACCCCCAGAGGCATGATATCATCACCATCACCTGTCTATTCTGTACCAGCTACTAGCAGTGTCACCTGCACTCCGTGCTCAGCCTCCTAGTCACTTAGCACCATAGATGGTATCACCAGCATGTTAACAACTAAAGAGGAGAATGATGATCTAAGAAGGCAAAGGCAGCCAGATGGCAACTAGTTCATCTGGCCTCAAAAAATCCAAGTGTCCCACTAAGACAACAGAGGCCCAAAAGGCTTCACTGGGCCTATGTGGAGGTTTTCTTCTATCAAGAGGGTTGGGAACAATCAAATGAAAAACCCTGTGCATTTTGCAGACCTCAGGAAGAAGGCCAAAAGCTACACAGATTGGGGTTTTATGCTATCTCTAAGCTAGGCTGCAAGCGTGATGCATTCCCTGGCAGCAGTAACAACAGCAAACAAGTCTACTAAATGCTTGCCATGGACGGTTACTGTGAAGGGCTGTATGAAGATCCTCAAGTTCTCATGATAGACCTAGTAATTGGTCAACCTAAGGCTTACAGGTGGCAACTGTATCCTATGCAGGCCACAGTTTGGAGAACAGTAAAGCCAGGATCTGGGCACAGCTGTGTGGCCCTTGAGCAAAGCTGTGGATGTGTGAATATCAAATCTGGACAATACCAGGCTGTTTCAAGGATCAGTAGCCAGAGGAGGTCAAGGTGTTAAAGGTCTCTGGATTTGGACAAGACTGTCCCGAATCAGGTAGCCCATTTTGGTTTTGTCCCTGGCTGACTGAACTGTTTTCCACCTCTGGCATCAGGCAAAACGTTATCTGAAGCACACTTTCTCAGAGGAGAATTTCAGAAAGGTTTCTTAGGCCAAGGTTAGGCAATGAAAGGTATTGGGAACAGCAGTAAAGAAGGGTGACCATTTAATGAGAAAGCATTACTCTAAAACAAACACAAGACCTTTGGCTCTCTCTTTATTCATTGAAAGAGACATAGTGCTAGGCTAGGCTGGGCATGATACATATAGTATAAAATACAAATGATTTAGAATTCAAAGGAAGGATCCAGTCCTGGGGTTATTCTAGCTATGTAACCTGGAATAGGTTACTTGATCTCTCTGAGATTGTTTATTTTTAAAGATAATACCTGTGTCATCTTGCCCTAGATTATTAAAAAGGCCAGAGAATGGAGTTTGACAGTATCTGAAACCATGAAGTATCGGTCACCTCTTCAAGCATGACCTGAACACTGTACCTGTCACACACACTTATCACCTAAAGCCTTTCAGAGGCCCCCAACTACACAGTTAAACTCTCCTCTCTGGCCCAAATAATCTCAGTCCTGGACATAACAGGAAAGGTTACTTGTGCGACCTGTGCCAGAATTCTTTAGTCAAGATGTCTATAATCTCACGAGTATTCGCTCCTTAGCTCTGTTCTTTCTTAGTTCAAAGTACCCCTCTCAGAGATCTGCTGCAGAGGTAATGCAAATCTGGAGGTCCTGTTGAAGTAACTGCATAACAGGATCCCCGTTCAAGTGTCCCGCTGACACCTCTCAAGGATGGGTCTCGTCTGGACCATTCTGACTATCCCAGACACTCCAACCACCCCAGTCCCTCTTTCTCTGAGTCCAGACATCCATCCGTGGAGCAGTCTCTTCATCTTCCTCCTCCTCCACCCACTGAACAAACCCTGGACGCTGAGTCTGGGCTGTCAAGGGGCAGGTCTGATGTCAGCCCGGGGGAGCCGCCCCCCGCCTCGCCCGCTCGGCCTCGGTCCTCACCGCAGCAGGTCCTGCAGCACCGTAGCCAGCCCCAACGGGACACTGCCTTTGCGCTGGAAGGCCTCCTGCAAGTCCCGCAGTCGCAAGCGCACAACCCCTTGGCGGCGGCTGTGGCTCAGCACCAACGGAGCCCAGAAGCCCATCTTGCTGTCCCAGTCGGTGCTGTTCACCTCGCGACTCCTCTTAAAAGCGGAGAACAGAAAAGACATGCGCTCCTCATCCTCCTCCCACTCGGGCGGCAGGAGGCCCGCCGGGTCTCCCCCGGTCGGGGCCTGGGCCTCCCGCTCTGGGGACCACATCGGAACCCCAGCCCCGCCAAGGAACCGAACACAAGCCTGGCCCGGGTCCCCTTCCGCCCCAGGTCCCTCTCGGCTTCCGTCCTTCCTTCACGCCCTCCTCCTCAGCCATCACGTCACCGCTGCCGCCAGTGTGATAAAAGTCCCGCAAGTCTTCAGGGCGCAGGCGTAGCGCTGCATTCATTTGGCCAGGACCGGGAGAAGAGGGCGTTCTTGCCCGAAAGAGGCAGAACGCAGGCGCGGAACCTTCTTTCCGTGGCCTTTGTGCGACATGAAGTGTTTTGCGCGTGTGCTGCAACCATAGAGTTTGGAGAAGCGTTCTAGAGAGGCTATCAATTGCACCTTCCCTGGTGGTTTGGGCTT
Organism: Rattus rattus; assembly: GCF_011064425.1. NCBI lineage: Eukaryota > Metazoa > Chordata > Mammalia > Rodentia > Muridae > Rattus > Rattus rattus. The sequence continues at coordinate 54,600,898 of NC_046165.1, read as the reverse complement.
AAGGTTAACCAAATTAGAGCTACTGGATCTGCAGGTAGATCGCGAACTGTCGATCTGTTTTAGCGCTCCTAGCCCAGAGACTTTAAAATTAAACAAACGCCCAAGATACCTTTCTTTCACTAGAGTATCAGTCAATTAACAAAAATGGTCCGAAAAACTCCATGACATTGGACACGTTTTTTGGGCTACAGATAGGATTATCACTTTCTTCCCGCTCTTTTGCTCTGGGGTGTCCATTTTCTCCTGAAAATTCATATTCTGCCAGGTCTTTAAAAAAAGCCAGCATCATTCCAACTCTCATCTGAAGCTCCGGCTGCTACCAGTTCGGCTTCCTCGAAGGAGGGGGCCGACCGCGATGCAAGTGTCTTGCAATGACAGCGCTACTGCAGAAAATACTTTATGAAAGTATTAAAAGGTACTTTAGTACTGAAAAGTACTTAAACCTTACTCTTAGTTACTTTTCAGTCTTGAGGAGTCTCACAAAAATCTGTTCAGTGTTGTGAATAAATTGTGATGGTGGTAGTGTTATAGCCGGACCGTTCTCACGCAAAAGGAGACTGGGACGAGCTCTTTATGAATTTGAAGTTTACACAGACCCGGCCAAGGGCACGCACTCACCACAAGTCTAGAGAGACGGATCCGACGGTTAAAGACAGGTTTATAAAGGGAAAAAACACAGGTTCCATACAACCAGTAACGCTTGCATTGGCAAGCACGACAGGATACAAACTTTTAACAAAAATGAAACACAGGTATAGTAAGTACCATGGCGTCTCTCCTTGATTAGGGAGCATAAAGCCTTCAGGTTACAGAAGCAGAACAATGCAGGTTAGTAATGATTCCCATAATTACCGTGTGTTTAAAAGTATGTTGCTTACTTCTATGCCAGCGCACCGCGTAGTGCAGTGCCCACAAAGGCCAGAAGAGGGAGTCGGGTGGATTCCCCCGGAATTGTAGAATTGTAGTTTTACTAGAACTCTTGCACTGTAGGTGACTACAGATCCAGCCCCATCAAGCAAGCAAACAACCTAAAGGTGAAAGGAACTGTTGGTGTAAAAGTTCAAAAGTAAAGCGAAAGTTAGTTTGGGCATGGAAAAAAAGTAATTTCTGTTAAACAATTGCCTTTATAAATTGGTATTTCCTAAAGGGGTATCTGAAGGAAGTGTGATGAGTTTTGGGGTTTAGAGTAGTTGAAATAGCCTTAAGACTTTTCATAAGCATTGAGTTTTAATGAATTTTAATAAGCGTTCTGAAGGAGGAGAAGGGGTGTTTAGTTATGTGATGTGTGTACCAATTGATATCTATGTACTATATTTCTCAAAGTGTGTTCAAAATATCTCACCTAACAATCTTTTTCTTTTTTTTCTTTTTCCAACAATCTTTTTCAAACGCTTTCGCTGTTGTTCTCATAGTTTGTAAGGTAAGTTTTCCCACTTTACCTGTTTTTTTACAGAAGAGGAAGCTGAATCAGGTGGGGAGGAGGAGAGCCAGAGAGGAGAGAGGTGGAAAGGAGAGGAGAAGTAGAGAGGGGGACAGAAGGGTAGGAGTAGAGAGGGAGGGAGGAGGGAGAGAGCTGAGCTACAAATATTAAATCTAATGAAACAAATCTGTACCGTGCTACCTGTCAGGCCCAGTAAATCAGCCATGTCCCAAAAGAAACCAGGGTTTCTCAACCCAGCTAAGAGTTGAACTATTTACAGGAGAGCAAATTGCTGTATCTGGGGTCGCTTACATCTGAAAATTCCACTCCATTCATTGACCCTTCCAGGCAGTAAGGTTGGCTTCCATCTTCTGGAGACTGAAGAGGTAACTGGGAACAGAATCAGTGAAGCCAGGGACTGTGGGTACAAGTCTCCAAACTGACCTTTAAGACATGAGTCTGCTGCAGGTATATGAGGAATGGTAGGAATCTTTATTCTGAGACTGGAGAACACAGTTTCATTCTACTGGGGAGGGGATATTTATTTGCTGATATCATAGATGGAATGATATCCCATTCCAGCTACATTCTACAAACATCCCCGAGGCTTCACACATTTTTGCTCTGTTCTAAGGATGTTCCAGGTCATTGCTCCCATTGTCTATTGTCCATTGTCCCATTGCTCCATTGCAGGAGTCCTCTTCATTCCCATAGAAATATGCAAGCCCTCCAGTCTTATCCATTTATTTCTAATACTAGTTCCTAAGCCTGGGATTCACAGCCTTTAGGATGAGCCAAATGAGAAAGGTGAGAACGAAAATATTCACTGTCTATGGGATTTACAGAGCCACCAGACTTGTTTCAGTCCTCCTCAGCTACCAGCATTGGTTCTGGAAGCTTTTCTACCATTGCTTGGTTCTGTCATCTCCTGTTCTTCTTGCTCTGCGTTTCTCTTTCCATAACCCTGCATACCTCTTTACTATGTATTAAGTGTCACACCACTCTAAGTCTCTGCTAATGTGCATCTCTCTGGCTAGTTTATGTGCCTTTGCAAACATGGACTGTGATCTTAATCATCTTTGTTTCTAGCAGAGTGCTAGGCACATCCTAGGGACTGTTTGTGGAACGGATAGATGGAGGAATTTAGTTTAAAAATCTATGAAAGCCTATAATTTATAGCATAAGAATATTTTCTTAGGGTTGGAGAGATGGCTCAGCCATTAAAGGCTAGGCTCACAACCAAAAATACAGAATATTTTCTTAGGTATAATATTAGGTAAAAACAACAATTGTATTTTTATTTACATAAATGTATTATTTGTTTCTTAGTGTATTTGAGCTCAAAACCCTCTAAATTAAATTGTCTTAATGATTGGACAGTTAGAAAAAGCTTGGAAGACCCTGTTTTGCTCCTTTTTTGCTGTGTCCAAACCATTATCACTTTCCATCTACTTTCTATCACTTTCCATCTACTCGTGACCATGACTTTCTAGAACAACACAGCAGCCATTTGGGAAGCTGGCTGTCCAGTTCACCCACTTAAAATCTTGGTATGGGGCTAGGAAGGTAACCTGGTGGGCAAAAGCATTTGCCACAAAAGCCTGAGGACTTGAGTTCAAGTTCTCATATAAAGTCAGGCAGCTGTCTCAAACAAGGTTGTCCTCTGGCCTCCACACTTACATGATTGCATGGTGTGCCCAAGTAGACAAGCGCACACGCGCACGCGCACACACACACTCACAATTTAAAATAACTTATCATTGATAAGTATAATAATAAAAGATTACTATTTTCCCCTCCATCTTCAATTCACTCTTTAGTGTAAAAGACTTAGAAGCCATCACTTCATCTTAATACATTTTAAGACTAAACAATAGGGCTAGAGAGTCAGCTCAGTGGTTTAAAGCACTGTTGCTCCTGTAGAGGACCTGGGGTCAGTCCCCAGCACCCATATAGTGGCTCACAACCATCCACAATTCAAGTTCCATGGGATCTGATACTCTCTTCTAACTGAAGGTACCAGCTATGCATGTATTGCACATACATACATGCAGGCAAACTACTTAGATGCAAAATAAATCTAAAAAAGAATAAACCAAAACAAATTTTGTAGGGAATAGGGAGACAGCTCAGTGGGTAGAGTGGATGCCATGCAAGCCTGATATCTGAGTTTGAGTCCCAGAACCCACACAAAAATCCCAGGTGCAGAGGCACAGGCCCATAATCTTATCACCACAGAGACAGAAACATGTAAATCCCCAGGGCAAACTGGTAGCTTAGGCAACTTGGTAAGCTCTGAACTGATGAGAGACCCTTCTGAAAAACAAAAACCAAGGTAGACTGCTCCTGAGAAACAACACCATGATTGGCCTCTGACCTCAATACACATGAACATATATTGAATGTACACACAACCACATACACTCATGTACCTACATGACCACTAACCCACAATCACACATATACAAAATACCCGCCAATAACAACAACAGATTCACAATTCTCCGTGGGCATTTTTAGGAAGGAAGCTAAGCGCTTGTGGTTGCTATAGGCCCTGGATCCATTCTGTTTATATTCCTCACATTCTCTGAGTGGATTCTATACACAGACAAAGAGGTGGGAAGAGTGGAAGAGCCAGAGGACAGGGAAGGCCCTGGGAAATGCTGTCTTCGAGACAAGACATGCTTATTGCATTCACGGACTCTCTGCAGCTGTGGCTCCCTGCACAAACTCAAGTCAACATTCCAACAGGTAGCACCAATGGGACTCAGTGGGTTACTAGCCAAAAAAGGAGAGGCATTAGATGAGAAAGATGTGTGTGTTGGAGGGGAGAAGGGGAAAGGAGTTAGGTACACATGATCAAGATGCATTGCTTACATGTGAGAAATTGCCAAACATGGAATAAAAGATATTCTGTTTTCTTAAAGTGAAAGAGAAATGATCATTTGGAATCACTGTTGGTACATAAGGAATTACTGGTTTTTTTTTAAATAAACATTGACTCCTGAGACTTTGTTATTACCCATTATTGGTACCAGTTTTGAACTGGTGATGATGAGTCTTGGAGTTTTCTTTGTATGTATGTGTGTGTACATGTCCATATGTGCATACATGCATGCATATGTATAAGGCCAACAGAGATTGACACTGAATGACTTCTTCAACAGCTCTCTGCCTCATCCCCCCCCCACTTTTCCAGTGAATTTTTTTTTTTTTTTTTTTTTTTAAAATTTATTTTTTTTATTTTTATGAGTACACTGTAGCTGTTTTCAGACACACCAAAGAAGGGCATCAGATTCCATTACAGATGGTTGTGAGCCATCATGTGGTTGCTGGGATTTGAACTCAGGACCTCTGGAAGAGCAGTCAGTGCTCTTAACCGCTGAGCCATCTCTCCAGCCCCTTCCAGTGAATTTTTATTTGTAGTTTCATCATGATTATCAGGTTCCCTGGGTAGGAACCATCATATACCCAGGCATATTACTCAGTGTTCTCTAGGATAATAGGACTTATAGAATGAATACATATATGGTATTATTAGAATGACTTACAAGCTGTGCTCTAGCTTGGTTATCTTGTGGAATTTTCCCCTAATTAATTGATTGAATAATAAAGACAAGATGCAAATCACCAGGCAAGGAGGAGGTGGGTCTTCCGGGTCCCAGAGAGAAAGAGGAAACTCAGGAGGAGAGTACTTCCTTTTTTGGGTGGCAAGGCAGGATCAATAGGAGGTACCATGTAGACTGGGGACTGTTTGATCTGGTGGTGGAATCCACCAGAATCCACCACCAGAAGATTTCTAACATAGAATAGTTGATGAGTTTAGGATGACAGATTCCGCATCCAGCAGCTGTGTCATCTGTTGATTCTAAACTAAGATTGTCTGGTATTTTCCATTTCCAGGCAATTCAACTGAGCAGCAGAGCGTGGGTTGGTGAGAGTGCACCCCCCAGCTAGCCACAGAAATTTGGGAGTGCAAGGCGATTTAGCAGCAACTAGCATGGGGGAACCGAGAGAGCGATTTTGGAGCTCTAGAGAGTCTGAGCCAGCATTGATGGGAAGGCGTTGGTAACGAGACATTCGGACTCAATCTCAGGCTCTGTACCAGGCTGGGAACAGACTGAGACAGCCAGCAGGTGCCAAGCTGGCAACAGCATGGACTGTTTGTTAATAATTATATGCTACATGGTTATGAACAGAAAGTCAAAGAATCTAGCAGTTTCTCAGTCCATGGGCCGAATGCCTCAGATGATCTGCAGTGTGTGCTGGAATCCTGAGGAAACAGGCCCCAATGCCAGGGAAGACAAGAGCAAAAAGGAACTTAAGCCTCCATTTTCCATGTCCTTACATAGGCTTCCACAAGAAGGCATGGCCTGGCTTAGATCTGGATTAAAGATCTGAACTAAAGGTGCGTCTTGCTACCTCAAAGATCTGAATTAGAGGTGGATCTTCCCCCTTCAAATTAAGTGGACATCCTTCACAGGTATGCCTTCCATTCTCGTTAATTCCAGATGTAGTCAAGTTTACAACCAAAACTAACCACCACAATTCCACCCCTCGTCAGCTTAATTTACAATCTTATCTGCTTTATGTCATGTTGAATTTCCAAATGAAATCAATAACCAGGCCACAATAAAGACTAAACATTAAAACTATCCCATGTACAATTGCAAATGCAATATATATTTAATCAAGCCATAATCGCACCTACCATGATGTAACCAGCCCTTGTACCACCACAAACACATTATAAATTTACAATAGGTGGCAACGTCGCTTAAGGAACATCCTTTTAGTATCTCAAGCATAAATATGATAACCATTGATATTCTCTTAATTGATGTTACATCACAGGATAAAGAAATTGAGGAAAGAAAACACAAATACTTGTATAACTACATTCTTAACAAATATTGCAGAAGCATTTGTAGAGAGGATATCTTGTGTCTGTATGGATGTGGCATCTGTCAATAATAAATATGACGGCCTATGCCTTAGGCACGAAATAGGAGGAGGAACATCCAGGAAGAAAAAGAGTTCCAGGCAGGAGATCCACCCAGGAAGATGTGATGAGTCAGACACATGGTACCTAAGCACAAGTGACCATCTGCATGGCAGAATATAGGCTAATTGAGTTACCGAAGTTATGATCTAGTCAGAGAAGAGCCTGGCTATATGACCAAGGTTTTTGTAAATTATATTTGAGTCTGAGTCTTATTTCTGGGAGCATGGGGCTAGGAGGAAGAATCAAACCAAACTTCTACAAACATTCATGTCAATTATAATCCTCTTTTACCACTGGTCACATGGCCTTAGCTGGTATTTCTAATCACCTTCTACTACCCATTCAGTATTTCCTCCACCTGAGCAAACACCTCAGCAGGGTTTTGGCTCTCTTTCCAGAGAAGTGATTCTTACCTTCCTTCCTGACAGGTCTGTGCCCTTTGTCACCCTGCCTGGCTTACATTAGGGCTGCTGTAGTTTCCCATTGACTTTAATCACAGAACTCGGTAGCACCGAGAGAACTCCTTAAAGCCTGCACTCTAGACATAAACTGTCTTACCTCCACTGTGGAGCAGCAATCCAATTTCCCCATGGTAATCTGAATCTATCATACCTCCTAGCCTGTTATTCCCTTCTTAGCCTGTTGACTTAAGGGCATCAGAAGCCTAATGTGGCCAGGGGAAGTCTGAGCTTCTAGTCCAATGGAATGTTGTGGCTCCTGGCAGGAGCACTCTCCACCTCTGGAACTGAAATTTCTAGGCCAGCAGAACTTCAGGTTGCAGAAACAGGAAACAAGGGTTTTCCTAGCGCTCACAAGGGCGATAGTGAGAGGAGCGATTTCCTTTTGCAACCCTTGATTCCTGGACCATATATCAGATGCTGATTCAAAGCATATACTGCCTTGTGGAGAACCCTGTCCCAGCACTACAGGCTGTGTACCTCATTGGAGCAAGAACTGTCTCTTCAAAAGGCCATTCCATCTTTCTACCAGACCAGCTGCTTTGGGATGGTGGCAAAAATGGGAAGACCAATGGATTCCATGGCTGTGAGCCAGCAGCAATGCCATAACAGTGGACAGGACGAAAAAGTATCACTCTAGTAAAGAAAAAGGATTATCCTTTTTATGGAGGAAATGGCCCAACCTGCCACCAGGGAATGGTGCCATATCTGGGGCTCAGTGTTGGTCTCTGCTGTTGGCAGATCTGGTACTCAGCAGCAGCTGTAGCCAGGTGAGCCTTGGTGAGTGGATGACTGTGTCGTAGAGCCCATGTAATACCCCCATCTTGGCCACCATGGTCAGTTTGTTTATGGGCCCATTGGACAGTGACAGGAATGACTGGGAAAAGAGGCTGACTCTCCACAGAATGGGTCATCTTATCTACTTGATTATTGAACCCTTCCTCAGCTGAAATTGCCTTTTTGATGAACATTTGCATGGAACATGAGTATCTTCATATCCTTTGCTCATTTTTAGAGATCTATCCACATACTTTTCCCCCAGATGTCTTTTGCACCAGTTTCCCAATGATATTTTTTTCCAAGTCATTGACCATCCAGCTAATCCATTGGCCAATGTTCATGAATCAGTGAACATCTGGCTATTTCTCCTTTGGAACAAAATGCATGGCCATGTATACTGCCCAAAGTTCTACCCACTGTGAATTTTTCCCCTCCCCAGTGTCTTCCAGGGTTGTCCCAAAAAGGAATTGTAATGCAGCAGCTATCCACTTCTGGGTGGTGCCTGCATAGTGTACAGAACCATCAGTAAGCCAGCTCTAGTCTTCTCTTCCTCAATCAGCCAATCACAGGGCACATCCATAAGGATATAGGTGCATGCTTGGCAGCAAACAGCATTATAACAGGAGTAGGAACCAGACACATTTGGGAAACTTTTTCGTATAACTTGCTTGTGCCTTCAGGACCTGCTCAGGCCTGATCACATACATACCAATTCCATTTGATAATGGATTGCTACTGTGAACATCATACTTTATGATTTGGTGAGTCATATAATGCCCAGCTCATGATGGGAAGCTCAGATTGCATGGTTAGTGGCCCATTTTCAAACATTCAGTGTCCACTAAGACCCAACAGCAGGCCAAGAGCTGCCTTTTTCAAAGGGAAAATAATTGTCTGAAGATGATGGTAGAGTCTTGCTCCAAAATCCCAAAGGTCTCTTCTGTGATTCACCTATAGCGGCCTGCCAAAGGCTCCAAATAGCATCTCTATCTGCCATTGACATCTCAAGTACCATTGGGTCTCCTGGATCATGTGCTCCAATTGGTAAAGCAGCCTGTACAACAACTTGAATCTATTGAAGAGCCTTCTGTTCTAGGTCCCACTCAAAATCAGCATCTTTCTGGTTCACATGGTATATAGACTAGAGTAACACACCCAAGTGAGGAATGTTATTTCTCCAGAATCCAAATAGACCTACTAAACATTGTACTTCTTTCTTTGTGGTGGGGAGGGACCATATGCAAACTTATCCTTCATCTTGGAAGGAATATCTCTGCATGCCCGTACTACTGGACTCAAGAATTTTAATGAGGTAGACAGCCCTTGAATTTTGGTTGGGATTTATTTCCTCTGATGCACATATGTGTTACCAAAAAGTCCAAAGTGATTTCTTCCTACTGCTCTCTTGGTCCAATCAAGCACAATATCATCAATATACTGCACCATTGTGATATTTTGTGGTAGAGCTCAACTCAAGGCCCAACTAAACATATTGCATTTAATTCATCCAACTGCAGCAGCATCTCCAGACCAAAAGAGCGACAACAAAGCTCTTCAAATGTGCGGGTGTGTCCTCACCATTTTGTGTCCTATAGGGTTAGTGAGGGTCAGTCTTCTGGGCCTTCCCATTGCAGAGGATTAGGTTTTATACAGCATACCCACTCTAGCATTGCATTTTCCATGAGCCTCAAAAATGCCCTTGTCGACACTAAGCCAAAGGATATCAGGCAACTCCAACTCCTTTTCAGGAAGCCATTTTTTGAGAAATGCTTCAACCAACCATTCACACAAACTTTTGATACACTTTTTTTAATTGTGGGAGATTCCATATTAAACCTAGAGTCTTCAATTAGAGGACCCATATCAATAAACCCAGCCTGATCCAGTTTTATGTTTCCTCCACCATTATTATACACTCTTAAAATCCTTTCCACCACGTATTCTCCAGACTTCTGCTCGCATGAATTAGCAAACTCATTAAGCTCCTTAGTAGTGTAACATACCTCCTCATGGACTACACTTTCTTCCTCCCCTCTAGGAATCTGCTTTGCTTTGAGTCTGGTTATAAGTCTAGATGCAACTACTGATGGGCCCTGAGGGTCATCAGTTCTGTCTTGCCTGGCATCTCCTTCAGAGAAAGTCACTTCTGGCTTAGCAGACAATGAAGGATTAATTTCCTCAAAGGTGAAAAGGGCAATATTTTAAGGGACAGAGCTGACAATAGAGAGACTACTCCCTCAGGTCACATAAACCCTTGAGAGTTGAAGAGCTCCAAGTTCTCAGGTTCAACAGAGTGAGTCCTCCCACACATGCCCACCTCTTCTGACTGGTTTTGTGGTTTTGAGTTATTAAGAGAAAGGAGCCTCCTGTGAGGAAATGCCTCCATGAAATTCAACTGTAAGGCATTTTCTCAAATAGTGATCAAGGGTGGGAGGGTCCATTGTGGGTGGTGCCATCCCTGGGCCAGTAGTCCTAGGTTCCATAAGAAAGCAATCTGAGCAAGCTAGGGGAAGCAAGCCAGTAAGTAACATCCCTCCATGGCCTCTGCATCAGGTCTTGCTTCCTGACCTGCTTGAGTTCTAGTCCTGACTTCCTTTGGTGATGAACAGCAAACCAAACTTCTACAAACCCTTTCCTCCCCAACTTGCTTCTTGGTCATGATGTTTGTGCAGGAATAGAAACCCTGACTAAGACAAATTGGTACCAGCATAGTGGGATATTCCTGTGACAACATGACCATGTTTTGGGGGAGGATTGCGGAAGGACTTTGGAACTTTGGCTAGAAGAGCCATTGGGTGTTAAGAGCTCTGTGGGATGTTGTGTAGGGGCTTGGAAGATTACGTTGAGAACAGTGCAAACAATGGAGGCCTGGCTTGTGAAATTTCCCAAGGAAGATTAAAGACCCTTATCAGAACTGTTGCTGTTTTGATTGTGAAGATTCTGTGGTTTTGGTTAGATGGGGCTGTAGAATTGGCTGTTATTAACAAGATGTCAGAACTACTAAAGCAAAACCTTTGCATTACTGGGACAATTGATGCTGGTCAGCTGGAGCTAAGAAATTAGCAGAGAATAAGAAGAGACCAGCATCACTAAGGTGAAATCTAATGTTTCCTGAGAGCACAGAGAAGGTATGTTTCAGAGGCAGCCATGTTGGTACCTCATGTTAGCAGCCAGACTTGGTAATGTATATGAGTCACCCAGGTGACACTGGTTTTAAAACATGAAGGGGTAGCAGCTGGTGTTTGGCACTGTTAGAGGCCAGGAGGGGCCATTGTTGAAGGTGCAGCCTTAGTGGCCGTTGAAGGCCCAGGACTGAAGGGGTCATGCAAAGAAGTTGATGCTTAGCACCATGAAAAGAGCCTATGAGAGGCTATTTGTGAAAGTGCAGTCCAGTTGCAGCAGAAGACAGTGGTGTTTCGGAGATGCCAGTACCATGAGATGACCACTGAGAACAGCAGCAGCCGTGTAGCACAGGCAGCATCCAGGTAGGCATGGTGCAGGAGGAGCTGAGAGTTCTACTCTTCATCTGAAAGCTGCTAGCAGAACACTGGCTTCCAGGCAGCTAGGTCTAGGATATTAAGGTCCACACCCGCAGTGACATACCTACAACAACAAGTGCTACTAATAGTGCTAATAGTGCTACTCCCTGGCTCAAGAGTATGCAAACCATCACACCATCCCACGTTACAAGATCCCATTTTTTTTTACCCATTAATGTCCCTACTTTAACCACTGACACCCTTCAAGGCTGGGACCTAAATTTTCCCTGTAATTCAGCCAACATTATATTGAGGGCTTTGGTTTGACTTTCTGCAACTTGGGCTCTGCGGCTGCTGGAGAGAAAATTCTCTTCCAGGGCACACTTTAGACTTTTATGTGTATCTAGAGCCAGGCGGTTCTTGTTCATCATATTCTGAGATGCTGGAAGTTGTTTAATTTTATCATGGACTTCACTCCTATCCTTTATCAATTTATCCAGAGACACTAAAGGCAGCTGAACAGCATCATTACTTATTTTCCCACAACAGAGTCAATAAATCGGCTGCCACCCACGATTGGTTCATCAGGATAATCAAATGCATTTATCATATTAAGTTTGTAAAATAGTTCACACCAGGGGCTTTCAGTACTCTCCAAGCTTCGCAAGAGACTTCAGTAAATGCAGGCATTGACAAATTGGAAAGCCTATTTCAGATACTTAAAAGATCCACTCTTCCTTATACTTGTGTTACTGTAGAACTACTTCTGGTGCCAAAATATATATTAGTCTAGAGTGACAGAATGTATAGAATGAATCTGTCTGTCTATCTATCTATCTATCTATCTATCTATCTATCTATCTATCTATCTATCTATCTATCATATATTAGAATGATGTACAAGATGTAGTCTAAATCTAACAATGGGTGGTTATGAACAGAAAGTCTAAGAATCTAGTAGTCCATGGGGCCGGATACCTCAGATGATCTGCGATGTGTGCTGGAATCCTGAGGAAAGAGGCCCCAATGCCAGGGAAGAAATGGACTTGCTGTCAAGACAAGAGCAAGCAAAGAACTTAAGCCTCCATTTTCCATGTCCTTACATAGGCTTCCAGCAGAAGGCATGGCCCAGCTTAGATCTGGATTAAAGATCTGAACTAAAGGTGCATCTTGCTACCTCAAAGATCTGAATTAGAGGTAGATCTTCCCCCTTCAAATTAAGCAGAAATCCCTCATAGCTCCATTTTGGGGTTTTAATTAATTCCAGATGTAGTCAAGTCAACAACCAAGGCTAGCTATCACGCTGGTGCCCCCCTTTACTCTCTGGGGAGAAGGACAGAAAGCAGAGGAGAGGTGGAACAGAGGCAAGTCAGATCTTTTCAGGAGCTGTGCCTTCTACTCTGAGGTCATCCCAGGCTGAGACCCAGGATATAGAGCATGTACACATGCAGGTACTGCTCACATACAGACTATACTACCTTTTGTGTTTTGTGATCATTGCCTTCTCATGGTGGTGAAAGCCCAGGTAGTTCTGCCAACAGTTCCTGGTCTCATTCTTGTTTAGGAAGCAGCTGTCAAAGGGAGCAGTCTTGTAGTTCTTGATTGTAATCTCCATGTCTTCAGCCATGGTGCTGACTCCCTAGTAACATACAGGTCACTTAAACCAGACAAGCAAGTTGGCCAACTATAGATCTTCACATTTCTTTCCTCCTCCTCCTCCTCCTCTTCTTCCTCCTCCTCCTCCTCCTCCTCCCTCCTCCTCCTCCTCCTCCTCCAAGTCCAATCCCCAATCCTCATCTCCAGGTCCATAGCAGACCTTTTGCTGTGGCCTCCTCACTCTCTACCAACGTTTCTGACTAACAAAGCAGTTCCTGGGGAAACACCCTGTATTTCTCCCTCTTAAGAGCCCCTTCAGCACCATCCACAACTCACCCCTATTCCTAAATATCAAGTTCCAATGCCCAAACACACATTTTCCCTGGAATCTCCAGTGGCCACGCCTATCAGGATCCCAGAAGAATTTCCTACCAGGCAATACAGCCACCACACTCTCCTAAGACCAGAGAAGAAACAGAAACCAAGGAGCAAAGTATCTACTCAACAAAGACAAGGACAGATCAACACCTAGATTCAATAATCTTCCCAATTCCAGATGCCTAGACACTATGGTAAGAACACAACCAGTAACAGAACAGTATGTCTCAACTAGAGCTCTACAGTGGACCCTGAGTATTCCGACACAGCTGAATCACAGGAAAAAGACCTACAAACAGCCTTTGTGAATATGATAGAGGTCCTTAAAAAGGAAATGAATAAATCCCTCAAAGAAATCTATGAAAACATAAACAGTGGAAGAAGGAAATGAAGAAAACTGTTCAATACCTACAAGTGGAAATAGAAATAAAAATCTGAGACAACTCTGGAAATGAAAAAGTTAGGAACTTGAACAGGAACCACAAAGGGAAGCTTCACCATCAAAATACAAGAGATGAAATAGAGAGTCTCAGGCACTAAAGAACCAATAGAAGAAATGAATGAACCAGTCAAAGAAAATGTGAAATATAAAAAAAATACTGATACAAAATATTCAGGCAATCTGGGGCACTAAGAAAATACCAAATATAATAATGTAGGAAAGCAAAGAATCTCAGATCAAAGGTGCAAAAAATATTTTCAACAAAATCATAGAAGAAAATTTCCCTAACCTAAAGAAGGAGATTTCTCTAAAGGTACAAGAAGGATACAGAACATCAAACAGACTGGACAGGAAAAGAAAAGTCCCCTGGCATATAGTAACGAAAACACAAACCATACAAAACAAAGAATATTAAGAGCCGCAAGGGGAAAAGAGAAAGTAGCATATAAAGGAAGAACTATTAAAATTACACCTGATCTCTCAGTGGAGACTCTAAAAGCCAGGAGGGTCTGGACAAATGTGCTGCAGATTCTGAGACCACCAATGCCAGCCCAGCATAACTTTACAATACTCTACTCAGCAAAACTTTAAATAACTATATATGGAAAAAATAAGATAAAACCAAATTTAAGCAATATCTATATAAATCCAGCCCTACAGAAGATGCTAGAAGAAAAACTTCAAACTAAAGTGGTTAAATATAGCCAAGAAAACATACAGAATTAAATAATCCCAGACCAGCAAAATCAAAACAGGGAAGCACACAATAACAAAATAACAAGAATCAACAATTATATATTGATACATTTCAACATAATCACATCAATCCCCCAATAGAAAGATACAGAACAATGGAATCGGAAACAGGATTCATCCTGAAGCTACTTCCAAGAAACACATCTCATATCAAGAATAGGTATTACCTCAGGGTAACAGATTGGGAAAAGATTTTCCAAGCAAATGGACTTAAGAAGCAAGATGGTATAGCCATTTTAATATCTGGCAAAATAGACTTCAAACCAAAACTAGTCAGAAGAGATAGAGAAGGACACTACATACTCATCAAAGAAAGATCCACCAAGAGGACATTACCATTGTTAACATTTATGCATTAAACACAGGACACTCAAGTTTGTAAAGGAAACACCACTACAGCTTAAATCACATAACAATCCTCACACAGTGATAGTGGGAGACTTCAATACCCAACTCTGGCAAATAGATAGGTTATTCAGATAAAACCTAAATAGAGAAATGCTGGAGCTACCTACATTATAAACCAAATGGACCTAATAAATATTTCCAGTACATTTCACCAAAACACAAAGGAATATACCTTCTTACTAGTACTTCAGAGAACATTCTCTAAAACTGACCACTTACTCAGATATAAATCAAGTCTCAACAGACACAAGAAAATTGAAATAGCATCCTGCATCCCATCTAAACACCACTGATTAAAACTGGTTCTCAATAGTAAGAGAAGACTTACAAACTTGTGGAAACCATACAGCTCTCTACTGAATGAAAAATGGGTCAAAGACAGAAATTAAAGACTTTCTAGAATTGAATGAAAATGAATACACAATATACCCAAACTTAAGGGGCACAATGAAGGCTGTTGTAAGAGGCAAGTTCTCAGCACTAAGATCTTATATTAACAACTTAGCAGCACACCTGAAAGTTCTAGAACAAAAAGAAGAAATCACACTAAAAGGAGTAAATAGCAAGACATTAACAAATTTGGGGCTGGCAAGATGGCTCATGGGTTAAAAGTACTGGTTGCTCTTCCAGAGATCCTGAGTTCAATTCAATTCCCAGCAACCATATGATGGCTCACAACCATCTATAAGGGGATTCAATGGCCTCTTCTAGCAGGTGGGTATATGTGCAGTAGAGCACTCATACGTTAAATAAAGAAATAAAATTTTAAAGAGAAGAAATTAATGAATTAGATCTGAAATCAATAAAAGAGAAACAACAACAAAGCAATACAAAGAACCAATGAAACAGCTGTTTATTTCAGAGAACCAACAAGATAGACAAACCTGTATTCAAATTAACTAAAACACTGAGAGAATACCCAAATTAACAAAATCAGAAACAAAAGGGGGACATAACAAGAGACACCAAAGAAATTCAGAGAATCACAATGACATATTTTAAAAACCTATGTTCCAACAAATTGGAAAATCTAAAAGAAATGGATAGTTCTCTTAACAAGTGGAACTTAAGTTACATCAATATCAGCAATTTAAACAGACCTGTAAGCTCTGGTGAAATAGAAGCGGCCATTAAAACAAATAAACAAACAAACCAGGACCAGATGGATTTAGCACAGAATTCTACCAGACATTCAAAGAAGAATTAATTCCAATACTTCTCAAATTCTCAAATAAGTTCACAAAATAGAAACAGAAGGAACTTTACTCAATTCATTTTTTTACCCTGATGCACAAACCACATAAAGACCCAACAAAGAATTATAGAACAATTTCCTTTAGGAACATAGATGCAAAAATACTCAAATACTTTCAAACTAAGTCCAAGAATGCATAAAAAAGATCATCCACCACGATCAAGTAGGCTTCATCCCAGAAATGCAGAGATGGTTCAACATACATAAATCAATAAATGTAAGTTACCATATAAAAAAGCCAAAAGACAAAAACAATATGATTGTTTCATTACATGCAGAAAAGGCCTTTGACAAAATCCAACACCTCTTCATTATGAAGGTCCTGGGGAGGATAGGGATACAAGGGACATACCTCAACAGAATAAAGGCAGTTTACAGCAAGCCCATAGCCAATATCAACCCAAATGGAGAAAAACTCAAAACAAATCCACTAAAATTAGGAACAATGCAAGATTGTCTATTCTTCTCATACTTGTTCAATATAGTTCTTGAAGTCTTAGCTAGAGCAGTAAGACAACTGCAGGAGATCAAGGGGATACAAATTGGAAAGGAAGAGGTGAAAGTATCTTTATTTGCAGATGATCTGATAGTATGCATAAATCACTCTAAACATTCCACCAGAAACTCTGATGGCTGTTAAACACTTTCAGCAAAATTGCTGGATAAAAACTTAGGCCATGAAAATCAGTAGCCCTTCTATCTACAAATGGCAAACAGACTGAGAAAGAAACCAGAGAGACAGCACTTTTCACAACAGCCTCAAATAATATAAAGTATCTTGTAGGTAACTCTAACCAAGAGGTTGAAAAACTTGAACAGTAAAAAGTTCAAGTTGTGGAAAAAGAAATTGAAGAACATATCAGAAGATGGAAAGATCTCCCATGCTTGTGGATCAATAGGATTAGCATAGTCAAAATGGCCATCCCATCAAAAGCAATATACTGATTCAATGCAATCCCCATCAAAATTCTAACACAATTCCTCACAGATCTTGAATAGACAATTTTCAGCTCCATATGGAAATACACACACACACACACACACACACACACACACACACACACACACACACACACACACACACACACACACACCTCCCTCAGCCCGAATGCTCCCCCAAAAAAAAAAAACAGATAGCCAAAACAATCCTGAATAATAAAAGAACTGTGGGAGGTATCATCCTGATTTCAAGCTCTACTACAGAGCTATAGTAATAAAAACAGCATGGCATTAGCATAAAAACAGACACACTGATCAATGGAATCAAATTGAAGAGCCAGACATAAACCCACAGACCTATAGACATCTGTTTTGTTTGTTTGTTGTTCATTTTTTGTTTTTGTTTTTAATAAAGGAGCCAGAAGCACATACTGGGGTGGGGGTGGGGGTAACAACATCTTCAACAAATGGTGCTGATCAAACAGAATAACTGTATATAGAAGAATCTAAATAGATCCATATTTACCACCCTGCACAAAACTCAAAATGGATTCAAGACCTCAACATAAATCCAGATACACTGATTCTGATAGAAGAGAAAGTAGGGAATAGCCTTGAACTCACTGATACAGAAGAAGACTTTTTGAACAGAGCACTGATAGCACAGGCACTAAGTTCAACAATTAATAAATGGGACCCCAGGAAACTGACAAGCTTAGCAGCAGCCTACAAAATGAAAAAAGTCTTTTGCTAACTGCATATCCAATATAGGGCTAATATTCAAAATATATGAAGAACTTAAGAAACTAGATATTAAGAAAACGAATAATCCAATTTATAACTAGGGCATAGACCTAAACGGAGTCCTCAATGAAGAAAGCCAGAATGGCTGTGAAACACTTAATTAAATATTCACCATCCTAGCCATCCGGGAAATGCAAATCAAAAATACTTTGAAATTTCATCTTACATCTGTCAGAACGGCTATGATCAATAAAACAAGTGATAGCTTATGCTAGAGAGGATGTGGAGTAAGGGAAACACTCATTCATTGCTGGTGGGAGCAAACTTGTACAGTCTCTTAGAAAATAGTATGGTGGTTCCTCAGGAACATGAGAATTGATCTACCTCAAGATCTATCTATACCACTCTTGGGCATATACCCAAAGGCCACTTCATACTACCACAAAGCACTTGCTAAACCATGTTCATTGCTGCTCTATTCATAATTAGAAATTAGAAACAAACTATATGTCTCTCAATAGAAGAATGGATAAAGAAAATGTGGGACATTTATACACTGGAGTACTACTCACCTGTTAAAGTACAAGGACATCATGAATTTTGAAATTACATGATGGAACTAGAAAAAAAGTCATCCTGAGTGAGGTAACCCAGACACAGAAACACAAACATGGTATGTATTCCTTTATATGTGGATATTAGCTATTAAGTCAATAATAATCAAGCTATCATCCATAGAACCACAGAGATTAGGTATAGGGTAAGAGACTGGAGACTACAGGTAGGTTTTTTGGTTTTTGGCTTTGGGGTTTGTTTGTTTGTTTGTTTTTTATAAAAGAAAATATAATAGTTAAGGATGGAGGGAGAAGTCTGGATTGGGAGGATCAACAGGGGAGGGGGAAGTGAGAGGGAAATGAGGTACGGAATACAGGGAGGGACAACTAAAATTAAGGGCCATTTGAGAAGGGAGGTGTGACAACTGTATACATTAGAAGTATCCTAAAATACATACATATGTGAATGCAATTCAAGTGAAATCACATACTAATGAGGGAGACAGAGTCCCAACTAGCCACCTCTTGTCAACATATAGAGCTGCAAGTACTGGAATTGGGTTACATCTAATTGAGATGTTGGCCAAAGGGGTCCCATGGGACTCTTCAAACAACCCAGGCTGTTGCCAACACTATAGGTTGTGCTCAAACTGACAGCAAGGTCCCATTGCTGAAACCAACACCTACATATTTCATTGAACATTGAGAAGTCCAGCTAGTACCTACATAGAGTTTTCACCTACATGTTAGCACCTTTTGTAGAGAAATTTTAATCCAAAAATATGACTGCTCGAGCAAGGGATCACATCCAAAGATCTTCTAGGTCTATGTGATCCAACCGGACTACAGACACACCCTTGGTATGCACATTTAATCTTAAGCAATGATGTACAATTAAGGGACAGACAGTGACAATCAGAAAGATTTGACAGGATGACTCAGAGGTAGAATATGGCCAACTCTCAGGAGAACATCACAGGAAAGGTAGAAGAAGAACAGCACACAGAGAGAGGGGTAAGAGGGGGAGAGGGAGAGAGAGGCAGTTTTACCAGAACAGTTTTACAGAGACAGGTTGCAAGTGAGGACAGAACTAACCAGATAATGAGAAGGAGCCAGAAGGTTAAAACAGATTCCCAGAGTTACTTTGAGGCCAAGCAGAGCAATTCAGTTTGAAGCTGAGAGAAGCCAGTTTGAATCTATCAGCTTTGGAGAGGAGTTTGAGCCAGAACCGATGAGTTAAACTAGCCAGCCAGAGTTCAGAAAGAACTAGAAAAGGTGAGCTTATTGAGCATTAAACCTCTGAGACAATTACCTCTGATAAATAAGTTATTTATACAGTCTCTTGTACAAGAAGATACTCTGAATGCTACCAAAGGAGAAATAAACACCAACCAAACCATAAACCCTTTGATCTACAATGGTGTCCTACCTGCAGGATATGCTAGGGCAATTGTCGGTGCGGGCGAAAGCCTGCGGGAGGCAATGAGGGGGGGAAAAAGCTATGGGAGAACCAATCGATATCTGATTTGATTTAAAGCCTACACCACAAGATGGAACCCATACCCAACATTGCGTGGATAACCAAAAGTCAGAGACTAGATAGCACAGAGACCTGAGGTAAAACAAAATACTACTATTCTTTAAAAAAAAAAAAAAGTAACAATAAAATGACTCCTCCTGACATTCTGTTACATTCATAAATCAGTGTCTAGCTCAGCCTTATTTTATCATCATAAAAGCTTCCTCCTGGAGCAGTTGGGAACAAATACCCACAGCCAGACATGATGCAGAGAGGGAGAGACCTGAAAACACCAACTTGTAAACTGGATATCACTACCAAATCCCTCCCTTTAGGGCTCAGGTAACCCATCAGAACACGAGGTGAAAACAGGCAGAAGGGATGGAGGACCAAGAAAACAAGGCCTTCTGAATCAACATGGTCAAAGTTCATACGAACTCACAGAGACTGAGGAAACATGCCAGGGCCTGCCCAGGGCCTAATGGTACCGCCTCCAGGCCTGGTGACATCAGTATGAACCTTGGAACTTACATGATAGAAGTGAAAACCAACTCCTACACACTGTCTTCTACTATCGCACATACCCTATGGCATGTGCATATGTGCATGCAACACACTCACACACACAGATAAATGTAATAAAAATATCAAAGCTTGGGGCTAGAGAGATGGCTCAGTGGTTAAGAGCACCAACTGCTCTTCCAGAGGTCATGAGTTCAATTCCCAGCAACCACATGGTGGCTCACAATCATCTGTAATGGGATCCGATGCCCTCTTCTGGTGTGTCTGAAGACAGCTACAGTGTACTTATATATAATAAATAAATCAATCTTAAAAAAAAATATCAAAGCTACAACAAATGTCCTAAATGACCCAGAAATCTCACTAGCAGGTATGTCCTCAGATAATATTTAATATTGATTTTTTGATACTTTCCTTCCCAAGTTGAGAATAAGACAAGCATGTCAATTTTAACCATTTCCTTTTAATGTTTTACTAAGGAGTCCCACCCAGAGCAATTAAACAAGAAATATAATTAAAGGACATTAAAGATTGGAAAAGGAGAACTAAGATGTTAGTTACAGACAAAAGGATTGTCTGCATACAGAACTCTAATCTATAATTAGGTCATAATCTATATATACAGTATATATAATGTAATATACAAATGCAACAAGATCATACACTACCTGAGCAGTGTGTGAAACCCAGTCATATTTCTATATAGATGTAACAAGCAATTGCAATTTCAAAGTATCAGACTAACAATAGTATCCAAATGTTAGGATACATTTTAAAAAGGTGTGTGGCACCTTGTGGAGTGGTAATTATGGGAGAGGAAGATGGGAAAGTGGTGGTGTGGGGGAAGGGCTGTTTATACACCAGTGTTGGGAAGGCAAATTGGGAAAATTATAGAGGTTCTGCACAAAATGGAAAGTAGAACTCCTAAACAGCCCAGAAATCTTACTCTCAGGTACAGACTCAGATCAGTAAGGTTGGTATTCAGAGGTAATTTAGCTCATGTCCACCCTGTAAAGAGAACGAATTCTACCATTCATCAGCGCATGGCTGGATCTGGAGGACACCATGCTAATGAAATAAGCCAGGTACACCAAAGGGAAGGAAGGTAGCATGGTCTAAGGCAGTCAGTCGTTCTCCACCTTCCAAATGCTGCCACCTTTGACACAGTTCCTCATGCTGTGGTGAATTGCGATGAAAATATCTGCTATTTCCGAATGTCTTAGGTGACCCCTGTGAAAGGGTTGTTCAACCCTCAAAGGGATTACAACCCACAGGTTGAGAACTGCTTACACATGGTGTTGGATACAAAATCTCCCTACCTCGACCTTGACAGTAGATTTGACTTCCAGGGGTAATCAAGGCAGTGTGCAATGTCACTGTCTTGTTAACCTGGGCTTGTGTTTTTGACCAGTCGCAGTTACAAACATATCCCTATACACTGTCCATCTTCTTCCTCCTGCCTGTTCTCTACAGAAAATGTCTCCTAGGACTCAGAAGTAAGCAATGACTTAAGGCTCTGTCCGCTAACCGTGGGAATACAGACCAAGCACACCCAGGAGAGGATGCCATGATCTCAAAGGTCTCACATGGGTCATCAGCCTTTGCTCATGGACTCCCCTCTGTGGCCTCCAGGGGGGTGGGGGGTGCGGGTGGGGTCTGTGCTAAGAACACTCACCTGGACCCAGCTTCGAGCTGCCTCTTGTAATGCTGGCATCATCTGAGCAAATCAGGGAGAACTCGAGTGATTAGACAGAAGAAGTTAGATTTCTTTTTCTTTCTCAGACAGGGTCTCTATTCTGTAGCTCTAGCTGTCCTGGAACTCTCAATGTAGACCAGGCCAGCCTTGAACTCACAGAGATCCACCTGCCTCTGCCTCCCAAGTGCTGGAATTAAAGGGTGCACCACCATACCTGGCACCAGAAGTTACAGATTCTTTACACAATGAATGCTTTATTTGGTGGATACCAGAAAACCTACAGAATTATGTCAGGCTTTAAGCAAATACTTCCATGAAAATATACATTTCCTCCCCCCACAAAATTCTGTTTGGGGTTACGGTTTAAGAAGTGAACCAAGGCAAATGTGAAGATATTTGTTCAGTGACATACTGGAAACCTGAAGGCCTGCAGCAGATGGAAATTCAAACTCTTTTGATTTGCTTTCTTTTTAAAATTGGATATTTTTTTATTTATTTACATTTCTAATGTTATCCCCATTCCTGGTTTCCTGTCCATAACCCCCCTATTCCATACCCTCCCCCTTCTTCTATAAGGGTGCTCCCCCACCCATCCACCTACCCTTTCCTGCCTCCCCACCCTGACATTCCCCTACATTGGGGGTCCAGCGCTGGTAGGACCAAGGGCTTCTTCTCCCATTAGTGCCCAACAAGGCTATACTCTGCTGCATATGCAGCTGGAGCCATAGGTCTGTCCATGTGTACTCTTTGGATGGTTTAGTCCCTGGGAGCTCTGGCTGGTTAGTATTGTTGTTCTTATGGGGTTGCAAGCCCCTTCAGCTCCTTCAATCCTTTCTCTAACTCCTCCAATGGTGACCCCATTCTCAGGTCAATGGTTGGCTGCGAACGTCACCTCTGTATTTGTCATGCTCTGGCAGAGCCTCTCAGGAGACAGCTGTATCAGGCTCCTGTCAGCATGCACTTCTTGGCATCAGCAATATTATCTGGGTTTTGTGGTGGTGTATGTATGTATGTATGCTGGATTCCCCAGGTGGGGCAGTCTCTGAATGGCCTTTACTTCAATCTCTGCTCCAAACTTTGTCTCTGTAATTCCTCCTATGGATATTTTTGCTCCCCCTTCTAAGAAGGACAGAAGCATCTGTACTTTGGTCGTCCTTCTTCTTGAGCTTCATGTGGTTTGTGAATTGTATCTTGGGTAATTCGAGCTTTTGGGCTAATATCCACTTATCAGTGAGTGCATACCATGCCTGTGTGTTTTCTGATAGGGTTACTTTACTTAGGATGATATTTTCTAGTTCCATCCCTTTGCCTATGAATTTCACGAAGTCATTGTTTTTAATAGCTGAGTAGTACTCCATTGTATAGATGTACCACATTTTCTGTATCCATTCCTCTGTTGAGGGACATCTGGGTTCTTTCCAGATTCTGGCTATTATAACTAAAGCTGCTATAAACATAGTGGAACATGTGTCCTTGTTATATGTTGGAGCATCTTTTGGGTATATGCCCAGGAGTGGTATAGCTGGGTCCTCAGGTAGTACTATATCCAATTTTCTGAGGAACCTCCAGAATGATTTCCAGAGTGGTTGCCCCAGCTTGCAATCTTACCAACAATGAAGGAGTGTTTCTCTTTCTACAGATCCTTGCCAGCATCTGTTTTCACCTGAGTTTTTTATCTTAGCCATTCTGACTGGTGTGAGGTGGAATCTCAGGGTTGTTTTGATTAGCATTTCCCTGATGACTAAGGATGTTGAGCATTTCTTTAGGTGCTTCTCAGTCATTCAATATTCCTCAGTTGAGAATTCTTTGTTTAACTCTGTACCCCATTTTTTTTTCTTTTTTTCGGAGCTGGGGACCAAACCCAGGGCCTTGTGCTTGCTAGGCAAGCGCTCTACCACTGAGCTAAATCCCCAACCCCAAAATTCAATTGGCTTAAGCTGTACATGATTTATTTTCCTCATTGCTAAGACACAACATCAAGTGGAAGAATATTTATTTATTTTATGTATAAGTACACTATAACTGTCTTCAGACACACCAGAAGAGGGCATCAGATCTCATTACAGATGGTTGTGAGCCACCATGTGGTTGTGGGATTTGAACTCAGAACCTCGGGAAGAGCAGTCAGTGCTCTCAACCGCTGAGCCATCTCTCCAGCCCCCCCCCCATTTTTTTAAAAAATAGGGTTATTTGATTCTTTGGAGTATAACTTCTTGAGTTCTTTGTAGATATTAGATATTAGCCCTCTATTAGATGAAGGATTGGTAAAGATCTTTTCCTAATCTGTTGGTTGCCATTTTGTCCTAATGACAGTGTCCTTTGCCTTATAGAAGCTTTGCAATTTTATGAAGTCCCATTTGTGGATCCTTGAGCATAAGCCATTGGTGTTCTGTTCAGGAAATTTTCCCCAGTGTCCATGTGTTCGAGGCTCTTTCCCACTTTTTCTTCTATTAGTTTAAGTGTATCTGGTTTTATGTGGAGGTCCTTGATCCACTTGGACTTGAGCTTTGTACAAGGGGATAAGAATGGATTGATTTGGGCTGGAGAGATGGCTCATCGGTTAAGAGCACTGACTGCTCTTCCAGAGGTCCTGAGTTCAATTCCCAGCAACCACATGGTGGCTCACAACCATCTGTAATGGGATCCGATGCCCTCTTCCGGTGTGTCTGGAGACAGCTACAGTGTAATTATATATAATAAATTATAAATAAATAAAATAAAATAAATAAAAAAGAATGGATTGATTTGCATTCTTTTACATGCTGACCACCAGTTTAATCACTTGCTGAAAATGCTATCTTTTTTCCACTGGACGGTTTTAGCTCCTTTGTCAAAGATCAAGTGGCCATAGGTGTGTGGATTCATTTCTGGGTCTTCAATTTTATTCCATTGATCTACCTGCCTGTCTCTGTACAAATGCCATACAGTTTTTTATCACTCTTGCTCTATTATACAGCTTGAGGTCAGGGATGGTGATTCCCCCCCAGAAGTTCTTTTATTGTTGAGTACAGTTTTCACTGTCCTGGGTTTTTTGTTATTCCAATTGAATTTGCAAATTGCTCTTTCTATCTCTATAAAGAATTGAGTTGGAATTTTGATGGCAATTGCATTGAATCTGTAGATTGTTTTTGGCAAGATGACTATTTTTACAATATTAATCCTGCCACTCCATGAGCATGGGAGATCTTTCCATCTTCTGAGATCTTCAATTTCTTTCTTTAGAGACTTGAAGTTCTTGTCATACAGATTTTTTCACTTGCTTGGTTAGAGTCACACTGAGGTATTTTATATTATTTGTGTCTATTATGAAGGGTGTCATTTCCCTAATTTCTTTCTCAACCTGTTTATTCTTTGAGTAGAGGAAGGCTACTGATTTGTTTGTGTTAATTTTATATCCACCCACTTTGCTGAAGTTGTTTCTCATGTTTAGGAGTTCTCTGGTGGAATTTTTGGGGTCACTTAAGTATATTATATCATCTGCAAATAGTGATATTTTGACTTCTTCCTGTCCAGTTTCTATCCCTTTGACCTCCTTTTGTTGTCTGATTGCTCTGGCTAGGACTTTGAGTACTATATTGAATAGGTAGGCAGAGAGTGGGTAGCCTCTTGTAGTCCCTGGTTTAGTGAGATTGCTTCAAGTTTCTCTCCATTTAGTTTAATGTTGGCTACTGGTTTGCTGTATATGGCTTTTACTATGTTTAGGTATGGGCCTTGAATTCCTGATCTCTCCAAAACTTTTAACATGAAGGGGTGTTGAATTTTGTCAAATGCTTTCTTAGCATCTAGTGAGATGATCATGTGGTTTTTTTTCCTTTGAGTTTGTTTATATAGTGGATTACGTTGATGGATTTCTGTATATTGAACCACCCCTGCATCCCTGGGATGAAGCCCACTTAATCATGATGGATGATTGTTTTGATGTGTTCTTGGATTCTGTTTGTGAGAATTTTATTGAGTATCTCTGTATCGATATTGTTGGTATCAGGAATTGTCATCAGTTATACCAGTGTCCTATTCAAGTTCTTATAAATTTGCCTAACAAATGAAACTCCCCACTATACGATCCAACTGTAATCACAAATTCTTGTTCCTTCTGCTCCACACAAAGCTTATTTTAAAGAATATTCAGGTTGTAACTCATGTTATCTCTTTTGTAAACTTATAAGCTACA
The DNA here is from genome assembly GCF_011064425.1 of Rattus rattus. NCBI lineage: Eukaryota > Metazoa > Chordata > Mammalia > Rodentia > Muridae > Rattus > Rattus rattus. Next base: position 54,574,776 of record NC_046165.1, on the reverse strand, counting down.
GGAAACCCACTCAGATTTACCTCTCGTGGACCAAATAGACTCCACCCACATAAGTACATCTGCCTAAGTTTCCCACTTAACTACCTATTCCAAAGGGTGAGAATCCTCTGGGTTTCAGATGTACATCTAAGAAAAAAATTTCTTTCTCCCAAACATGCTTAATCTTATTATTTGCCTATAATATATATGTATATGTGTGCTCTAGCATCTTGTCAAGTCCAGGTGCTTACTACAGCCAGGACAGCTCCAGAGAAGCGACCTCCAGATGTTCCAATCTCCTCTCACAGACACAGATGCTTCTATTGGACCTGCTCCTTCTGACCTATCCTCAGACGGTTCCACAGACCGCGGACAACATGAAAACAGCCAACTCTAAGACTCGACAAACAATCCCCCCTCATAACCTGTCATTCTGTCTTTTCCTCCAGTTCCTGGACTTTCGAAAACCCTGTACGGAAGTGGATATTCCCTTTTGTCATCAGTTATACCAGTGTCCTATTCAAGTTCTTATAAATTTGCCTAACTAATGAAACTCCCCTTTCTGGTCATCTTGCTGGCGTTAGTTATTTGTTCCCTGTCTCCTTCATCTTGTCCCTACATTCCTTCAACGACAGATACAAAAAAATTCTAATCAAACTATTAATCAGTTCCTGTTACAGGATTACCAGCCACTCCACTGGGGAGCCTGATGTGATTTACCAAGTGGGCCCTGATGGTGAAAGTCAGCTGTACCCCAAGACTGATGACTCCTCAAGACAGCAGGAAGTAGCCTGAGACACGGTGGCCCTTCTACCCCTCTTTCACCATCAGCTTCCCCCTCTCTTTTGTCCTTCTTTTTATAATAAGAAAAAGGGAGGTACATTGGTATCAGGAATTGCCTTCAGCAGTGACGCTAACTGGTCAATGTTGCCATGGCAACAGCCAAACATTTCCAGTGTTCCTTCTGTTTAATTCCCAAGTCCACTTGGGAGCATTTTCTGCCCTCTCCCTCTTTTCTCTTCTTTCTTTTCTCTTCTTTCTCTCACCCCTTCCCCTTGTCTCATCCTCCCATTAAATCTCTCCATGTGGAACAGTGTTGGTTTGCTTTGGTTTATCTGGGAGCAGGCCAATATTTAAACAACAACAAATATTCATAAGGGAAATTGGTCTGAAGTTCTCTTTTTTGTTGAATCTTTGTATGGTTTAGGTATAAGGGTAATTGTGGCTTCATAGAAGGAATTGGGCAGCATTCCTTTTGTTTCTATTTTGTGGAATAGTTTGGACAGTATTGGTATTGGGTTTTCTATGAAGATCTTATAGAATTCTGCGCTAAACCCATCTGGTCCTGGGCTTTTTTTTTGGTTGGGAGACTTTTAATGACTGCTTCTATTTCTTTAGGAGCTATGAGACTGTTTAGATGGTTTATCTGATCCTGATTTAACTTTGGTACCTGGTTTGCTTTTTCATGACAAAGTCTCACAGCATAGCTCTGGCTGTCCTGAAACTCACTATGTAGACCAGGATGGCCTTGAAATCACAGAGTTCCATGATCCACTTGCTTTTACCTCCTGAGTGCTGGGATTAAAGGCACCACTATACCTGCCCGTGTGTGTGTGTGTGTGTGTGTGTGTGTGTGTGTGTGTGTGTGTGAGAGAGAGAGAGAGAGAGAGAGAGAGAGAGATTATGAAATTATCAAAATGCACAAATAAAGTTTTAGTGTACAATCAAGTTTAATACACTGATGTGGGCATCTATTCTTTTTGTTTGGTTTGTTTTGGTTGGTTTGCTTGTGTGTGTGTGTGTGTGTGTGTGTGTGTGTGTGTGTGTGTGTGTGTGTGTGTATTGGGGCGGGGTGGGGGTGAGACATTGTTTCTCCTTGTAGCCCTGGCTGTCCTACAATTCACTCTGTAGATCAGGCTAGCCCCCAATTCAGAGATTCCCCCTGCCTCTGCTTGTGCTGGGATTAAAGTGCTTTACCACCACGGCTAAATGTGTTCAGTGTTCTAAACATTATACACAGATTTATTTATCTTCTGTCACTAGGATGAGGCCATCTATTCTATCATTTCCCTTTCTGGGTTCTCAGATAAGGCCTGGTAGCATAAAACCGTAACAAAAACAAATTCAAGAAGAAGGAGGAGGACTACTCACCACAGCAGCCACTTTCAAGTCAGCTCCTCCAGGGACACAAGCTGAAACTCAAAGGTTGCACAAATTTATCTTCTGTTACTAGGGTGAATATCATATTAGTCGAAGTATGAAGAGGCCGGCAGACTTTTGAGCGTTATGAGGTTTTTTTTTTTTTGTTTTTTTTGTTTTTTGTTTTTTGTTTTTATAAGCATGGACATATCCATCCACGACTTGAAAACTGTTATAAAAGTATTGTGATTCTTTAAAAAAAAAAAAAAAAAAAAAAGAGTTGTTCAGAGTCTGTCCTGCGATGGCTCCCAAGGTTTCAAAGTAGGAGAGGGGTTGGACCTGATTAAGCTCCTCCTGGAATGGGGAGTGCCAATGCGAATATCCTGCCCAAGGCAGAAGAGGAGGAACAGTTCGATCGATCGCGGCGGTCATTCAGAGAACTTTTTCCGTGAGAAAGTCCAAGGAACTTTTTTTTTTTTCCTGGGAGGAAACAGCTCATCCTTCGTGGATTTTCAGAGGTGAAGCCGTGGTGTGTCGGATGAACTAACTTCATAAGCCTCCAGGACGCAGCCGGCGAACAGCCACAGCGGTCTGGATAGATCACGCCCCAGGCCGGCGCACGCCCCAGGCCGGCGGCCATTCCCGGACAGCAGACCTCGGACTAGGGTCCCCAAGATGTTACAAGCTTTTCTGCTACTGGTGAGTATGGCGCGACATGAGCACGGTGCCCCAAGTGGAGAGCCCACCAAGGAGAGACCGCGCTAAAGTGCCCTGCTAGCCGAGCGCGCACGTGTCTGGGGTGGGGTGGGGTCTGGCGGTGAGGACAAACTTCGCTGTGGGCCAGGTACGACTCGACGGGGTAGCGGAGGCGTAGAAGATTCGAAAACGGGGTGAGGATGGCGAGGACTCGAAGGTGAGGTGAGTCCGGATGGGATGGGAGGTGGGTGGAACACTCAAGACTGGGAGGATATGACGAGGCGCCGCTTTGATAGCAAAAGGACCGGACTGTAGGTGAGTGGACCCAAAGATGGAGGGAGGGAAGTTTCGACGCTGGGTGCGGGGCCCCGGGAGCAGCTGGTCCAGCAAAGCGCGCTAGGGTACCAAACCTGGGGCAAAGTGGAGCAGGGGAAGGAAGAAGGGACAGTGGGCAGGGAAAGGATCCGGATCCGGTTACCCTGAAGGACCCTCAGGTCAGAGAAATTAGAAGCAGGGCGAGAGAGGGAGAGTATGGCGCGACAGGGAGAGTATGGCGCACGTGAGCGCGGTGCCCCGAGTGGAAAGCCGGCCAAGGAAAGACCGCTCCCGGAACGCGCTAGACTGGTGGGAAGGAGGGAAGGGAGGGAAGGTAGGGGAGGGAGAGAGGGAGGGAGGGAGAAGGGGGACACCAGTGTCACATCACTGACTTCTTTTTTGCGGTTTCTTGGACTCTGCAACTTAATGGGCTTAAAAAGAGTAAAAGGGGCCCTGAAGAGGCCTAGAATCTGACCTTTCCCCCTTCTGCCAGCATGAGATTATTAAGGAGAATTCCAGTTTCTTGGAGTCTATTGTTTCTAATGTCTAATAGAGAGGCACACAAGTGTCTCTTTAGAGATACACTTATTATAGATATTCTTATATTACATTATGTGCATAGTATTATAGATTCATTTCCACCAGGCTGGATACAGTTCTCCACCTTCTGTTTTATTTAACACTTCACTGTCGAGGTGGAACATGCCAATGTCTGGGGGAAAAAAGTAAATAGAATGAAAGAAGAAACTAAAGTCAGACATGTTCAGTTAGTGGCAGGAAGCCCTGCGTATGAACCAAAACGAAAAAGGAAAGAGACGGAACAAAGAAAGGAAATAAGCAGACTACTAGTTGCTAACATGGAGACTCGGTATGTTACTTTAATGGGTGTATGAACTTAGAGTTTTAAGATGAAAAGAGTTCTGAACTTCGGTTGGTTACAGGACAGTGTGAACACAGCAGTGCTGGCCATTTTGTTTAAAATAATTAAGGTGCTCATTTTACCCACTGTATACCTGAATGCATGTAAAAAAAAAATCTTTGTGCACACTTATCTTGAGTTTCATTGCTGTGAAGAAACACCATGGCCATGGGCAACTCTTATAAAGAAAACATTTAATGGGGGCTGGCTTACAATTTACAGGTTTAATCCATTATCATTATAATAGGCAGCAGGGCAGCATAAAGGTAGAAATGGTGCCGGAGGATCCAAGACTTCAACATCTTGATCTGCAGGCAGCAAGGAGTCGGTGGGCCACACTGGGTATAGCTTGAGCATAGGAGATCTCAAAGCCTGACTCCACAGTGACACACTTCCTCCAACAAGGTCACACCTTCTCCAATAAGGGCACATCTCCTAATAGTGTCACTCCCACATACTTCTATATACAGCAGCACAGGATATCCATCCAAAGCATGTGTTATCTCACCTCAAGAGTCAGATCAAAGGCAAGTCTTCCAGCCTCAAGGCCCTGGTCATAGGTGTGCCCTCCATTTCTGGATTGCAGTTCATTCCAGATGTAGTCTAGTTGACCACGGAATGTATCTGGAGATCAGAGGCCAACTTCAGGTGTCAGTTCTCACCTTCTACCTCATTTGAAACAGAATCTCTCTTGTTCATCACTGAGTATGCTGCTGCCTGTCCTATGAGCTTCTAGGAGTTCTTCATCTCCACCTCCCATTCAGCCATAGGAGTCCTGGAATTTCACATGTGCACCTTATGTCTGGCTTTGTATTGAGTCTTGGGAATCTGAACTCAAGTCCTTGCAACTGTGTGGCAAGTGTATTATCTACTGAGTGATTATACACTGAAGATGTGTATTATCTTCTAAAGTCTTGACTGCATTTAAAAAAACTGGGGATAGGGAGCAGAAATAGTCACACACATGATTAACTAGTCACACAGGAAACAAGACAGTGAACCAGAGGATGCATGCTGTTTCTAGTTGGGACAATATACTTTTCAAGACTTTCCTCTAATTTACACTGTGTAGACTATGTAGGTACATACAAACTTTTTTTTAAGCAGGAAAGAATAAAAGATAGGAATAGTTCAAGCTTCTGTGATGTGAGCAGCTGTAAGAAGCAAACAGAAGCATGAACAGAAACTAGTACTGTACAGTTAGAAGTGGGGAAGGGTTTAGGGTCATGGCTTCTTAGAAGCTGGAGGGAAGGGTGAGGACCTTGTGATGGTGAGACCCGAAAGCCACTGAAGGCAGTTCCTGCTTTGTTTCCACAGAGTTTCTTTGTTCCAATGACTGCTAAGCTAGCCCAGGATCGCCCAGCTGACCTACAGAGGTTGAAGCAGAGCCCACTGGAATGTCCAGCAGGTACATTCTAGAGTGATGGCAATTTTTGTCTCTGATTCCCACTCTCAGGCTCCACGGTCTTGCAGTTCCCGTTTCTTTTCTGACCTAGATACTTACTCATCATTTTCTAAATCCAAGGTCATGAAGGTTTATCTTCACAGTATTTTGCCTGCATGGTTTCCTATTTTGGTGTGTTTCCATTAAGGTATTTAGAATTAATTTTTGTGTACAGTATCTGATAAGGGTCCAGCTTATTTTTATGTGTATGTATGTATGTATGTATGTATGTATGTATGTATGTATGTATGTGAGTACACTGTCGCTGTCTTTGGACACACCAGAAGAGGGCATCAGATCCCATCACAGATGGTTGTGAGCCACCATGTTGTTGCTGGGAATTGAACTCATGACCTCTGGAAGAGCAGACAGTGCTCTTAACCACTGAACCATCTCTCCAGCCTCTTATTATACACATAGCTATCCAGTTCCTTCTATTTATTTATTTATCTATCTATCTATCTATCTATCTATCTATCAGTTGATCGATTGATTGATTGCTGGATCCAACCTAGAGCCTCACTCATGCAAGCACATTACCATTGAGTAGGCCCCAGCTCTGCTAACCAGTTACTGTTCACTATTTGCATTGTGTGAATTCTGGGTGCCCTACAATCACTAAACCATGGAAACCAGCTGTGTTGGCATTCTTTTCAGCCATCCTAACTCTCTGCAACACCTTTGGTAGCTCTCAGCCTGATCCTCTTACCAGAATTATCGAGGTCAGTGTCTGTGTTCGGGCAATCCTAACAAGCCAGGCTCTACCATCATCCTCAATAATTAAGCCAATCAAAAAAGTCATTGATGGGAGAGCTGTCCCCACCCCTCACCCAGCCAATGCTGGAGAGCTGGCCCAGGTGGCAAGGGTGTGGGAGAGCTGACAGACTGACCAACGCAGCTACCACACAGTCCCAGATCCATGGCTCTGAGCTGGCCCACCTCAACATCTACCCGGCCTGTGAGCTGCTGGAGCCCATGAAGGGGATTGGGTCCTGCAGAACCAAAGCTGTGGGATCTTCATGACTCAGGGCAACAAGAGGACATCTGAGAGGAGTCTGAATGAGGATTAGTATTGATAGTGTAGGAGAACCAGACCAATGACACATTGCATGAACATTTGCCAGTAAAGATGTATGAACAGAAGGGTACTGTGCTACACATCACAGCTTCTACGGCAAGACCTTCTTTTTAAAATTAATTTTTTATTTTCTTTTGGGGAGAAGTTACAAGAGTGGACAGTGGATATTGAAGGACTGGGGATGGGGTGCATGATGTGAAATTCACAAATAATCAATAAAAAATTATGGGAAAAACTCATTGATTGATTCTGAAATTCACAAGGAGATTTGCCCATCATGGCCATATTGGAAACAGACAGGGATCTAGTGGCCCCCACATCCATCTTTGACATGACATTTAGGTAGGGCTACAGTTATGAATTGTTTTGTTGTTGTTTTCATGATTTTTTAGCGACTTATTTTTATCTTCTGTACATTGGTGTTTTGCCTACATGTGTGTCTGTATGAGGGTGTCAGAACAGGTCCCTCAGAACTGGAGTTACAGACAGTTGGGAGATGCCATGTGGGTTCTGGGAATTGAACCCATGTCTTCTAGAAGAATGATCAGTGCTCCTAACTTCTAAGCCATCTCTCCAGCCCCCAGAGTTATTGACCCACCATTATTTTGTCTCCATTCTGTCCTGCAGGGTGGTCTGACAGCTAGCAAATCTTGTTCCTTATAAGTTTCTGTATCCTGCCTAGCCATAGGCTTCATCTGTTTTCTTTCCCCAGTACAAGACTTACTCTTTGTTGGTATCCAGTAGTCTTACAGTCAAAGGGAGAGGTCACAAGTGTCTCTTTGACATGTCCCCGGTTCTTCTTGAAGGCCCATTACAGTCCTGCAGTCTCTGGCCACTCTGTGTCTGTAGACACCACTGCAGAGATGTGCTGCTCCTTGGCCTCCTGAAGAAGCTATCCCCCCGCCTTTCTTTTGGCCATGGCTTCAGCCTCTTTCCAGGAATAAATGGAACAGGTGGCAGGTGACTCTGCTGGAGCCACCTGTCTTGAGGGCAGTCCAATTTTGCTGAGTGGTGCAGGCATGCACAGAGGACAGACAGGAATACTGTCTAGTCCTTTGCTGTATAGACTCTGTCACGAGGAACACTATCTCCTACCCAGTCAGTGGAGGCCTGACAAGGATGTAGGCCTGAGGTCCCAGGAGCACTTGGCAGTGATGCCTCGGGAAATAGAATGGGTACCACATTGCTTCATCTTGAAGTGGTTTCTATAGTCTACCTATAGAGAGATACTTGTCTCTTTTACAAGTTACCTACTTTGTTGGTGTATCAAAGCTTATAATATTCATTCATAATGCTCTTTCTTTTTATTGGGTAATGGGAGTCTTATATTTAGCCCTGGCTGACCTGCAGTGTGTTTGTGTAGACCAGTCTTGCCTTGAATTGTTTCTGCCTACTGGCCTACATGATAAGTTCTAGGCTAGCCAGAGCTATGTGGTGAGACCCTGTTCAAAAAACAAACAAAGAACAAAAAACAAGCAAACAACCAGAGAGGAAGGAAAGAAAGTGCTCCCTAGACATGCCCACAGCCAATCTGAGGCAGGCAGCCCCTCAGTTATGATCCCCATTTCCCACGTAGGTCTAAGGAGGACACAAGTCTTCACAGCTCCAGGAATGCTGACGTTCCCTTGACCGGTTTCCCTTCCATTCTCAGGCCAGTACCTGTCCGAGGAGGATGGCTCGTGCAAAGCTTGCATAGATGGTGAAAACTACACCAGCGGTCCCAACGTCCTGCCTTCCTGCCTTTCCTGCAGGGTCTGTAAGGAAGGTACAGAACAAAGGGGCTCTTCCCCACAGGCAGGATCTGGGGAAGTGGATTCCTACCTGCCATGGACTCGGAAACCTCAGTTCCGGCCCATCTTGGCCTTCATTCTTCCCTGTTCTCTGCTTGTCTTTCTTTCATTAATGGGACAAAAACAGAAGTTGCGAAGAGTTCATTTGTGCTGTGTTTTAGGAATCATTGAGACCATCTATTAAGAATGAGATAGTGTGCCCTGTGGAGGGCCCCTCCTGGTACCCTCAGATGCATTGTGGGACAGTTGCCACTGCTCTCACCATGAATCAGTTTATAGGCTTGTCACACGTGGTGAACAGGAAGTACCCTAGTGTCCGCTGTGCAAGGTCTTGTCCCAAGGAGTAGTGGGGCTCCAAAGAGCACAAATCATTAGAGCTGGGCCTTGAAGGATAGGTGCAGGGTTCTAAGTGGAATAGAGGTGTCTCCAGGCAGAATTGCACAATTGAGGAGTAAAGAGGCCTGCACATTTGGAATGGGAGATAATTCCATTCTGGATCCAGCTTGAGTCTGCTTAGTTCTGCAATGGATTTGATGCCCCTCAGCAAACCTTGAGTCACCAGGGGTAGTGGCCTGCTTTGCCATTTCCAGGTGTGGAAGTCAGAAGTGTGGGTCACGGGGAGGAAAAGAGCCACTATGAGTCTCCCCTCTGTGTGTGGCCACTCTCTAGTTGTAGGTGACATGGTATGTTCTATTCTTACTCTCAGGAGCCATCAAGTTCTTAGTACTGGAGCCTTCAAGTCTGTGAGTCCTGTGTGGCCAATCCTTCTAGAACATAAAGTTCAACACACATTCATCTTTCTTGCCGTGTGCCTGCTGAAGTGCTTGGGTCATGGGTTATTGTTTTCATTTCTAGTCAGGAAAGACTCTGACGAAAGCAGTTACAGAAGAAAGGGTTGAGCTGGCTCACAGGTCTAGCATACCATCCACTGTTGCAGGGAGTCAGGTGGCAGGAGCCAGAGGCAGTTCTCAACTCACCCTCAGCGAGTGATAGGCATGTGAACTCAGTTTCCCCTCTTCATACAGTTCAGAGACCTAGTCCAAGGAATGGTGCCACCCAGACAGTCTGAGTCTTCTCACCCTATTAGCTTAATCAAAATAACCCCCACAGACATACCCAGACACCCGTCTCTCAGATGATTCTAGATCTTCTCAAGTTAACAATTGAGATCGACCACCATAATCAGTAACAAAAAGGGTAGTGGTTGAGTGGGTTAGGGCTGGGTTCCCAGATGGTTCTGAGCTGGACTCTCTTGTTGCAGTCACTAGGGTCATGGTGGATGTGAGCACTCAGTCTCTGCTTCTTAAGGCTCCTCCTGTTTCCAGGAGCTTGAAGCTCATCAGAGGGGTACAGAGGCGCATCCCTTGCACCTGTCCTGGGGATCTTTAAAAGACTTTTCCTTCCAAACCTCATGTATGTGGTCATGAATTGTGCTCCTTTTGTATTATGGCCCTGAGTACTTATAGCTGCTCTTGGGAGCCATCATCTACATGCCCGGGGCGTGGTGCTAGAGAAACTGGTCCTCAGTATTACTTCCTAAGTTCAGTTGAGCCAAATTGGAAGTGTGTCATGAGGAACTGTTACCATGGTAACCAGGAAACTTCTTCCCTCCAACCCTTACAGATAAAGTCATAAAAAGCCCATGCGTCAAAGCTAGAAACACAGAGTGTGAGTGCAAACCAGGCAGCTTTGAAGATAAAGACTCGACTGAGATCTGCCAGACATGCTCTAAGTATGATACGGGCCCTCCCTCCCACCTTGTGGAGTTCCCACACCATAGGAAATCCCTAAACCCTTGGGGTATCTGAGCCTGCTGTCATCTCTCCATGTCCAACTGCAAGTCTCTCCATATCCCTGTCCCCATTCAGTCAGCAGCCATTCCTGTTCTTTCCCACCCATTCTTTTCCCTTGGCCAGATAATTTGTCTACTATCTGTAGACAGAGCATGAGAATGAGGAGGCCATAGCCTGGCTTGTGTTCATTTATGCTCTTTCACGATTCTTGTGCAGCCAGAGACCTAGAAAGACAAAAGTACTGCAGCCCACAAAGATGTGTGTGTGTGTGTGTGTGTGTGTGTGTGGTGTGTGTATGCTCTGTGTGTGTGGTGTGTGTGTATGCTGTATGTGTGTGTGTATGCTGTGTGTGTGGTGTGTATGCTCTCTGTGTGTGTGTATGTATGCTGTGTGTGTGTATGCTGTGTGTGTATGCTGTGTGTGTGGTGTGTATGCTCTGTGTGTGTGTGTGTATGTATGCTGTGTGTGTGTATGCTGTGTGTGTGTGTGTGGGTTTTTGTAGGGTTGTGTGTGTGTGGTGTGTGTGTGGGGGGTGGGTGTGTGTGTGGGGGTGGGTGTGTGTGTGTGTGGGTGTGTGTGTGTGGGGGTGTGTGTGTGTGTGTGTGTGTGGGTGGGTGTGTGTGTGATGTGGGTGGTGTGTGTGCTGTGTATATACATATTGTGTATGTGGTATGTATGTGGTATGTATGGCGTGTGTGGTGTGGTATGTGTGGGGTGTATGGAGTGTGTATGTAGGGGAGGGTGTGGGGTGTGTGTGGTGTGGTGTGTGGTATATGTGTGTGGTATGTATGGGGTGTGTATGTGTGGGGTGTGTATGTGTATGGTGTGTGTGGCATAGTGTGTGGTATGTGCGTGTGGTGTGTGTATGTGATGTGGGGTACATGTGTGTTCATTGGAGCTCTCAGAGGCACCTGAGCAAACTCAGCCAGCCTTGCTTCAGGAGGCTGTACACATGTGCCACATGTCTGTACTTCAGAGGGGAAAGGCCGACAAAGAGACCTGGCTCAGTAGTGACCACATAGGCTTCTTACCTTCCCTTTCCTAACTTAGGGTCTTCCTGTGGCCAGGACAGCTCAACATACACCCTGTCCAAAAGGCAGAAGGGCTACCACCGTACCTAAGGGGGTTCCCCAAGGTCTGCATGTAGGGATGTAGGGACAAATGTAGAATGTAGACACATGGAGCCTGCCTTTCCTTTAATACCATTTCAGGGATTCTGGGTACAGTGGGCGACTACCTTTTTAGCACATCTGGTCAGCAGCCTTCTCACAAAATCTTATCATTTGTTTCTTGTGTGTACCCAGCTGCACTGATGGGGAAGATGAAGTGATCCCCTGCACCCCAAAGGCAAACCGGAAGTGTGTCCCCAAAAACACTCAAATATCTCAGCATAACATAGGCCTCATAATAGGGCTCTCGGCCTCGGTCATATCAGTGGTGCTGTTTGTAGCTGTCATCTGGAAGACTAAAGCATGGGAAACAGTGTGTCTCTTTATGAGAAGAGTCTATCCAGGTGAGTGGTGGCTGTGGGTGGGTCCCTGGACACTGAATCTCACTCTCCTTGACCTGCCCTTCTCCTTCAGGATTGTCCTCCTTGTCTCCCAAGCCCCTGTATCCCTGAAGCCTAGCTCTGTCTTCTTCCTGTGATTCATATACCATCTCCCACTTCCCCAAACATCAAAAGTCCAGACTCTGACCAGTGCCTCTCACTCACTGTTCTCTGTCTCTTAACTGTAAAGCATCTTTTATTCACCTGTGGTAATTGTCCTCTTAGAGGCTTAGTGCCTCTGTCTGCTAACCCAGGCCTAGTCCTGGAAGCTGCTAACAACCTAATCCAGGCCTAGAATGTTTGCAGCCCCTGAGACTTGCTGCTGAACAAGCTTACCCTTTCTAGTTTACCCTTTCTAGTTCTTCCTGAACTCTGGCTGGCTGGTTCAACTCCGCTGATCTGGCTCAAACTCCTCTCCAGACTGACTAATTCAATCTGGCTTCTTTTTCTGCCTCTCATGAATTGCTCTGCTTGACATCAAACTAGCTCTAGCCATGTGTTCTAATCTTCTGGCCTCCTCTCATTCTCTGGCTCATTCTGCCTTTACCTGTGTGTGGCTTGTTCTCTCTCTATAATCTGCCTCTGTACAACCATCCTGGTAAAACTGCCTCCTTCCTCTCTTTATTCTCTCTCTCTCTCTCTCTCTCTCTCTCTCTCTCTCTCTCTCTCTCTATTTTTTTTTAAGATTTATTTATTATATATAAGTACACTGTCGCTGTCTTCACACACACCAGAAGAGGGCATCGGAACTCATTACAGATGGTTGTGAGCCACCATGTGGTTGCTGGGAATTGAACTCAGGACCTCTGGAAGAGCAGTCAGTGCTCTTAATCACTGAGCCATCTCTCCAGCCCTCTTTATTCCTTTTCTTAAGTAGCTTCCCTTTCCTTTCTCTTTTTGTGAGAGTTAGGCATATCCTGTTCTATCAAATCTTTCTCTGATTTATCACTCTGTCTGTCCCTCAATTAAACATCACTTTCAAACATGGGTGCTTCCTTCTACAAACTAGCTTTACCTTCATTGTTTGGGATTAAAGGTGTGTGCTAAGGGCTGAGCCACACCACAATTAAAAACGGGTGTTTTCAGTAAATACACACTCTTGGGGTTCACAGTATGATCAAATATCCTACAACACTTAACCAAGTCTTAGAGGGTGGGGTATGGTCAGGACAGAGAGGCATTAACTCTTCAACTGAGGATAGAGGTCAAGACCAGAGAGGACCAGGACCAGCTCTGATTTCAGCAGAACCAGACAAAAATTCTATGTGTGTTTATGTTTATTCTGTTTTTCCCCCTCTGCCTTCTCAGCCTCAGGGTAGACCCAAGCAAGAATGGCCCCTCCTTACTTTGTTAGTGTTAGAAACTAACCCCTCTGCTGTTAGAATCTGACCCCTCTGCTCAGATAAAGAAGGGCTGATGAGTCTCCTGCCCACTTGCTGTGGGAACCTCCTCTTCTAGGCTGTGAACAGGACCATGAAAACACAGTGGGTTTATCTCTCTTGGACGCACAGACATCGAGCAAGACAAATGGCTCTCACCACAACACGGTCAGTCATGCAAGCGAAAGCCTCAGCTGTAGCTCTGCTGGGCTTTTTTATTTTATTTTAACTTTAAATTTTTATGTATGTATTTTGCCTACATGTATGTCTGTGCATCACATGCGTGTCTGGTGACCATGAAGGCTAGCAGACTATCCCATCGGATCCCCTGGAACTGGAGTTACAGGCAGTTATGAACTGCCATGTTGGTTCTGGGAATCAAACCCGGGCTTTCTGGAAGAACAGCCAGCACTCTCAACCACTGAGCAATCTCTTCAGCCCCGAGAAGCAGGGTGTTTGAGGGGCTGTACAGCCCAGGAAGGAGGGTACATCATGTGCACCTGGGTCTGGGTCCACTATCAAGCAAATGACCATTTTGAGCTTCCACAAGGCCTCAGACCACGTTGCAACTGTGCCTTTTCTGCCCTTCTCCTGTGGTTGGAGTCAGGTAGGAGGAGAGACCTCCCCTTAGCACAGTACCAGGAGCACATAGTGCTGGAAACAGATCATGGATATGTGAGTCTAGGCTGGCCGCACTCAGAGAGGTGGAACCCTCCCGGGAGTCTGGGGGTATCGTCTCCTTAGTGGCCTTCCAAAGTCATTTCCACATACTTGTGTCCCTTGGAAGGATCTGAAGTTCAGGGCAGTGATCACACTGAGCCCCCATACAGCGGAGAATGGCCATCTACTCTTTTTTGAGCACAAAATGGACAGACAAGAGCTGGTGACAGGTATCACTGGAGAAAGTGCTGGTTTGTAGACAAAGTTGCAGTTGTCATCAGATCTCCTAGTGCAGGGGAAGTAGAGACAAGGGGACACTGGACAGGCCGGGTATGACCTAGTATGGTGAACAAGCCACTCTGGAACATGCTGAGCCCCTTTCCTTTTTTTTTTTTTTTTTTTTTTTTAATTTTTTTTTTTTTTTTTTTTTATTTTGTTTTGTTTTTTTTTTTTTTTTTGTTTTTTTTTTTTTTGGGTATTTCTTTTTTTTTTTTTTCTTTATTAACTTGAGTATTTCTTATATACATTTCGAGTGTTATTCCCTTTCCCAGTTTCCGGGCAAACATCCCCCCCCCCCCTCCCCTTCCTTATGGGTGTTCCCCTCCCAACCCTCCCCCCATTGCCGCCCTCCCCCCAACAATCACGTTCACTGGGGGTTCAGTCTTAGCAGGACCCAGGGCTTCCCCTTCCACTGGTGCTCTTACTAGGATATTCATTGCTACCTATGAGTTCAGAGTCCAGGGTCAGTCCATGTATAGTCTTTAGGTAGTGGCTTAGTCCCTGGAAGCTCTGGTTGCTTGGCATTGTTGTTCATATGGGGTCTCAGCCCCTTCAAGCTCTTCCAGTTCTTTTCTCTGATTCCTTCAACGGGGGTCCTATTCTCAGTTCAGTGGTTTGCTGCTGGCATTCGCCTCTGTATTTGCTGTATTCTGGCTGTGTCTCTCAGGAGCGATCTACATCCGGCTCCTGTCGGTCTGCACTTCTTTGCTTCATCCATCTTGTCTAATTGGGTGGCTGTATATGTATGGGCCACATGTGGGGCAGGCTCTGAATGGGTGTTCCTTCAGTCTCTGTTTTAATCTTTCTGAGCCCCTTTCCTATTCGTGCTGTGTCTTCAGAACCTGAGGCAGCACAGGTGTGAAGTAGATACCACAGCAAGGGCTGAGTTCCTGGGTCTAACTGTTGTTTAATATATTGGGGGTTCATACATGCTAGGCAGACACTCCACTACTGACCTACATCTTCAGTCACTTAAAAAATGTTTTATTGAGACAATGTCTCACTTTGTTACCCAGGCTGGCCTCAAGCTTTGCCCTTCTGCCTCAGTCTCCAGAGTAGCTGGCATTACAGGCCTATGCCATCTGCCGGACTAGTTTTCCTTTTCCACCGTTTGTCTTGTTTTCTGATCACATTTGTAAGGAGGATTCCATGAAGTACAGTTTCCGGGTGAGGGTTACGGAAATGCTGTTCGGTGCATGCATGAATACACCCATACACAGTCAGAGACACACCTAGTCATGAGTGCACGCACACACATAGTCAGAGACACACAACTACTGACATAGGGTCTCACGCACACAGTCACACGCATACACACTGCTGTTTTTTCATTTGTGTTGGCTCACACGTTTTGATCAGGCATTGTAGCACTTTCTGTTGGTTTTGTTATAGGAAAGCATCAAGCGTCTCCTATGTATGACTATCTTGTCCTTGAGAGCTTTGTAAGGAAAAATGCTCTGCTATATGAGTATTTTCTCTCACACAGGTAGCAGATTCCTAATTTCTTGTATGTGCACACACGTGTTCATGTGTATATACATGTATGTATGCATGTATGCACATATATGCTCATGTGTGTATACATATGTGTATGTGCATTTGGAGGCCAGAGATCTTTGTCAAATGTTTACCTCACTTCTCTTCTTCAGTACTTCTCTTCTTCAGTTTGTTATTTTCTGAGGCAGGATCCCTCCCTGCACCTCCCTATTGGTCAGGATAGCTCACTGGCTAAAGTGGCTGGCCAGCAAGTCTCAGATCCACCAGTCTCCATTCCTTGATGCTTAAATTACAAGTGCAGGCAGCCACTCCCATCTTCCCTCCCCCTAGGCTTTATTTTATGTATGTGTATGAGTGTTTTGCCTATATGTATGAACACCATGGGTGTTTCTGGTTCCTGAGGAGGGCATAAGAGAGTGCCGGATCCTCTAGAACTGGAGTTACTTCAGCCTTTATGTTTGCTTAGGCATAGGCATCTGGACTCAGACCCTCACGCTGCCTGACTGAGCCATCTCCATACTTTAATTTGACCTAGTATTTTCATGTGGTGAAGTTTTTTTTTGTTTTGTTTTTTGTTTTTTGTTTTTTTTTTATGTATGTGAGTCCACTGTAGATAACTGTCTTCAGACACACCAGAAGAGGGCATCAGATCCCATTACAGATGGTTGTGAGCCACCATGTAGTTGCTGGGAATTGAACTGAGGACTTCTGGGAGAGCAATCAGTGCTCATAACCACCGAACCTTCTCTCCAGCACCCAGTGAAGTTCATTTTTAAAGGTTAAAGTCAGCAGATACATTTACTTCCCATCACTCATGGGCTCCCAAAAGCCTTTCCCCCACATAAAATGCACCTCTGATTTCTTGGGGAGATTTTTTCCCCAGTGATTTAATTTTTACATATTTCTGTATCATCTAGATGGATTTTAGGTGGTGAACAATGTAATATCGTTCCTGGTCACTGTGTGGTCCTTTTAGTTCCATTTAAATAGCGAGCTCCCCATAACCCTGGTCCATCCTCACTCACAAATCAAATGTTCATCTCGACAGTGACTTCCTTCTCTGGGCAAGTTCTGTTTCATTTTTTCAACTATAAGTGTTTATTTTATAAAGAGAAAGAGAACTAAAAAAACAGTTAGTAGCCTCTCAGCTCTTAAGTGAGAGAACGCAGTATAGAAAGGGGCTCAGGAAGTAGTCAGTCCTGTAGCTCACTTCCCTCCTGAGGGATGACGAGTAATTTCAAGTTCTTTGGGTCTTTCTTTAAGCATTTACATGAAAGACTCAACGACATGTATATATAATACTCTGCTGCACATGAAAATTTCTAGTATGTTAAAATGAGCAGATATTTATTTTTCCAAACTTGTCAATTTACCCTGATACAATTTAGAATCATTCATAAGTTTTCCCCCTTGAACAAAATAATAATTGGAATTTTTGTTGAACTTTCCTTAAATATTAAAAGGGGACCATCAAGAAAAAAAATCCTACAGGATTAAGTGCATCCTCTCCCATGGAGGCCAGACAAGGCAGTCCCCTGCTACACATGTGCTGGGGGCCACAGACCAGTCCTTGCATGCTCTTTGGTTGGTGGCTTAGTCTCTGGGAGCTCCCGAGTGTTGTTGTATAATTATATTAAAATGGTTTTCTTTTACCCCCCTAGGTCCGGCACTTCAGTGCCCCAAGACATCTGCTAGATATCTTGCCAGAAACACACATTCCAACCCCGTGGCAGTTTAGCGACCCAGCCGCCACATACTCTTAAACTTAATTCACCACAAGAAAGAACACACAACCCAATAACCTCTGATCCAAGTGATAAGATGTAATTGCCCACCTAGACACACAAAGCTCTGTACACATCCATCCCTTAGGAACATTCATGACAACTTGTAAAGGTACAGCGTGGAATCTTAACATCAGCCTCCATGTTCTCTTGCTCCAGTCTTCTCCTTCTCCCTCAAACTTTTCTCCTGTCCATCCTTCCTTCTCGTCCAATGACAGGCCTCGTTCTATCCTGTACCCACCCTCACCTGTATGACATCCTACACCTGAGGGTCTGGGTTAGTTGACACTGTTGGTCTTCCTATGGGGTTGCCATTCCCTTCAGCTCCTTCAATCCTTCCCCTAACTCTTCCATAGGGGTCCCCATCCTCAGTGTAGTGGTTGGCTGTATCTATGTCTGTCTCAGCCAGCTGCTGGTAGAGCCTCTCAGAGGACAGCCATGCTAGACTCCTGTCTGCAAGCATAGCATGGCATTAATAATAGTGTCAGGGTTTGGTGACCATCCATGAGATGGATCCCACGTTGTGTCAGTCACTGGATGGCTTTTCCTTCGATCTCTGCTCCATTTTTGTCCCAGCGTTTCTTTTAGACCAGAACAATTCTGGGTCAAAAATTTTGAAGGTAGATTGGTGACCCCAGCCTTCCAGTGGGGGTCCTGTCTATCTACCAGAGGTGGTCTCTTCAGGTTCTATCTCCCCACTGTTGGGCATTTCAGCTAAGGTTATCCCCATTGAGTCCTGGGAGTCTCTCACATTCTAGGTCTCTGGTACTTTCTAGAGGTTTCCCCTCTCCCCATTCCTGCAGCTACATATTTCCATTCATTCTCCTGGGCCTAGAGGCTTCTCTCCTAAGACAAGATTTAAAAGAAAAAAAAAAAGTTAAGATTTGTGTTTTTCTAAAAGGCACCTGTGTTTGCCGCCTTTATAAGTTGGGTCTTTGCCTCAGTTTCCTTCCCTGTGGCTGGTATAAGAAATTCTGAGAAAAGCAACTTAGGAGAGGAGAGTTCATTTTATTTAGCTCAAAGCTCACAGTTACAGTCTGCCATGGCAGGTTAAGTCACAGAGCTGGGAGCTGAGAGAACTGGCCACATCAGAGAGAGCAACAGGCAAGTACTTCATGCTCAGCCCTCTCTCCAGCTCACGGCTTAGCCTATAAAAGTGGTGCTGTCCGTATTCAGGGTGGGCCTTCCGCCCTCAGTTAACCTAAGGAGGAGAATCTCTCATGGGCATGCCCACAGACCAACCCAATTTAGACAGTTCCTCATGGAGATTCTTCCCAGGTAACTCTAGATTGTGTGACATCGTCTCAAACTAACCATCATAATCCTCTGAGCTTCAGTTTTGAATGTACTGCCGTGTTTTAAAACATTCATCCAAAGTTATACTCATCTCTTAGTGTTACTTAAACTGTTTTTTTTTTTAAGTGTACACACATCAAAAGCAATGACTTTTTTCCTGCTCCTTGCTAAAAAATCCTACCTCCTGTTCATTTTTGTTTGTTTGTTTGGTTGGTTGGTTTTTTTCCCCCCATCTTACTGTAGAGCTAGAGTTGTCAGAACAGAGATCAACAGTGATTAGAAGAGGGAGGTGTGACTTGGAGTGTGAATCCTTGCACTCAGAGCTTTCTGAGTTTGAACCCTAGCGCCACCAAACCAAACCAAACCAGAAAGAGTGGTTAGAGAACAGTGATGTTTGGTCTTGGTTGGACCTGTTGGTTTCTAATGTGTTGTATCGTGAATGACACTGACTATTTTATATAGACATTTCCTTCATTCTTGATGTATCTGAAGAGCTACCCTGCCTCTATCTTATGCTTAAAAGCCATCTTATAGTAAAGACAAACTAGATTCTTTGCTATTTGTGATTAAACCTGTTTCTCAAGGATTGGACTATGCCCAGCCTGTAACTTTAACTACAGACAATCCTGTACTGCCAGTTCCGGGAATGGCAATCCTGTCTTTGTTTCAAAAAGTTAGTAACCATCTTGCAATCCTACCTTTGTTTTAAAAAGTTATATGACCACCTATGCCTACCTTGTTATGACTTCCTGTCGTTATGTCTACCTGAATGTCCACCTTGCGACCATGACTTTGATTCAGGAGTTTGGTAGGACTAACTTTCTATGCTTATGTTTTGCTCCGGTAACCCCACCTATTTTGCTGGCCAAATCCCCCATGTAGAAGCTCCCTGCACTAAGCTCTATAAATCCTTGCTTTCCTCACAAGTAATGCTGACCTCTTGAACCTCACCTTGCGGGGGTGGGGGCTTGTGCCTGAATAAAAAAAAGCTTGCTTTAATTAATTTGGCCATGATGATTTAGGTCAGTGGTCTTTCTCCTCTCATCTTTGGGATTAACAATATCCTCTGGCTCCAAGTTGTTTTTTAGAAGTCAAATTTAGGGGCTGGAGAGGTGGCTCAGCAGTTAAAAATATTTGCTGCTCTTCCAGAGAACCCAGGTTTCAGTTCTCAGCACATGGACTAGGTAGTTCTCAACTGCTTGTAACTCCAGCTCCAGGTCACCTGACACTCTTGTCTGGCCTTCACAGCTCCCATTCATGTGCACATGACACACATATCCATAATCGGTCAAATTTTATATTCAGTTGTACCAGACACCTTCCTAGCCCTGATGCTGTTGGTGTTTCCCATATTTAGACAGTTGATGTGTGAGTTGTTGTTACTGATCAAAACACCATGAAAGCCTTGAAGCAAATCTTGACCTTGGATTTTTCAATAACTGTTCTCTATAGTCTTCAACTGAGACTTGTAAGAACGCTTGAGGGTGGGGGGCAGAAGGGAAGCCCTGGAGTAAAGGGGAAAAAAATCCACTCTTGATGGAGGCTTAGACACTTGCCGCAGAATATTTAAGTTGAAGATTTATGCTACACTAGGCCACCAGCATTCAAGAGCCTTCCAGCAACTGAGGCAGGAAGTTTATCTGTGTCTCCACAGAGACCTTAGAGAGGCAGCACTGTAAACTAAGTCTCCTAATCAGAATCAGGCCTGGGCCCGGGTCTCCTGACTCTGACCAGCGCATCTCTGCTCTTTGCTTACAGGAACCTGACAGAACTCAGAGTTCGCCATCAGGAAGGAAGTTGCTGGTACTGGCAAATGGAAACAACCCAGCTGATGGTGAGTGCTTTGTCTGAGGCAATGGCACAGAAGCCCAGGAAATAGGAGAAGCATTCCAGTCATCATGCCCATGGTAGATAGGGCAACTAATGACAAGACAACTATTGATGGGTGCAAAGCCTACCTACACTGTTATCACTGGACTTGGGGACCAGGAATCCCCCTCTCCTCTCTTCTGTCTCCGCTGGGACCCTCCTCAGTGCCTCATTGTTATTGACAGAATCTTTCTAACCTTTCACTCTTCCATTATCCTTCATTTCTCCCGTCTATTCCCCACCCCCACCCCCCCGCCAGAGCCTCCAGAATGGTGCATTGGCCTGTGTTAATACCCACCAACTTTAGACTAGACGCTCCTGACATGGCCAGACCTAGTTCTATGAGTTGTACTGTAAACCACAAACCTGATTTCAGAGACGTCATGCAAAACGAAATGGAAACCATCTTAAGAATAACAGTTCAGATATTGACTATACAAGTTGACAAATTTTGTATGTGTTGAGTTGAATCAAATGGCACTTGTTTCCTTTCATATTTAGCTTGTTCGTAAGTCAGTTTCCCACAGGTTCTGGGAATAGAACTTAGGTCTTCTGTAAGAGCAGTATGTACTTTTAACCACTGGGCTCTCTCTTCCACCCCCATACTCAGCACTGCAATGCTTGGGACTGAACCCAGGATTCTGAGTATGCTGGGTACCAGTTGAGCTACACCTCTAACCCTCCTTTTCCTGGCTAAACAAGGCTGTTAGAAAAGGTCCATGCGACTCTTGGGGCTCATGGGACTCATATCCCAGCTCCCTCAGTTTCTCAGGATGGAGGGTGACACACTTCATACATGTCTCATCTGTGTCATCATAACCCCATAAATGAGCTTTCATGACTTAGCTACGGGTTCAGGTTCTCTGTCCTTTCTTTTCCTACATCTAGTGGCAGTGATGTTGCAATCAGTGGGGGACCAGCTGGCATGAGAAGGCCCTCTCCACTTCTCTGCTTTGCTCCTTCTGCAAATGCTGATAGCCTTGCTTTATACCACACGCATTGTAAGTGCAGCCTAAACAGCTTACTTCTCTTAAGATACTGTACACTCACCCCCTCTGCCCCAACATTGTTCATGCCACATGCTACTCCCTTACACAATCAATCAATCTTGATGCTCTGAGGCTCTGACAGGATATGGATACACACACACACACACACACACACACACACACTGAAACATCTCCCACTGGGCCAACAGCCCTCTTGCAGAGCAGGAATTTTTTTTAAGGAATATTTTTAAAACCTTTGATTAGAATTTTACTTTGTATATATGTGTGTTTTGTCTGCGTGTATGTCTGTGCACCACTTGCATGCCTGGTGCTTTGCGGAAGCCAGAAGATGGTGTCAGATTTCCTGGTACTACAGTTACAGATGGTTGTGAACCACAGGTGCTGGGAATTGAACCCGAGTCCCCTGGAAGAGTATTCAGCTGAACCATTTCTCCAGCACCCAGACTTTTGGTTGGGTTCAAGTGTGGGGCTTCAACAGCCAGCGTTCATGGACCCAAAAGGGAGTATGTCAGGTCCTACCCTGGGCTTCGTGATCTGACTTAGGATTCTTTACCCTGTGTGAAGTGCTTGCAGCTTACCTGTCCCCCATGTTTTCTGACACCAGCCCTGAAGTTGATCTTCGAGCGCTGTTCGGCCGAAGTGCCCTTTAACTCCTGGGACCGTCTCATGCGGCATATGGGCCTCACAGACAATCAAATTCAAATGGTCAGGGCTGAAACACAAGTCCCATGTGAGGTCTTGTACCAAATGCTGCTGAAGTGGCTCAACCAAACTGGGCTAGGCGCCTCTATCAACCACCTGCTAGGTGCCTTGGAAGCTGTGGGAGAAAGATGTGCCCTGGAGGAAATTGAAGACTATGCTGTGAAATCCGGGAAGTTCGTTTATCAGAACACTACAGCCTAGGCAGGTGTGGTAACTCAGAAGACAGAGCCAAGAGGATCTCTATTAGTTTGAAGGTAGCCTGGTCTACATAGTGAACTCAGGATAGCCAAGTCTATGTAGAGAGACCCTGTCTCAAAAGTAAAAGAGGAGGAGGAGAAACTGCTGCAGGTTCTTCAGTATTATTGAAATGTATTTTATTTTTCTTGCTATATTTATTGTATCATATAACTGTATTGTCCTAAAAGTTGAACACAGAGCCTCTTGAACATAAGTGTTCTAACACATCTTCAGCCTCCTGGTTTACCTTTGTTCCTGGACAAGGCACGATTGGTAGGGTATGATAGAACCTGCCTATCATTCTAACACTGGGGAAATGAAGCCAGAAACATCAAGAGTTCAAGGCCAGTTGGTTTACATGAGCTCCTGTATAATGTGCAGGCTATCCGTAAATTATCATATGCTGTCTAAGTTTGTTGAGAGCTGACTCTGGGGACAAAGAAGGTGCTACCATCCCAGATTCTGGCATATTCATTTCACAGGTCTACCAAGACCCCTTGTCCAGAGACAAAATACCCCCTCTGTAACAGAGAGACAAAATACCCCCTCTGTAACAGAGGGGGAAAAAAAACAGCCCAAGGCTGGAAGCTGATGTCCTTGAGACCAAGCATGGCCTGTTGTGTGCTGTTAGGTTACTGCTCAGCACTACACAACTGCACAGCGCTCCCTTGCTCCAGGTGCTAGTGGGCACCCTACTGAGGGTTTGTCTTGACTCCAACTCCTAGGTGTCCATATTTCACACTTGAAGTGAGTTTGCTGGTTTGGACACAAAGGGAGCATAAAAAGTACTACCTGGATAACCCTTGATGACCACATGCCTTGTAAGCACTTGACCATTGTATGTGAAAGCAAACAGTGGAGCTCCCCATTGAACTGCCACAGCCTTTCTAGAGCTGGACTCACAGGTGTGCCCCACCAGATCCAGATCCAGCAACAACTGCCTTTAGATACTGTCCGTCGTAGGGATTTCTGGAGAACTGGCACATACAGACTTTTGTCCTGTGTGGATCTATTGTTTTTAAATTTGCTTGTTTTTGAGACAGTCTCAATATGTAACCTTAGCTGACTTTGAACTCACTGTGTAGACCAGGATAGCCTACAACTCAAGAGATCTGCTTGCATCTGCCTTCCAAGTTCTAGGATTCATCTCTCTCTCTCTCTCTCTCTCTCTCTCTCTCTCTCTCTCTCTCTCTCTCTCTCTCTCTCTCTCTCTCTCTCTCTGTCTCTCTCTCTGTCTCTCTGTCTCTCTGTCTCTGTCTCTCTCTCTCTCTCTCTCTCTCTCTCTCTCTCTGTATGGTGTTTTGCCTGCATATATGCATGCCTGCTGCCTCTAGAGGTCAGACAGGCATCTGGTTCCCTTCAACTGGAGTCGCAGATGGTTCTGATCCAACATGTGGGTACTTGAAGCTGAGCCCCGGTACTCGGCAAGAGCAAGCAAGCATTCTAAACCACTAAGCAATCTTAAGTCCCTCCTTCTGGCAGAGTCTTCTCTAGTAGATTCTCAGCACACACAGGAGGACAGCTGTGGCTGGCCCCAGGCATTCTGTATTGTCCACCAGTGTTATGGTATCCTGAGTAAGCATCGTGCCTCCATGCAGACATCAGGACTGCACACCAGGGCTTGCTGAGCTCTGTCCAGCCCCAGCCCCAAGAGCAAGTGTTTCACCCTCTGGATGCTCTTCCTTAGCCCTCTTAGAAGTGTGTTGGTAACAAAACAGTACAAGACATGTCATTAGATACAAAACTCATGTTTTATGAATTCATGACCAAATTAAATATGAAACCTTATATAAAAAGGTATGTGTGTGGTTTTCTGTTTCTTTGTGTTTTTACCCCCATTCTCTAAAACAACACTGAGTGACATGTGACATAGTCCAGGGGAGCATGTTCTTGGGACGCTGCCCCACCCCCGAGGATGTTGTGCCACAGGCTTGTCCCACACTGGAGTTTCTCCTGCTTCCATCTCCCTGAAATCCAGATCACCGGTGAACTAAGGGACTGCAAGTTGCACCCCCCCAGGTGGTCATACAAGGCTGCATGGCTCCACTGGGTGCACACCAGCACTGACAGCTGCAGGGGTGGGGGTGGGTCCCTGCGGGGTGATCTGGCCTGGGTGGGGCATAGTGCTTCTTGGTCTTCCTCCAACTCAGTAGTATCTTTCTCCCACTGGCCTATCCCTCCTCACCACCAGTGGTGCCCAGGCTGCTCGGCCCTGTAAATCACCTGGGAGACCCCATTCCCCTTCCTCATTAAGACAGACCTCTACTTATCACTCCCAAGTGATATACCCCCTCTGTCCTCCAAGAAAGGTGTGAGAGGCTGCCTGCCTTTTCCACAGGTACAGTGTGAAAATGAGAAGCCATTTCAAATCCAGCAGCAGGAGGTTACACCAGCCAGCGGAGGGCAGCACACAACAGACTTCCCTAGCCAGCCATTCTGGAGAGCTTAACAGGCAGCTGCAGGCTTGGCGGTTCCAGGCTCAGACTACAGAAAATCAGCACTGTGAGACCTGCTACTGCCTGTTCCTTCTGACAAGGCAAGAGCAGAACTCTAGGTCCTGGTACCACACAACTGTATGCTTGCATTTGTTCCTGAAGTTGCTTTAATCCCAGTCTGAGCAACCTACCCAGGTTCTGGGGACTCAGACAGTATTTCCTCCCTAAAGCATTTTCTCAGGGGAGGGGACCCCAGAACTCTCATGACCTACTCCCTCATGGGACTTCACCTCGGAAGTCTAGAAAAAGGTGGTGATGTATGGATCATAAGAAATGGGAAAGGTCAACCGAGGCCCAGTGTTAATCCCACCGGGGTTTCCAGCCATTGTGTCAATCCTCTGGTTACCCCGATTCCTCTTTAGACTATCATCATTTCCTTCCTGCTCAGCTCTCCTATTTTCTCCTTCCCTTTATCCCCAGCCAGTACCAGGTTGGCTATGTGTGGCCTGTTCTCCGATGTGCCCCTTTCTGACATGTAATCCCTGCTGAAAGCCTCCCACCCCCAAGAAAGCACGTGCTCCACATACATCCCGTGGAGTCACCTTTGGAAGAGGAAGGTATCCTGCATAAAGATGGAAAAGGTCCAAAGCCATTTGAGCCCTGAAGTCCAAGCCTTCCCTGCAACCCTGTGGCCTAGACCCACCAAGCCTTGGGGAACAGCATCCTCAGACATGGAGGGTACAGGTCCGCTCCTGGAAGGCATTGGAGTGGTTGGTACTACTGGCCCTTAGAGGCCCCCATTCAGCTTTATGAAAATGTATACCCTACAGGATCTCTCCTTTTAGAACTTCATTCTTTTGGGGAGACAAAGGATAGAGTGGTCTTGGTGGTGCTTTTGAGTTTGGGGTTCTCCTGTTGGGCTGTTTTTGCCTCCACTTCATAAAATGCAATACTCCACAGAGGCAGGGGAAAAGACCCTGGAGGAACATGGAATTGCTAAGCACAAACCCCACCCTTCCTCCTCCTACATCCATGCCAAGGGTAACAAGTGCAGGAAGGCTAAAGTAGAAAGCTCACATTGTACTGAGGTACTGCCTACAAACCTGAACATTGAATCAGCGCTGCTACCCACCACTAAGTCTGCACTGCCTGTAGTCAGCTCTGAAAAGATACTGGCAGGATATAGTTTATTCCATTCTCCCCGTAGCAGCCTCACCTCACGGTGTAGAAGCCTTGATGTGGGCTCTGAAGACTTCTTTTCTACCCCG
Organism: Rattus rattus; assembly: GCF_011064425.1. Classification (NCBI taxonomy): domain Eukaryota; kingdom Metazoa; phylum Chordata; class Mammalia; order Rodentia; family Muridae; genus Rattus; species Rattus rattus. Next base: position 54,548,658 of record NC_046165.1, on the reverse strand, counting down.
ACTTCTCAAGTAAGGATTTGAGTAAGCCCATGGGACAATGCTCACAAAATACTTGCAACCCTCAAAAGCCTGTTGATGGGAAACCATGACCAGCTCCTGGGGAGGAAGCTGTCTCTCTGGTCAAAGCAGACACCAATACAGACAAGCCCATGAACTGAAACGTTCCTCCATTGACTCTATTGTCAAGTCCAGAGAGAAAATACCAGAGCTCTGAGCTCTTTCCTGCTCACCACCTTGGGGTAGATGTTTTCCTGCCCTGCCTGGAATTGTAGGTGGACCCTGTTCTGATCTGCAGGGCCTGGCTCCTCTTAGCCTGAGCCACATTGGCTGGTAAGAACGGCTCTGCCCTTGGGGTTCTGGTTGGGTGAATTCCCTCATCACCTGTCGGGTAGAGGGGATGGTACAGAAGAGCAGAAGGACAAGGGCTAATGAGGACAACAGCAGTGGGATCAGAAGAAGGTGGCAGCATCTCAGACCACAGCTGAGGAGGAGGAGGATGGGGATGCCGAGCCCGCTGCTGAGGAGGACGGTGATGAAGGACTGTTCCAAAACAGCCACCGCCGCTTGGGCTGCCTCCGCAGGTGTAAATAGTCCTCCTTCTCTCGCTCCTTCCGTGCACGCTGATAGTGGTCCTCTTCTTTCAGGTACCAGACTGGCGGCCACCGGTGCTTCTCAAAGTACTCCTGGTTTTCTAAAGCACAATGCAAGGAGTGTGAAGTTAGGAGGGTCCCTCAGGGCAGCGCTAAGCCTACCCTTTCCGTGGTTCGGGTTAGCTCCTGACGCAGAAGCGCGTGGGTCTGACACAGAGACTCACCTGGAGACATAGCCTTCATGTCTCGAGGGAACTTGCGGCACACGTTGTTGTAGTTGGTGCAAATGTGGTGAAGACACCAGTCGGCCAACTGGTACGCGCAGTGGAACTGTTAATGGTACAGAAACACATCCCTACTGGAGCCAGGACTCCACATAGAGGCCTGTGAAGCAGCAGCTCTGGGTAGCACCCTCCCACAGATACTCTGCAAGTCATAAGGGGCCCACCCTCACAAGCATCCCTTCCCTTGCCAGAACTGAGCAAGACAATGCTAGACACAGCTCCTGGACCCTATTACCAGCCCCACAATTGCCTCCAGCACGTGTACTACTGATGTTTGGTCCCACATGCCCATCCTCTGATATCTGCTCTTCTCAGCTCTTACCCAACCAGGATTCCCTTCTCCTCCCATCTGCAAACAAAACAGTCTGCACCCAAAACTGAACAACCGAGCTTAGAAAACCCAGCACCAGCCACAATCAAAAGCCCAATTCCTGCCACCGTGACTCCTTTGCTTGGCAATAAGGAAGCAGGCAGTTAACTCCAGAGGCGCCATGGAGTCAGCTAACCTCAGTACCCCCTCTATGATCCAAGCCCTATCCTGGGGTCCCCTCTGATGACCTGTGGTCTCAGTCCCTTTATCTCATGGCCAGCTCTCTTTGCAAATGTCCAGACGGTTTCTAGTTGCTTCCTGCTGGGAAGCCGGGGCTGTACACTATCCTGACCCATCACCTCCCACAGCCTTACACACTGCCTATGGGCAGAGCCTGGAGTCAAGACTCGTCACTTCCTCCCCTTGCCACAATACCTGTGCCAATTCCAGGAATACAAGGACATCCCCATCGATATCCACCATCATCTGGGTTGCCTCCATCAGTCCAGTCACTGTGTACTGCTCTGTGACACACATACAGCAACAATCAGCTGAAGAAACACGACAAAGGCCCTACAGTGCTTATGAATGGTGCAGGGGATTGCTGCAGGAAGGAAGGAGTTCAAACTGATCAGGCCAGGGCTAAGTCCCAACAGGCCAGAAAGGCCAAAGGAGACTTTAAGTTTGTTCCTATTAGAGGGAAAACAGGAATGAGGAAAGACCTCAGTCAGGTAGGAACCGGAAATGGAAAAGGCTGGGGAGCTAGCTAAGAGGTTTTTTCTTTTCCTTTTTTCCAAACTACACAGGTCCCACCATATAATCTGCTACACAGAAGATCACAGTCCTCAGTACAATAAGTCACTGATGGAAGATAGCCTGAAACCTCATGTTTGTTGAAAATGAAGACAGCCTGTGAACTCTGACACAGAACTGTGGGTTAAACCTACTTATTCAAATTAATTTCAACTTTACTAACAAATAGTGTATCACACTTCCAGTTTCCACTCAAACATTTATATGAAGAATAAACCCCCTTGGTCCTGAATTTAATTAAAAGTATCAGAATAAACCCATGAGGTGTTCTATCCTTAAAAAGATGAGCATGTTTTTCCAGCTCCTCCAACAGGAAAGATCAGGAAAGGAAGCATCACAAGACCAGTGAGCATTTCTCTTGTCAACTGTAAGAAACCAGGGCTTCCAGCATGTATAGGGCCCTGGGTTGGTTACCACAGACCAAATCTGAAACAAAAAGGTGGAGCTAGGACATCTTTTTCTTCTAAATAGCAAGGACGCCAAGGACTCCAGAGATAACACAAAGAGACAGCTATTGGCTAAAGGTATAGTATTTGAACTTCAAAAAGAATACATTGTTGGTTGTGGTGGTGCATGCCTACAATCCGATTCAGCAGAAGAATCAGGAGTTCAAAGCCAGCTTAACTACAAAGCAAGTTCAAGGCCAGCCTGGACTTCATAAGACCCTGTCTTAAAAACAACAACCAAACAATAGAAATAAATACAATCAAAGGAAACAAATCACATTTGTTCCTGGTAACACTTTTAAAATACACACACATAAAAACTGGTCACCGTCAAGGATGGGAGGAAAGAGCTCTATCTCAGAAACTCAAAGAAAAGGACAGAGTAGTCCTGTTTTAACTGCAAGCTCTAACACTGGGTAACCAAACAGATGGGTGTTTCTCACTTTGTAGAAGGGGATGGCTGAGTTTGGGATAGTATATTTTGGAACATCCAATTAGTTGATAGGTCTAGCCAGTGATACTAAATGACTGTTAAAACCAAAAAAAAAAAAAAAAAAGAAAGAAAAAAAGAAAATCAGACAATCTTTTTTCTTGGTGAAGAGAAATTACTGAAGGCAGTGTTTTTTTTTTTTTTTTTCATTTTGTTTTTGTCTTTTAAATGCATCAGGATCTAGTCCTCAATTCAATACCCAAGAATACAAGAAATATGGTCAGGAGAGTATTATATTAACTACACCACGAACAAAGAACTGTGGGAGTGGGGTCATAGCTCAGTAGGTAGAATGCTTGCTTACCATGCCTAAAGCCCTGGGTTCCATCCCAGCACCACATAAGCTAGGCATGTCATGAGACAAAGGAGGCAGGAGAATCAGAGTATGAAGTAAGTCTAGCCTACAGAAGGACCCCATCTCCAAAAAAACCCCAAAAACAAAACAAACAAACAAAAAAAACCAAACAAAAAAAACTTGAGTTGATCTCCAAAGTCCATAGGATGAGAGGAGAGAACCAACTCCCCAGAGCTGTCCTTAGACCATCACACAATCAATCAATCAATCAATCAATCAATCAATCAATGTATATTTTAAAAGCAGAGTAGGAGTGTGATGTTTACTTTCTGTCAACTTGTCACAAACTAGAGTCAATCTGAAAGAGGGAACCTCTATCCAAGAACTGCCTCCATCTGATTGCCTGTAGGCATGTCTGTGGGGGCATTTTCTATGTTGCTGATTGATGTGAGAGGGCCCAGCCCACTGTGAGCATAACCAACCCTAGATAAGTGGTCCTGGTTGTATAAGCAAGGAAGCTGAGTGAGTCATACAGAGCAAGCCAGTAAACAGTGATCCTAGGGCTGGAGAGATGGCTCAGTGGTTAAGAACACTGATTGCTCTTCTAGAAGTCCTAAGTACAATTCCCAGCAACCACAAGGTGGCTCACAACCATCTGTAATGGATCTGATGCCTCTTTTGGTGCGTATGAAGACAGCTACAGGGTACTCATATGCATAAAATAAATAAATAGCCCCTGCCTAGGCTTCCTTTGATGATGGGCTATAAGCCTAACACTTTCCTCCCCTAACTTGACTCTGCTCATTTTTTTTTTTTTAAATCACTGTAGCAGACAGTAAACAAAGATAGTTGGTTTTCAACAAATAACTTTAGGAAGTTTTTTGTTTTTTGGGTTTTTTTTATGGACAGGTACTCATTGATTAAATGAAGTTCAAATGATAACACACACAAAAAAAGTGAAACTAAGCTATAATGCTTAGAGGAAGGGAACTTGGATGATGAAACTGTAAACGGTAAGAAAGCAAGTCCATAGGCATTACTGTAAGAGAAGAATGCCTTACAGTGTGGGTTCCTCTTGGGAGAAAAGAGGCATCTGTAATGGGGAGAGAGAGCTGATAACTAATGGTGTGGCCAGGGAGGCGCAAGTTCTTGGCACTCATCAAACTGAGAAAAGGATTTTGCTGTAGAAGTCATCAAGCAAAATACATATTCCACTTATTCATGTCATATTTAACAGCAGACAAGATGAAGTATGAATTGATAACCTCAGAAAATGTAGCTCATCAACCACCCAAAACTCAGCAGGTCCCACAGATCCTTCACGATGCAGATGGACAGTTGTGGCTTAGTGCACATTTTCCAACTTGCACAGATCGTCTCCAGAAAAAATAATTAGATGTTACTTTCTGCAAGGCCTTCCACAGGGCAGTGCAGTTTGACATTTTAAATGGTAGCTGTGTGAAAATTACCTGTGTGGGCTTAACCAAGGGTGCTTCTCCAATTTGTTTCCAATTCCCACCCTAATGAAAAGAACTCCTAGAAATACCTTTATGGGTTTAGTTTTTCCCCGAGGTCATTACTTTAGAGATGGTCTTCTGAAAACGGAATTAGTCTGTGTCAGATTTTGAAAAGTCATGGCCTCTGGAAAGGTCACACCATTTTCCATGGGCACCAAAGAATGCTAAAAATGTAATCTAAGACACAGTTTACCCTACCCTAAAGACCCTCATGCCCCTCACTTGGGTCACTGCACTCCCTCTGTAGGTCTGGTTCTGTCCTGATCAATGATTTCTGCCTGCTTCCTGTGACTGCTAAGTCCCTTTTAATTCCTCTCTCGTCTCAATGCTGACTCCCTGGACTCCATCCTTAATCTTAATTAATTTCCCAGGGATCCAGTAGGTTTGACCCTGGCCTTGCCTAAATCCTGACTCAAGTTCTAAGGTAACTCTCTGCCCTCTCCTGACTTGCCCAGAAAAATCAATCCTGACCTCAACACTATCACTTATATCTAAGACAACAACTCAAACACCGACAGCAACAGAAAATGTCTGCCTGGGTCTCCATCTTTAGATCCCCTTCCCACTGTGAGCACCTGGCTGCCTCCTGCTGCATCTCCTAATTGCCCATGTCATCCTTGTATCAAAGGCTTCTGGGATTGGCTCATTTTAAAAGCTGAGCTATAGTTCTCATAATATTCCCTCTTTCCCTCTCCCTCCTCCAATCCCCACATGTGTTTTGATACTAGAAACTAGACCCAGGGCCTTGTACAAGTAGGCAAGCACCACCACTGAGCTATATCCCTGTTCCTACCCTCTTTCTTTGAGACAAGGTTTGCTAAGTCCCCCAGAATAATTAAACGGATTCTGTAGCTCAGACAAAACTTGAATTTAGGCTGCCTCTGCCTCTGCCTCTGCCTCTGCCTCTCTGCCTCTCTGCCTCTGCCTCTGCTTCTCTCTCTGTCTCTCTGCCTCTGCTCTGCCTCTGCCTCTGCCTCTCTCTCTGCCTCTACCTCTGCCTCTGCCTCTCTGCCTCTTCCCTGCCTCCCCGCCTCCCTGCCTCCCCGCCTCCCTGCCTCTGCCTCTCTGCCTCTCTGCCTCTCTGCCTCCCTGCCTCCCTGCCTCCCTGCCTCCCTGCCTCCCTGCCTCCCTGCCTCCCTGCCTCCCTGCCTCCCTGCCTCCCTGCCTCCCGTTAGCTCTGATTACAGCCCATAGCACCAAGCCTAGCTTTCACAATCCTTAGGAGGAACTGTGTGTTAGTAGCTGGTCAATGTTTGCCTTATGTTTCTGAAAGAAGGAGGAAAGAATGAAGTCAAAGAAGAGGAAGGAGAGGAAGAAGAAGGAGAGAAGAAAGAACAGGAAGCTGACCAGGAGAAAAACCATCCAGTAGAAGCAGAAAGATGTTCTATTCCTTGTGACACACACACACACACACACACACACACTGTACACCTATGTCCTCAGGCAAACACACACACTGTACACCTATGTCCTCTATGACACATCAGCAGACTAAACTTTTTTTTTAATGTGCGTTGGTGTTTTGCCTCCGTGTGTATCTATCTGTGAGGCATCAGATCTCCTGGATCTAGAGTTACAGATGTGAGCTGCTATGTGGGTGCTCAGAATTGAACCCAGGTCCTCTGGAAAAGCCTCCCAGTACCCGTAACCACTGTGCTATCTCTCCAGCACCCAGCAGACTGAATTCTAAGAGCACTTTTTTCCCTTGGTATCCTATCCCAGCCTATCCCCAGGAGGAGAGAGGTAACAAAGGATGCATAATTACTCCCTGGGGTCTCTGTGACCTTGCCCCAGGGAGGTCCCTGTACACTACACTTAGTTACCTGTGAGGGCAACCAAGTGCGGCAGGCAGAGGCGGTTAGCCAGGACGATGAGCTTCATATCATCCAGGTCTGGGCTGGAGGTGAACATGCCCGTGTAGAGGTACTCCAACACAGCCCTCATGCAGCTCTTGCTTGTGTATGGAAACACCACCTAGGGAGGAAGAAGTAAGCAAGTGGCATGAAGTCTCCGGTGGCTCAGAATTCATCCTGACAGATAAAGACCTGACTTGGTGACCTGGTCTCCCCCTAGTAACTAGCCTTCTAGGCTGTTCCTGAATCTGAAATCCTAATAACCTTGGCTCAGTGACTTGACAGCATTAGTTGAGGGGGGCTCTGGTGCCTTCTAAAAGGACCTACCTAGATTCTTGGCATCTCCCTGAAGCCACTCTGGTAGGGATGATGTTTGAAGGGACCATTTGGGTCAGCCACTCCCCAGAGTTCCCTGTACCTGCAGGGAATAGCTGAAGTGGGCTACAGAGTGAGCAAAGGGAACTGGCTAGCTGCTCAGTGCTGCTGCTCTGAGCCTCTGGGATCACTTCACAGCAGCACAGAAACAAAACCTGCTTTTTTTTATCAGATGGGAGTCTCTCTGCGCTTGCTGAGAATCGGGCGGAGCTTTAAAATGTGTGTCTATGGTGCTGAGACAGGTCCAGGCCACACAGGCCCCCTACAGGAGGGCTTCAAAGAATTCTGGCCATATTCTGTATGTCCAACTCCTTCTCCCACTTGAGAGACCAGTTCAGTTCTTAACTATTCAGCTTAGCCTTCCCTAAGCACTTCCTTCTCAGAAGTCATAGGGAGCTCATATTTCTAATTCACCCAACACGACTGCTGATTGCTCTTGGTTTGTTTGTTTGTTTGTTTGTTTGTTTGTTTGTTTGTTTGTTTCAGTCAAGGATCTGTTAAGGATGGTCTAAGGATGGGATTTGGGGGGCAGGAGGGATACCTGACAGAAGTCAAATAACATGTCCCCCACTCCAAAGAAATGGCAGACAAGCTGGGAAAACTGCATGGGGAGACATTGAACTTTATACATCTGTGCAAAGTGGAACCTTGTTAACTATGAGATAGAATGATGACCAACTGATGGTCCAGGAGTCAGAGAAGATGGAAAATACCTAAGGCTGTCACCAGGCTACTCTGCTTGTCTAGGAGGACTGAAGAGGAACCGGACGTAGGAGAAGATTTCTAAGGGCTCATCAACAAACCCCTTCCAACTTTAGGCTGAGTTGGTACCCAAGAGGGTGGCAAATGAGGAGGAAGATGGCTCAGCTGAGGATGGGCACAGATCAGAGAGAACAAGGACTGTATTCATTATGTGCTTTCATATTCTGTACTTGATGCCCTGACATCTAGAGCCTGGGAGGTCCCTTCTAGCCTACAAAGCCAGGAGCTAGACAGGAGCTGCCTGCAAGTGGTCTCCTTTATCACACTCACATACCAATCTACCATTTCCTGGTCCAATCACCCTAGAGACAGGATCAAAGGACCAGGCTACCTCCACCTCTACTTCCTGACTGACTCCTGCTCTTCCCTGCGTGGCCCCTCTCATTTCCCCACCTTAGTGTCTCTATCAACCCACCTGCTCGGTGGCATTTTCTCCTGATCTGTTTGTCTCCCCATAGCTCAGTAATAGTAAAACCCATCTTTACAGACACTGCCGACTCCAGCTTGGAACACGGGCTTTTCTATGTGTCTCAGGGAAGCCACAGAGTATATTAAGGAAGGAAGAAACTATCAACCCTGAGTTTCAGACCTACCCTCTTTTTTTTTTCCTAGTTGCATAACTTTGTGCAAGTTGCATAACTTCTCAGGGCATCCCTTTCTTTCGTATAACAGGTTCGGCTAAGATACTATAATTTCCTCTCCTGGAATATTGAAAAATCCTTGGCAACTCAAAGTATCTCATAAACTTGTTTTGGGTCCATCACTGTGCTTAGAACATGACCAGGGCTGAGGAAAGTACCATTAACTGACGCTATCTCAAATTCGAAGAGGTAAATATCTCTTCCTTCCCATCTGCAGTCTCACCTCCCTGGTAGAACTCTCCACAAATGGCCCCCCAAACATGGCAGCCATCCAGTCACAGCTGGAAATCAGCAGAGGCTTATGGGCGCTGATGGTCCCATCATCCAGGATGAAGGTCACATCTGTTCAGGAGAAGAGGCATCATGTAAGGATACAGTGGCTATGCGGGAGAATCAGCCCCAAGCAGCCACTGGGTCCTGACTACCCACCTGCCTGCTGGAGGAATGTGATATGAGTAATAGGCTGTAGACCACCAAGCTATTGGCTTGAGCAGCAAGACAGCCATATTTGTATGGCATTGGGAGCTGAAGCCATTCTGAATACTAGGATAACCTAGGCTCCTCAGAAAATTTCCTAGAGAGAACCCCTTCTTCTTCTAAGTGTGTTCCATACCTGAAAAGGTGCCCTTCGCCAAACACTCCTTAACCCGGTTGGTCCGGCGTACATGGAAGGCCTTGGTGATCTCCTGATTCATGAAGGCCTCGTTGTTGAGAATGTTGGCCACCATCATACGTAGATCAAAGACCTCTAGCAGCTCGGCAATGTGAGCGATATGCATGAGGTCCCGCTCATTCTCACCTAGCTCCCCTGTGTACAGGTACTTGAGAACAGCCCGGAAGGGCCCGGGCTGAATGGAGTTATCCATCTTCACCACCACCATCAGCCGGGATTTGAAGGTCAGAGGATCTTCTGCCATCTCTTCCTGGATACTCACAAAAGCTCTGCTCCAGGAAGACAGCACACGTCCTCTGCCTGGCAGGTACCCTGTTCCATTACCCCGTAAGATCCCGTCACTGGTTGAAGCTCTGAGGCCAGCTGGACCAGAGCCCCCAGCCTCGTCCACACTCTCACATACATCAAAGCTGGCTGCCCGAAGCAGGAAGTCCCGCCCATGGTGGTGATGGTGATGATGGTAGTGTTGTTCAGGGTAGCTCCGGTGGTCCTCTGGGCGGGGGGCCCCTGGCCCTGAGGGGCCCCCCAGCTCCCCCTCACTCAGGTCCATGAGGAATAAGTCATAGAATTTGGAGGAGGAGGTGGAGAGGTAGATTTTGTGGGCAAAGATGCGCACGCGCTCCTGCAGCACCAGGATGACATCCGCACAGAGCGGGTCTTCCAGGAGGTGGGCGGGGCACTCCTCGCTGCTGGAGGGGGGGTCGGGCACCACGATGATAGGGGGCGGTGGCTTGGGGGGAAGGAAGGGTGCTTGCAGAAGAGGCCGCTGCACATTGCGCAGATGAGATTTCCAGAACTGCAGGTGGCGGCGAGAGATGAGTGCAGCCCGGATGGCATTGTCAAAGACGTCCTTGATACCAAACTGGGCCACCACGCTGGTCTCGTAGTAAGGGATCCCCAGCTCTTTGGCCACTTCCCGACCCTTCTCTGGGGGGAGGATTTCATTGGGCTTAATGGGCCTGGTGAGTGAGAGAAGGGAAAACAAACTTGTGTTGGTGATGGAAGGAGCCTGGCCATTTTCTTCCAGGCTGGAGGGGCTGCTCGTATCTGCCCTTGACCCCTCTCTATTCTGCCTGGCCCTCCGGTCCTTTAGGAGAGCTTCAGTTTCTATGCTACACCTTATTGACTGCCCCAGTTCAAAGCAGGGACTGCACTTCCCCCTCTGCTAACTTGCATGCAAAGCTTCACACTAGCATTGATTCACAGGCAGACAGAAACCCCTTAGTATCTGAAAACGATCGGTTCCAGGATATACCTCAGTTTCCAAATCTGTGGAATCTTGAGACCCATGTATAGAAGCTCACTGTTACATAACCTCTACATACCCGGGCTCTTCTTTAAATCACTTCTAGATTATTTATAAGTGCAATGCTGTAATTGTTATCATGCCATATTTGGGGAATAATGACAGGAGTGGGGGAGGTCAGGATATTCACATTTGTTGGCTGAACCCACAGCTGTGGAACCTGTGATATGAAGAGCCAACTCTATGAACACCACAGACTTATAAGGCCCTTTCATATAAATATTCTCACACATGTCTTCTCCCCTCTCTCTTTCCTCATAGAATACAGCACAAGACTGTTCCCACAGGGGGTGTACAATGACATGGAAGAATGAATGAGTGAGTGAGTGAATGAATGAGCATGTTTGTTGTTGATGCTGATGTGAATTTGCTGCAAATCAAAAGAAAGACATAAGGGTCAGTGGGTTTCCTTCTGAGTTGAGCAGGGAACCATAATGATGCCCTGCCCCCACGTCCTTTCCTTCTTCCTGGGCACCAGTACCCCTACCTAGCCAAAGGTCTTCTGGCCCTGTTAACGGCTTCCAGGTCAGCATAGCGCAGGTCCAGCTGGCAGCCCACCAGAATAACAGGAGCTCTGGGGCAGAAATGCTTGATTTCTGGGTACCACATGGTCTTGACATGGTGGAGGGAATTAGGGTTGGCAATGGAGAAACACAAAACCACCACATCGGATCTGTGGGGTGAGAGAAAAGTTAGCGGCACAGAAAGCTAATGGTGGTTTACCTGTCCCTGGAAAGAGGAAAACACGTTTCTTGCTCCTTATCCCCTCCACTACAGCCTATCCCTGCCTTTTGAACCTGTTTCCACATGATACATAATAACAGTGACTATAATTTACGTAGGCATTTTAAAGCACAAAGATTCATTTGGTCACACGGCTATCTCATTGGTTAAATTGGTTATCATTTGGGGCTGAGAATATAGCTAAGCAGAGGAAGCGATTTCTATGCAAGCATGAGCACTTGAGTTCAAATCCCCAGTACTTAAGTATTCACAAGTCAAGCATCCCTGTGTGCGTTTGTGTTCCTGGCACAGCAACATGGTTGGGGGTGGGGGACAGGAGTGGAATCCCTGAGGCTCTCTATCCAGCAAGTCCAGTCAAAACTGTATGTTCCCGATTCAGTACAAAACAAAAACAAAAACAAAACAAAACACCTATATCGGAGAGCAAAGAAAACATCCTGATGTTTACTTCTAGCCTTATCAGTCATACACACAGGTACAAGATGCCCTCCCTGCAAATTTGCACACACACGAGCATGTATATGCCAATACACAATCTAGGCATACACACGAATTACTATTTTGCTAGTCCTGGTGGAACAGGCAAGCTATCTGGGAGGCCTGGGGCAAAGAACTTCCAGTTCAAGGCTGCCTGGGTGACATGGGCACTGGAGGAAGACCTTGTCTCAAATACAGCTCTTCTCTTGTTTGTTTTGCTTTGCAAAGGGCTAGAGCTATAGCTCAGTGGTAGGGCACTTGCCTATGATGCATGAGGATCTAGGTTCAATGTCCAGCATTGAAATTAGAAAAGAAGGAAGAAAGAACTGATGACCATCTCACGGTGAGAAAAACCATCCGAGAGCTGCTCAGAGCTAGTCGGTTGCAGAGCTGGAACTCACACCATACCTCCAAGCCCAGGATATCCTCAGCCCCAGGGAATGCCCACCACCATATCCCCTCCTCTCACTGCAAGCCCTCAAGGCCTTCCCTACCTTCCATAAGCAAAACGTCGATCTTTGTGGTGGTCTCCGAAGGTGTCCCAGAGGCGCAGGGAGACACTAACATCATCTACGACATCTCGGGAGCGTTCTAGCACCTGGGCATGGGGGAGACAGGACAATGGTCTTTAGGGGCAGATGCCAGCTCAACCGATGGGGAGGACAGGGCTGGTACATGTGTCTTGTACAAGTTGCTGTCCACATGAAACCTCTGGTGAAAAAATGAGGGTAATCTCCATGCTGCGCAGAAGCAGGGGAGACCTTAAAAAGAGAAAACTTCTTGCCACAGAAGAACATGTTATTACTTTGGGCTATGATTGCACAAGACATGGTACTCAGCCAAAGTTAAAATCCTAGCCACCGGCTTACCTATTTGTGCTGACTAGTTTCATGTCAACTTGACACAAGCTAGAGTTATCCATCTGAGAGGAGGGAAGCTAAATTGAGAAAATGTCTCTATAAGATCCAGCTGTAGGGGCTGGAGAGATGGCTCAGCGGTTAAGAGCACTGACTGCTCTTCCAGAGGTCCTGAGTTCAATTCCCAGCAACCACATGGTGGCTCACAACCATCTGTAATGAGTTCCGATGCCCTCTTCTGGTGTGTCTGAAGACAGCTACAGTGTACTTATATTCAATAAATAAATAAAATCTTAAAAAAAAAAAGATCCAGCTGTAGGCTATTTTCTTAATTAGTGATTGACTGGGGAGGGCCCAGCCTATGGTGTGTGGTGTCATCCCTGGGACTGGCAGCCTGGATTTTATAAGAAAGCAGGCTGAGAAAGCCATGAGGAGCAAGTCAGTAAGCAGTATTCCTCAATGGCCTCAACTCTGCCTCCAGCTTCCAGCCCTGCCTGAGTTCCTGTCCTGACCTCCTTCAGTCATCGACTGTGGTATGGAAGAGTAAGCCAAATAAACCCTTACCTCTCCAACTTGCTTTTGGTCATGGTGTTTCATCACAGCAATAGAAACAGTAACCTGAACGTCACTGCAAACACAAATGGTCAAAGATACCTCCCTGGGCGTGAACTTCCGTCAGACCTCTCTCCAGAGGCTGCTTCTGCTTCATTCACCTCTGCCCCACCCCTAGCGCCTCTCATGAGCTCCAGGAGACACCAAGCTACAGCTCAACATACAAAACATGGGCCCCCAACCGAGGGACCTTAGTCTTACCTCCTGGCATACACGATACTGGTCGATGGCCCACACTGTGGGCACATGGGTGGCAAGCAGCTGATACTGGGTAAGGGTGGCATTGCAGGCCCGGGCACAGATGAGCCTAGTCTTGCCCACAGCGTTGTCCCCCACCACCACGCACTTGATGGTCTCTACGTTTGGCCTTTCATAATCCATGTCAGAATCCATTAATTGGGACCTGAGAGGCAAGAAAGGAGCTATCAGGACAGTTTGGCATGCTCTACCCCTGAGAACCAGGGTCAGTGTAAGCAGCCCTCCTCGGCTGGCTCTGTCTCCTTGTCAAGCATTGGCACTGACATAGAGAGGACTGGGCAACTTTACAGGGGCCCTAGGAAACAGGAGCTCATTCAGACTGAGCGACACAATACCACCAGATGGATCGTGCCTCTCCCTCTGGTTCCCCACCATCCTGCAGCTGGGCTCCTGCACGTTGTCAGTCTGTGAGAGATTCCTGGGCAGGACCTGCTTTGGGCCTGGCCCCACTCCCCCAGAGAGAAGGAATTGGCTTGGTAGCTCACTCATCCTCTGTTCTCCTCCTCTTCCCTGGGGCTGTAGCAGCAGCAGAACAAAACAGCTGAGAGAAGCAGACTTAGGGCCAGGTCCCACCCCTTCCCAGCATGCTCCAGGGCAGAGTCACTTTAAAATTTAATGGACATGTCAAGGCTGGGCATCAGCTCTTCCCAGCTTCCCCTGTTTTCCCCCTGGCCCTCTCAGATGGTAAATTTCCAAGACCCAGCCTGTTTACTTCCATTCTCCTACCCTATCCTCTCATTGGCTAGGAGAGGTTTTTCTGCCAGCCTCTTAGAGTAGGAAGCCTTCTATGTACCTGCTACAAGCCTCCCCTTTTCTACTCTGGTTCAGTCACGTTGCCCACGTGTCTGCTGAGCTGAAGGCCTACTTTGAGACAGGGATGGAGATAGTCATAGCCTAGAACGATACACTCTCTGCTACATGGGCCTTCCCATACCCAATCTGGGGTACCCACAGCATCCCACATCCGGCTCCCAAGAGTAAGATCTACTTCCTTCAAACCTACAGAGGAGAAGTTTGGACTGGAAGACCCTCGTTGCTTCCGCATTCTGAGAAGCCAGACAAATTGTCTATGTGGGGAACTGGCTGCTAGAAGAAGTTGAGGGTCAAGCTTAGCTTAAACTTCTGCCTCAGTTTCCTTCTGTGACAGGCAGAGAAGTAGCTTGTCCAACCCAGAGGATAATTGACCAGATGAAGAGACAGAAGGCCCTTCTGTAGCTAACATGTCTATCAGTGGTTACAAAGATGACGCTGTGGTTTGAGGAGACTCTGAGGAGACGCTCTCCACTGGTTTCTACCCTCCTAGAAGCAGAATAGGGAGGCAGCAGAGACAGGGCAGGTGCACTTAGGGTTATCAGTGTGTCCCCTGCTCATTCCCTATATGCAGTGAGCCATCTCTGAAGTAAGCCTTCCCAGGTACAGGAGGGCTGGCTGAGCCTGAGCACAGAGTCATCCTGGAGGCTGCCCAGGCACTTTACTGCTGAGCCATCAAGACCAAAGCCAAGTCACCACCAGCAGCAGAGAAGCTCTGTCCCTGGCACACTGAAATTAGATGCTAACATGCAGGGATGCAGAACTGAGATGCTCAAATAACACAGCAACTGGGATCTGTGCAAGGGGATGCAGCTCAGCAACCTAAGCAAAGAGTGCAGCATCTTTCAATAAGACAGGTTTATCATCCTCCTAGGAGTCTTACAGCATCTGGATCCCAGCACTAAAAAGGGTCTCCACTAAGCTCTGGCCCAGTCTACATGGCAACCACTGCATCATTACGATGCCTTCCTGGTCCTGTCCACCAAGCAACTGTTAAAGCCATCAGCTTTCTGCTTCCTCTTCTCTGTCCTGAACAGTCTTAACATCTAAGGGATGTGTGGGTACCAGGAAAAGCCACGTGGGTGTTTCTGCTTTAAGGGGTGGAATAACAAAAAAAAGAAGAGGTAAGACAGAATCTCACGTATGAAGACAGAAATCCACAGGCCAATAGTACTTCCTTCTATAGTTAGGATTCACTAGCATGCAGGTCTGGAAGCGAATGGGAGGGGCCTGGGTTCTTTAATCCAGGGCCATGTCCAAGTACAGCTGCATTATGACCTAACAGACAGACGGACAGACAGACATACACACACACACACACACACACACACACAAACACACAAACACACACATGCACACACACCCCTTGTGATTTCATTTTTAGAGTTCTAGAGTTTTCGGAAGAGGAGAGCAAGTCAACAAGTAGGAGAGTAGTAAATGAGTTTAGAACACAGACTGCTTAAATTTCTAATCTAATCTGCACACTGAAGCCCAGGCCTACTCTGACTGCCCTTTCAGACTTCCCTGACACATCTACTGACTGGCACTTCCTTTTGCTCATCATCATCCCTACATTAGCAACTGCAAGCTTCATTGTCCTATCTAGAAAGAGGCAAACCACTGGACTGGACTCAGTCTCTGCCTCCAGAAAATGGGTATGAGGGTGTTGGAAGAAAATTCTTGAATTTTGGTAAATTTACACCAAGGGAGCCTGGGTGGAAGGAGGCATTTGTCTTCTTATGTAATATAGTATTATATAATGCTAGATTGCATATCCATATGTGTAATTATATCTCTCTTTAAGATACAGGCTGGCCCAATTAAGCCAGGAGAACTTTTTGTCTAATCAGGCCTGTCTTAAATGAGGATCCTGTCCAGGAGACATCATGGCAATATTAATATAATTTCTGCTCTAGAATATTACTATTTTCTGGATCGCTGCTGATGCATGACAATACAAACCATGCAGTGAACTTCCCCACTGTCCCTTTCCCTCTGGCACACTCCTCTTCAGTGACTGGAGACTTTTCTTCAGCCCCATTCCTTCAGAGCCTCCTGACCATCCTCCACCCTGACCTGGGTATCACAACCTTCAACTCACTCCATCCACTCTCTTGACAATACTAAAACCACTGATATTTCCTCCCCCAACTCTTGTCCCCAAATCACCGCCCGCTCTTCACAAACAGTGTCCTGCACATCAGCTTTCCCAGTTCTTTGTGCTCTGTCCAGGACATATCTGAAGGTGTACTCAGATTACCCACAAACCTCAAGGGCTCCCATTCCCACCCCCGCACCCCTACACACACTCTTTGCAGAGCTCAAAAGCCCCTCTTTCCCTCCCACAGCTGATAGGCGGCTTGTTCATCTGTGGCTGCCCTAGTCTGGTTGTCAAGGAAACGACAATCTCCCTGGGAGCCTGGCTTGTCTCCTAGCAACCAAATCCTACATCCTGCATCTTACAAAAAAAAAAATAATAATAAAAAAATAAACGTGAAAGGGAGGAAAATCGAGAAAACGAAAGTAAAAATCAAGGAAGATGGATAGAAAAGAAGAATCAGGAGGAAAAGAGCAAAGGAAAAGTGGGTTTGGAATTAAAGGAGCTCCCACTGCGGAAGCTGACATTGTAATATGGGCGAAGGTGGAGGGGTGGATCCTCCCCACTCAGAAAACGTAAAGCAAGGCCCAAAGGGATCTTAAATGATCACGTTAACAGAAACAGAAGCCTAAATACAGGATAAACCTTTTCAACCCTAGAATACCCGACATTAACAAAGAAAGCTCAACATTTCCATCAGTAGTTTACCAAAACTCAGCTGGACAGATCACAGTGGAGTTGGACTTCAAAGAAACAGCTAGCTCCACAGCCGTCAGCAAACACCCCAACTGTACTGGTTTAAAAAAGAAAGAAAGAAAAGAAAAGGGGAAAGGGTGCATCTCTACCACTCTGAACCTCTTATTTTCCCTCCTGACATGACGCTCTGCACACACAATTTTTTTTAAATGAAATAAATAGGGAAGGGGGAGGGGCACGCCACACCGATGCAAAACATGTAGTTTTCCCTAAAAACACCCAAGAAAAGGTTAGTTTCTCTTCCTTCTGAACCAAGCAGCCTCAGCAAGTGCCCAAGGGAAGAGTGGAGCTCAGGGGAAGGCAGGAGAGAGACAGGCAGGAGAGGGGTGGGCGCTGAAGGCTGAGCCAAGGCGAGGTAGCACGTTTGCAGAAGCTGCTTGCAACCCGGCCATAATAGAAATCAATCGTGTACTTACACCACTACATGTGACGGGGTAATTTCTAGTGTAGGGAACACATCTCTTCCTGCTAAGCACGCTCATTTTAGTGAGCTGTCTGGGGTCACTCTGCGCGTGCAAGTTGGGGCGCCACCGACGCTGCTGCTCTGTGCTGGAGATCCAACCTCCTAGGGTCCCAGTTCAGGTGCGATCAGAAGAAACTCTGGCACAAGAGCCCAGGTCGGACCGCGGCGCCTGAGCAGCCTGGGGCGCTGCACTGCAGCCACTGCCTCTTCCGGATCAGCATCTCCGCGCGCCCCGGGCGCCCAATGTCATGGAGGCTGGAAGAGCCAGGCTGCGCGCAGCCGCTCAGACCTCCGGCCGCTGGGCCGCGCCGCCGCCCGGCTGCGCTGCGGAGGTTGCGGGCGGCGCGCTAGAGAGCCAAGCGCCGGGTGAGGCCGCGGCACGCGCACAGCCTTAAGACGCCGAGCGCCGCAGTCCCCGGGACCGCTCACGACCTCCTTTTTTCATTCACAAAAAAAGCAAAGTTGGGGCGGGGAGGGGGGAGAAAAAAAGGGAAAAAAATTGCACGCAGGAACAGTTGCTGTGACAGGCACCGCCCACAGCGGCGCTCGGTTGGTGGAAAGGGGAGCGAAGGGGATTGGACACCCGGCGGCCACGCCCGAGACACGCCCCCCAGTCCCGGGCACGCCCCTCCGCTCCTCTCTTGTTCTTTGCACCGCCTTTTCCCCTGGGAGCCACGAATGGCCAGCAGCTGACCTCGCCAGCCTCAAAACCTAGCTGGTCCCTCAAGATGGTTTTCCCCAGGAGGCTAGGAAGAAACTCATCCGGCGGTGCGCCCTGGGAATGCAAGTCAGAGGGCTATGGGAAGATTTTCTTGTTTCTCCCTAATTCAACCAAGCCTCTTACTCGCACACAACTGCTCTATCACCTTGCTTTTTCGAGTACTGGGGGCCCTTTCTTCCTGCATTTTCCCTGCAGCTCCGACTTAGTGTTCTTAGTGAGTTTTCTGTCCATACCTGTACTTTCTTACCTGTCTGCCAAGACTTTCAGAGGTTCCCATCCCAACCTGTTGTCACAGAGAGTCCACTAGTATCTTTATAACTTTCAAAGAATGCCATGGGGATATGAGCCAGAGAAACCCCACCTAAGTCTTTTCTGGGTGCTCTTCTGTACAGCAAGCCAAGCCAAATATGGTGGCTGTAATCCTCAGCACTTGGGTGGGTGGGTGGGTGGGTGGGTGAGACAGAAGAATTGTCATGAGTGCAAGACTCGCTTGGGCTACAAAGCAAAACCTTGTCTCTAAACACTAAAATAAAAATGGGTTGAATCTGATGTCATCCGTGCTGTTTATTGGAAGGAAGCATCCGTGGTCAAGGCTGGGTTTGGTAGAATGATCTGGACTGCTAGGAATTATACATCTTATCAATTATCTCTGGACAGATTTTTTTCCCCTCCATCTTTATTAACGGGTATTTCTTATTTACATTTCAATTGTTATTCCCTTTTCTGGTTTCCAGGCCTACATCCCCCTAACCCCTTCCCCTCCCCTTCTATATGGGTGTTCCTCTCCCCACTCTGGACAATTTTTAAAGCCTAAACTGGCAACCTTCACCAGTCAACCTCCCCTATCACGCTTCCAACCTTTTTTTTTTGAGAATGTGGATCCATTTTAATGTTGGTTTATGCAAAATATGATATGAAAGAGAGATCCCTCTCCAAAGTCAAGTGAAAACTGAATGTTGGCCAAGTTCAGTGGCCAAAATACACATCTCTAACCCCAGCATTGAGGGTATTGAGGCAGGAGGATGGAAAGTTTGAGGTCAATATGGGCTATATAGGGAGACCTTGCCATAAACAAATAAATATTCAATTTGTATTGTCTGTAAGTATATATGATTAAAAGCTGCTCACTGGGGCGCCTGTAGTAAGTGTGTATTCAGGCTCATTTAATCATCGTGCAGTAGGTAGATACTTTACTGACCTCCGCCTCCAGCATCTACTGGAGAGAAGGCTGACAGTGACTGGAAGTGCTTCCTCATACTTCCTGTTCAAACTCAACTTTCATAAAGCAAATACTAGTTCAAATACATGTTTAAGAAAGAAGATAGACTTTGCTTGGGTATGTTCCTCCTCTGCCTTTGGCACAGAAGAGTCTCACTTCATTGCTTATGCTCCTAAGAGTGATCGTACCAAAGGAAAACACAGTATAAAACCTCTATGGGTTCCTACAGCAGGCAAGGGCTCCCCCTCCCCCCTCCCCCACCTAGTCTCTCTACCCAGCTCTGCCACCTGGGTGCTCTGGTGTCACCTTTCATGGATCCTGCAACATGTCACTTGTACAATGCTGAGCAGGCAAAGGGTTCTCTCTGCTAGAGGAGAGCTAGAGGTGTGCCACTGAGCCTGGAACTCTTTAGCCAATGTCTCTTCTTGGGAGAGAAAGCCAGGCTGGGTCATGGCAGGGTCCAAGATGCAGGTTTGGGAGTCCAGTCTTCGACCAATGCAAATGTCAAAGTTGTAAACCTACTCATAGCCAGTAGAATGGCCAAGGCTGGGCCACTGGCTAGCTAGAGAGGTGGCCTGAATCGCCACCCCTACCTGGGTACACAGTCCCCAGTCCCCACATGCAACTTTTCTTCAAACAGAAGTTGTACTGGATAGTTTTGTGTTGACTTGACACAAGCTAAAGTCATCTGAAAGGTGAGACCTACAGTTGAGAAAATGGCATCGTTAAATGGAGCTGTAGGCAAGCCTGTATTTTCTTAATTAGTGATTGTTGGGGAGGGCCCAGTACATCCTGTGTTCTATAAGGAAGCAAGCTGAGCAAGACAGATGAAGCAAGCCAGGAGGCAGCATCCCTCCACAGTCTCTGCATCAGTTCCTGCCTCCAGGTTCCTGCCCAGTTTGAGTTTCTGTCTTGACTTTCTTCAGTGATATGGGAAGTATAAATCACACAAACCCTTTCCTTTCCAATTCGATTTTTGCTCATGGTGTTTCATCACAGACAGCAATAGTAACCCTGACTAAGAAGTCTTCCAGTCACCTCACCTCTCCAGCATTCCCAGTCAGAGCCACTCAGTCCTGTTTTGACATGGCTGTCACTCCCTCTCCTTCCCAGGATCCTTATCCATCTTTGGGACCAGGCTAGCCCATAACCCTACCCAACCTTTATCTTTATTCTCTCTCTCTCCTCTCCTCTCCTCTCCTCTCCTCTTCTCTTCTCTTCTCTTCTCTTCTCTTCTCTTCTCTTCTCTTCTCTTCTCTTCTCTTCTCTCTCTCTTCTCTTCTCTTCTCTTCTCTCTCTCTCTCTCTCTCTCTCTCTCTGTAGTTTATAGAGGCAGAGTTTCTCTGCATAGCCCTGGCTATCCTGGAAGTCACTCTATAGACCAGGCTGGCCTCAAACTCAGAGAACCTATGCCCCTGCCTCCACGGTGCTAAGATTAAAGAAGTGAGCCACTGCTGCCTGACTTTTATCTGCTCAGCCTTTCAGTAGCAGACCTCTGAGGCTGGAATCTCTTCAACAACACCTGGCAGCCAGCAGCTGTCACTGTAGGGCGGCAGCCTCCCATCACCTGAGCTGACCAGTCCATCTTGGAAGCCTGCTTCTCCTTGCTTCAGGTTTCTTCTCAGGCCTAGAGTTCCTCCCCCCTTTTTCCCTTTCTTCCTTCCTGGTCAGCCCATTTCCTGCAGCTTGGAGTCAGCTGCTACCTGTTCCATCACTTCACTCATTAGCTGGTCATCGGCACTGCCCTATGGTGGCCTCCCTCCCTTGCATTGGAAGTAGTGCTTCATTGCAGTCTTTTTTTTTTTTTTTAAGATTTATTCATTTATTATATATAAGTACACTATAGCTGTCTTCAGATACACCAGAAGAGGGCATCAGATCTCTTTACAGATGGTTGTGAGCCACCATGTGGTTGCTGGGAATTGAACTCAGGACCTCTGGAAGAGTAGTCGGGTGCTCTTAATCGCTGAGCCATCTCTCCAGCCCGCCTCATTGCAGTCTTACAGATTTCTGCGACACAAAGATAGGTTTCATTCCAGCATTTTCTGCTCCAGACCCCAGCATCCCTTCCCTCACCACAGCTGTCTGTGACCTAAAGCCACCTTGAACCTGCCTTCTGATGTCACTTCCTCCTTCCCGCCCTATAGCTAAGACAGCCCATCACAAGGCTGCTATTTTCCTGTGGGCAGATGCCTACTCACAAGCTAGAGGTTTAGCTGGAGAGAGAAGCCTCCAACGTGGTTCTCAGGAAGGTGGAAGGTGTGTTGGGGGATTTAGCTCAGTGGTAGAGCACCCTAGCAAGCGCCAAGGCCCTTAAAAAAAGAAAAGATCCAGGCTAGTTCCAGCACTGCCTTCTTCCCATGGCTCCCCCAACCTCTTCCAAGGCCTGTGTGTTCCCTGTACTTAACCAGCGACTCAGCCTTCCAGATTGCTAAGCACATGTGCCCATCTCCTGTTGGAGTCCCCCCACCCCCACCCCCACCCCACCCCCAATCAGACCTTGTGATATGAGCAGGTAGCACCCCTACTCAGAACCTGAACAAAGATCAGAAGTAAAACTTAAACAAAGGCTAAAGTATTTTGAGATACAGAGCCTAAGGAAGGAGAGGGAGCCAGGAGCCCAGGTTCTCCTCAGCTCCCTGACCAGAATAAGACCTCCACCAGGTCCCCATGAGGAGGTGTGGCCTTTGCAGGAGCGGCCCTCTGGACACAAAGATGCTCCTCACCCCACCCCTGCATACTGTAAATACTTAATCTTTCTTTAAAGCAGCCTGGGTGTCACATCCTCCGAGAAATCTTCTAACACCTTCTGTCAACCTCGGTTTCCCAGATCTTCTCCTGTGTTTCACTACTAGCTCAGGACACACTGCTAGGAACAGGGTTCTGTCCCTCTCCCTTTCAATACTGAGAACTCCTTTAGAAGGGACATGCATATCCAAAGGGGCATTTATCTCTTTGTCATGCTAGTCTAGTGCTTCCACAAGCACACAATAGATGTTCAAAAAATATTTGGACGAATGAAAGTTTGGAGATCGGCAGTAGAGTAGGGCAGAGGACGACAATACCACAGAGCAGTCACTCACGTGTTGTTCTGCGAGGTTTCCCATGGGCTATACCAGCCTTTTCTTTGTCTTCCCATGATGCTGGGTTCCCTCCAGGATCCTGGTGGAAGTGGCAAAAGGAAGGAAGCTAGATGGAAGGAAGCAAACTGGTGAAAGGGAATAGGCAGACTGAGTCACACAAAGGTCTGTTGGCTCAAATGGAAGGCTCTACCCAGGGCAAGGACATGGCTGCTGCTACCCAAACTCAGAGGTCTGATCACCTGGGAGCCACAGGGCCCAGCTATGAGGGTCCTGGCCAGGCCACTCTGAGTTGGCTGAGTGATTTGGCAAGGAGCTGCCAGCTGTGAGTTGTAGAACTCTGTGATACTGGACAAAAGTATCTTTTCTGGGTTTGCTTTCTCACAGACAAGGGTCAGTCCACATGACCCCCAAGGTTGACTGACATCCAATAAGGGTGCTGGTAAGCATGGAAGGTTAGATGCAATCAGTCGTTCTTTGCATGGGAGCAGCTCCAGAGCAAATTAGGACTCAGCAAACATGAGTTGAGGACCACCAGGGCTGGGAATAGATGTGGAAGCTTTGGAAGGGATGAAACAGGGATTAGCACACAGTGAAAAAAAGAATCTAATTCTGCAATTTTACCTACAGTCATTTAATCATTATCTCAAGTAATCTCTCCTGTCTTCCAAAGGTCACAAGAGTACAAGTCACACTGTGTGAAGATACCGGATGGCTATCTGACCTCACTGTCCCTACCTGACCTCTCTGTCCCTTCCAGCACTGAAATCTCATGTCTCCAGGTAACAGGATTCTATCTTCTGTTTGCATCCCAGCCCTTTGATCCCCCAGTGCAGAGCAGACCACACAGTGCCACTGAGTGAGGCTAGGGTAAAATTCTGAGTCTAACTCACTGATCCAGGACCTCATCAAATATCTCCTATGGCTCTGAAATGACTCTTTATTCGGCAGAGAGTTCAAGCTCTTGATGGTTTATGTCTCTCAAGAACTGTAAGAACCACCACTAATGCCAGGCCCTATAGCGTGCCGTAGCCAGATACCCAGCAGTAGCATGGTTCCAACTCAAGCTTCCTGGGAAGCGGCTTTCTCAGGACAGAGTTCTGAAGCCACCCTGAGGCAGGCAGGGCTACACCAGAATGAAGCTGGGTGGCTCTGCTCTGTCCAAGAAGGTTGAGGAGAGGACAAAAATGTGGCCCATAGCCAGTGTTGCTAGGCCCCCCAAATCCTCTGCTTCCTACAAGCTTCAGACCTTCCCAGCAAGGGCAGGTGCCATCCTCAGAGCTCCATGGAGCTGAGGGTGTGAGGCTTTAAGGAGGCTGATCACCCCAAAAATAGATTTGTGTTTTTCACAACTTTTTTTAAACAAGCTACTGGCATCTCTTGCAGCATGGGGAAAAAATAGCCTCAACTGTTAACAAATAAAAGATTACAAAAAGATTATTAAAAGCCCCAACTGTCCCCCGTGGGTGTCTGTGGGGAGTGAGGTGAGGGAGCTATGCAAATGGATCCTGGGTCTCTTCCCTCTGACCTGCCCCTCCCCCAGCTGCCGCAAAGCAGGAGGAGGGGCTGGGAGGAGTAAGCCTCAAAGCCAAAGGCAGGGACATTTGCGTGGACCTACAGCCATGTCCACTGTAAGCAGCGTTGTACGTTCTTGCTTTCTGCTTCCAAAGGCACAGAGCAGCGTAACACAGACCTCACTGCAGCCCTCCTGGTTTCAGTGAAGCTGGAGGACAGAGTTTGGGAAGTCAATAGTTGGAAGGCCCCTCCTTCATGCTAAGGTCAACTTAGCCTGAATTGAATCCCCTGGGTATTGCTGGATGATGTTAAGCATCTTGAGTTTGAGGCTGCAGCTGCTTTCAACTCTGGTGGTAGCGTTGCTTGGGGCTACCCAAGAGGGCATGCTGTCCTCACCTGAGCCTCCCTGGAGAGCTCCAGGCTAAAGCCCACAGATCCTTTTTGTGCCTTTGCCCCATACTGGGAGCTTGCTTGATATCTGGACCTCTAAGGATGCAGGAAGGGTAGTGGTGTAAACACCCAGGACACTGAGTTAGTGACTGGGCTCCTGTCCCTGCAGAGGCCTCAAGAAAAAAGATGGAGTGGTTGACTGGGGGACTCTTGTGGTGTCTCTGGCCCTAATCTTTGACAGGAGAATAAAAGCACCTTAAGCTCTGAGGAGCCCCTTCTTCTCTTGAAGCTGGGATTCATTCAGACCTTCTTCATCTACCTTTCTAGGCTCAGCTGTCTCTTCTCTCCTTGTCTCCCTTTTTCCTCCTTCCTCCCACCCCACCTTCATAAGATTCGGTAACAAACACACGTGGTTGAGCTTACATAGCTTACAAGGTGAGTAGGCAGGACACCGAGGATCCTAAGGGACATTGCTCAAGGGCCTGGCCGGAGGGACTACTGAGCTGAAGTTTCTTGAGAGAACTACAGTGATGGGAGAACGTCGGCGGCAGCTGTAGCATCTCTGATCTCCTCAGAACCTCATTCTTTCCAGGGCTGGTTTTCGAATGGCTAAGAATGGAGTGAAGAGATATGTGGAGATTGCTGACAGGCCACTTTGATTGTCACAGGCCAAATTTACCCTGCAGGGTGTGGTCATGACTGGCTTAAGCCCCCTCATACCAGGGAACGTTGAGTGAAAGGAGACATAGGCACTGAGCCATGCCACAAGAGGGCTGACTCAGGAATCCAGGGACCCAACTTGCGCATGAGAAAGGACTAAGAGTTGGTGCTCAGAGTTGAAGACTTTCCGTGGGACAAACAGGACACAAAGGTCCTCTGTCCAGACAGGTGCTGGGCAGAGGACTGTGAGCAGATGCCAGGTTGTCCACTGGAAGCATGTGCCCCAACTTTGGTTGTCTGGGGATTACTACACGTTCTGAAAAATTCGCTGTTGGTCACAGACCTACCCTCTTCCTCGTGCTACAGGGAGTGCCAGGGTTCTCTGGGAGTCTGAGCTACAGGTTGAAGCTCAGAATTAGAGGCAGCCCCAAGAGGAGCTTGGAGTGGAGGTTTCTCTGACCCACTTTCCCTACGGGGAGCCTCAACATCCTAGCTTGGGTCACTCAGATGCAGACCTGAGGAGAAGCAGGTGAGTTGAGCTATGAAGTCATGGGTTCAGCTTGGGGGTTCTGGACACAGGCTGCTCCAGGAACAAGCAGTGGTGTTTCAGGTAGAGGTGGTGTAGGGGGACAGACAAGATGCTAGATCAAGATGGTGAACAGCCTCTGCGACCCATGGCACACTCACTGCCCAAGACTTCACATTCTCTGCAAATAAGGCTTGTTTGACCACTCATCCCTGTCATTAGCCTCTTTCTCTCATTCACCAAATACATGCTAAGCTCCTTCTGACGCTGGTGCTGGGCTGGAGGTCATAGAGATTAGGAAGTGGAAAGGATGACCGAAATCCAGGTCATCAAGGGACTTAGGTTTCAGAGAACAATGGCCACTGATTCTATTTTATAGTATACATGCCCAGTATTGTGTGCTGTGAACTGTCTGGTTTAAAATTTTAAAATCCGGTAAGCATTACCACCACCACCACCACCACCACCACCACCACCACCACCACCACCACCACCACCACCACCACCACCACCACCACCACCACCTTTCTTTCTCCCTCCTACCCCTTGGCCAAGGATAAAATTGAAATTGAAGACTCCAGAGGAGATAGGTCTGTTCAGGGTCACAGAGCAGGTGGTCAGCATAAAAATCCCCACCAGGCTTCGGAGAGATGCAAATGCCCTGGGGCAGGTACCCGTGCAGAGGAATAGGAGCATGGGCCACCACCAGTCTGCTCCATAGAAGCACATCCCAGTGTTGGTTGTCTGGGGCTTGCCACATGTGAGGCAGTGTTCAGTGTTCATGATCTGAACCTCCAGATGGCACTACACAACCCTGGCTCCCTTCTAGTCTTGGCTCTAACACCTTACAGGTTTTCCTGGTCTTCGATTTCTTGTGTGGAAATAGGCAGATGGCTGATGTCCCCACCATCACACACACCTCCACCCTGCCACCCCCCTCCCGTTTTTTGAAATTCTGGGGTGTGATCTTCTCATGTAGCTTTGTGTGACATCAGGAAGAGTCAGTGTGGTTTCAGTGACTGGGGGAGTTGGGATGGGGGAAGGGAAAACAGAGAAGCAGGCTCTGCACTAGCCTGGGGACCTCTTTCAGGCCACTCTGGTTGGGACTGGAGCCATTCTTGCCTCACAGAGTACACAGTATAAGGAAGGAAGGTTATGATTATCCAGGCTGCAGTCCTTAACTCCATGTGCAATTGGCCAATGAGACCTGTTGATCTTAAACTCCAGAAGAGAAAGTGTGGCCTGGGGGCAGGATGAGGAGAACAAGATAATAGAAACATTCCTGAATTTAGTACCTGGGACCAAAGTGAATGTAACCATGGTCAGTAAGGTCCTTAAATGGGCACTTTAGAAAGCCCTTCCTAGTCATCTAGATTCTTGAACTCGGCCTGTAGCCCTTTCTGCCCTAGCCCATGTCCAGGGTTGCCCACGCCTGAATTACCCAGCTGGGACACTTGCAAGTTCCAAGAAGCCTCAGGCTCAGGCCTGATCGCTGTGCTATTCCTCCTAGAGATCGAAAGAGCCTCTCTCTCAGCTACTACTGCAAGGGACCAAGCCTCTGGGCAGGAATGGGGTGTTTGCTGGAAGCCAGCAAGTTCTTGGTCAGCTGGGAATGGAAAGAGGAACAAATTGTAAGGGTTCAGGGCAGGGAAGTGGGAGGAATTAGAATTTGGGCTATTGATCTATCTCTTTCTGTCCACAGATTCTATTGCCTAAAGGATTGAGAGTTCCCAAAGTATGGAAGGCCATCCAGGGATTGGGAGTCAGAAGATGCAAATCTATCCCAAAGGCTGGAAACACTAGGACAGAAGACACTTTCCTGGAGCACATGAGGCATAGGCAGGGGCCCTAAGGATTAGGAGAGGCAGGAGATTAGGTGACCCTTGAAGACCAAGGTGGCCCCAACATCACAAGCTGTTAATGTGGCCCATCCTACCCTGTGTTCTCTTTGATGAATAAGAATTCAATGGTCTGGGGAAGTTGGGGGACCAGGGAGGAGTCTGGCGCCTGCTTACCCAATGATCTCTTCCATACCTTCCTTCCCATCTTGGCCAGAGTCACAAGGAAAGAATGGAACCCAGGTTTGCACTGGCCACTGGCTACCAGCTATGCTCCTGCTGGTGACATCCACAGCAGGCAAATGTCCTTTGTCTCCTATTCTAATCTGGAAGCCACAGGTAGCTGCTGGATCACAGTTCAAAGGATGCTACGGACTGACAGATTCAGCACCAGGCTTCTCAACCACCCACTCTTTTTCTTCATCTGTCTGACACCTTTCATAAGAGACCCAATACTAAAAGCAGAGGAGCTGGGGTGAGAGAACCCTTTCTCTTCCAGTACAGTGCCAAGGGACATAAACTTACCTGCTGTGTCTCTTTAGAGGCCCAGCTGGCCTGTCACTATTTCTTGTCTGTAGACAGCGGTAGACTGGGCCAGGTTGTTGGAGGGGAAGGGGATGTGTTAAGAAACCTATTGGATTTTAAGGCTGGGATACAAATCCTAGCCTATGAGAAAGCAGGTAAATGCTCTGGTAACCAGGAGATGGCCTGGGGGCTGGCCTCCTGCTCTTACACCCCACCCCACCCCACCCCTCCCTACCCTATCCCCACCTCTAGGCCTGTACAGAGCCCAGGATAAACTACCTGTTCCTGCTTTTGTCCAGGTAAGTGCTCCTGGTGCCTGGCCTAGCTTCTGCCTCCCTTGGAGGCCCATTTAACTGCCCTCAGACTCCTGGTAGGACTTGGCCTGTCCTCCTGGGTCCCTGGTGACTCACACTGCTTTGGAATTTCACTCACTGGCATTTTCTGACGCACTTCCTGAGAGCCTGGCCTGGTGCCAGCGAACGGGCATTGCAACAGCAACCCCACCAGAGATTATTACTTTGTCTACCTGAACTCCAGGCCGTAGAGGTGGGGAATTGGAAGTTGGCCAGAGAAACTAGGTAGGGACAGGGAGGCTTTGTTCAGCCTGGTTTTACCTGTACACAGGTGGAGAACAGCAGGAAAGCAAAAGATTAGCATGGTTGCCCAGGAGACTGAAAACAGAAAGCCTACACTGACCATCAGGCTTCTTTCTTAGTCTGTATTTCTGAGGGCTCAATCTGTCCTCAAATTCCAGCAATCCTCCTGCCTTGCCCTCCCAAGGGCTGGGGTTGCAGGTCTGAGGGCTTCTGGGAATGGATTTCCTGGCCTCAGTTTATCATTTGGTGGGTCTTAAAGGTTCAAGGGCTCCAGATGTAAATGCTGAGTGTGTACTGAGTCTATGAAAATGCATGGTCGAACCCTTCTGAACGGAGCTGTCCCCACAGACTCACATGCTGTGCCCTTGTTCTCCAGCCGGTGTTGCTGTTGAGGTAGGCTGTGGGGCTTTAGGAGATGGGGCCTGGACTGGCAGAAGTAGGTCACAAGAGGCAGGACTTTGAAGATCATTGCCCAGCCCCTGGTTCCCTGTGTCTCTGATTCCTGGTACACCATGGTCCGAGGGGCCTTACACTCATTATGAATGTAGCCAGCGGGAGTATAGCTAGTAGCCAATAGCCAGCCCAAAGCCAAGTTCCACTCTTTCCTTGTGATCCTGGCCAGGATGGAAGGGCAGGTATGTAAGAGGTCCAGCAAGCAGAGACCAGATCCTCCCCAACTTCCCCAGATGCAGCTACTGCAATGGACTCTGCCATGATGGACTGAAAGCCAAAATATATGCTTCCTCCATTAAGTTGTTCTATCAGGTATCATGTCAGTGACATAAAAATACATATTTAACTTATATATATATATATATAATATATTATAATATAATATATTATGGAATATATATAAATGGAAGATCTGAACTCATTTCCAGCTGCCCTGGTTTCTGCATGCACATTTGCTTGTGTGTGTGCATGTGCATATGCCTGTACATGTGCCTGTGTGTGTGTGTGTGTGTGTGTGTGTGTGTGTGTGTGATATGCATGTGCAGGGTTGGACATACAGAGGCCGGGGACCTCTGTCTAGTGCTGGGTTTACAGCTGTACACAGTGATGCCCAGCTTTACGCTGCTCATGTTGTCATAATTATACAGCAAACGCTTTACCACAGAACCATCTCTAGCCTCTGCCCTTCTATTTTTCACCACACTAAAAGCTGAACAGATAGCAGTACCACACTCTCATGCTGTGAACCGATATAAACCTCTTTGCCTTATAAATTTCCCAGTCCTATGTATTTTATTATGGAGACCAAAATAGACTAAGACGGTTTCTACCCACACAAGATTTTTTTTTCAAGTTGGGTTGGGGATTTAGCTCAGTGGTAGAGCGCTTCCCTAGCAAGCGCAAGGCCCTGGGTTCAGTCCCCAGCTCCGAAAAAAGAAAAAAAAACAAAACAAAAACAAAAACAAAAACCAAAAAACCTTCAAGCAGACAGCAGTATGTCATGGACGAGCAGGTTTATGGGGTTAAGTCTTAAGTCAAATTGTCAGAATTCAATCCAAAGGCATGCTTACATGCTCCTTTATACGCTTTGGATATTCTTCTGGTTTCCTTCTGTGGCCATTAACATTCTTAACAGGTATAATATATAACACATACAACATTACATGTGCCTGAGTTATGAAAAGTAACAATTTACTTTTATAACAAGTTAATTTGTTATAACAAGTTAATAAAAAGTAAAAGTTACAAAAAGGCCCAAACAATTTTGGAGGCTTTTTTAAGCTTTAAAAGTATAATATAATCCTAGTTCTGGGATGGCCAGGGCTACATAGAGAGACCTTTTCTCTATAACCGCTTCCCACCCCCTATATATTATATATAATATAATACGTATTATACATATTATATTATACGTATAATAATATTATAATACGTATTATATATAATATATGAGAAAAGCTATATACCATCCCCGATTCTCCTATATATCCATCTTCCCCTCCCCATTTCCTCTTTCTCCCTCTGTTTCTACCTCTAACTTCTCCAACAGAGAAACTCTTGTTATGTAATTTGGGTTTGTCATTTCACTGATGATTTTTAGATCGCTTGCATCATATCGTGTGTGAATAACATGTAATGTGGATTTACTTGCTTTGTGTTAATTTCTGTTTTCATCTTTTGGGTGGGAGGTCAGGAGTGATGGGGATGGAACCCTGGTCCTCCACACACTTACCACATGCTCTGCCATTGAGTTATTTTCTCAGCCTACTACTTGCTGGGAATTCTGGGTTATTGTTTGCACACCATGCTAACTTGCTTTATTCGTTCGACCCGATGTTCCCAGCTATTGCGCTTCACGTTTGCTACAGTATACCGCTCCTCAGCTATAGCAGGACTGGGCCATTCAGGTTCTCCAGACATTCATGCGTTTATCTTTACATACACACATTCGACCCTCCCTCGTTGAGGAAGTAACTGGGTTTGGAATTCCTGTGTAATGGAGAATATGCAGGTTCAACTGCACAAGAGAATACTAAAGCACCTTCCAGGTAGGTGGTTTCTAAACAGTCCCAGCCAAGCACAGTAGTGCGGGCCTGTATTTCCAGAACTTGAGACCCTGAGGCAGGAGGATTTTGAAGTCTAAGGAAGACTGAGCTATACAGTGAAACTCGCTCTCAAAAATACAAATAAATAAATAAATATTTCATCCACTTCATGGTCTCATCTCCACATGGGTTTTTAGATATGACCTTAGACCTTTCTTTTGGGGATCATAATGGTGTCCCAGTTGTACCACAGAAGGACCACAGAAACAGGACCCTGCCTCAACAAGATAGAAGACAAGGGGCTACGAAAAAGTCACCTAAGGCTGTGTGGTACATGTACTGGTACACACTTACATACACACACTTTCTCTCAAACTCAATAAATCAAAAGGAAGGTAAAAACAAAACTATTTTTTTTCTGTGTTCCAGAAATAAATCAGTGATACAATGTTTCACAAGCGAAAGACCCTGGGTTCTATCTCTGTTACCAAAAAAGAAACAATAATCTTAAAGGAATAAAACTTTCCTGGTTCTATAGAAACATATAAATGAAAAAAAAGGACCCCCCCCGCAAACATGGAAAGTAGAAACATTACAAAAATAGTCATTACCAGAAGATATAGAAACCGGAAATCTGGAAATTGGCGTGATATTGTGCATAGAACTGTCTTCGTTTCCTTTTTGTTCTATAAGTTCATAGTAAACATTTAGAAACTAGAAGGTTTCTAAAAGTTAAAAGTTAAATATTTAACTCTAAAAGTTAAATATTTCTTCCAACATCCTCATTGCTTACCCAGGAGCAAAGCTCTCCATTGGCAAGAAGGGAGAATATTCCAGATAGCAGATACCACTACCATTTGAAAAATCTCCTAGCCATGGCATGGTCAAGAAGAGACTTCTGACTGCTTCCTACTGTCAAGATGTATCTCTAGGGGACCCTCCCTGGACCAACAGAATTCCAAAGAAGCTGACTCAATTTTCAGAAAAAAAAATTATACTGTTGAATCTTTAATGGAAGCATCTAGAATATGCAAATTCTGTCATTTATTTAGGTGATGGTAAGGATAGAACCTAGGACCTTGCTTGGAAATAAAAATATAGTCTACAGCTACTATCAAATGTTTTCTTCATGCTTAACTAGAGTTAAACCAACAGACTCAAAAATTTTTGCCCCCTTTGAAAGTTTATCTCACTTTAAAAAATTATGTGTATACTTGTGGATGTGTGTTCTACATGAGTGCAGTGTACCAGGAGAGGCCAGGAGAGGGCCTACGATTTGGAGCTGGAGTTACAGGTAAGCGTATAGGAATAAGATATGGGTTCTGGGAACCGAACTTGGGACCTCTGCAAGAGCAGTAGATGCTGTTAACCACTGGACTATCTCTCCAGCCCTACCTTATCCCCACTAACACACACTTTAAGCTGTGGTTCCTGTACTGTTTCATTGGATTGGTACCAGGCAGGCAGCCCATCAACACAAACTCCATCCTTCCCTTGGTTCATGAGTAGCAGGCAGAGCCCATCTGCCAGGTCCCTGTGGTTTCTAAAGTGATACCAGAGATGACTGACAATTCAGTGTCTCAGCCACACAGCTGGAGTTGACACGACATTCTGCCCTGGTACAGCTAGGGTCTAGAGGTATCCTCCAAATACTTATGTAGAAATATGATCTGTATGGGCCTAGTGAACTGGTTTATCAGTTAAGACCACTGGCTGCTCTTCCAGGAGACTAAGGTTTGATACCCAGCACCACATGGCAGCTCACGGTAGTCCTTAAATCCACTTCAAGGGTGATCTAAAGCTCTCTTCTAGCTTCTGGGGGTACAAGGCACATAATATATGTGCAGACACTCATATATAAAAAATAGAATGGGGGGTTAGATAATCTGAACTGTAACAGTTTGAGAAAAATGGTTAGGTCACAAGATCTTATCCTTATAAGTAGGATTAGTGTCCTAAAAATGTGCGAGGGAGCTTATTTCTGAGCTACTCGAGGACACAGCCAGAATGTAACATCTAAACCAGGGCTGGCAGCACAGGTGTATAATCGCTGAAGCGAAAGTTCAAGGCCAGACTGGGCAATTTAGTTTCAAGATAAAAATTTAAGAGAGCCAGAGACTATACAGTGAAAGGGGAGCTAGATTCAGTTTCTAGTGAGAGAAAAACAAAACTCTGACAAAATTTGCTGGTGCATTGGGATTTCTCCCACTTCCCAACTTGCAGGCCTGTGGACCGACCTCCCTCACTCCCTCCCCATCCTCCCGACCTCCCTCCTACCCGACTCCCTTCCCTTCCTCTTCTCCTGCAATACTGCCCAGGACCCAGTGCTCTCAGTAGACTGTCACCACCTTGTTTATACATGGTGCTGGAGGACGGGAGACTTTGAGAACCCAGTAACGAAGCATGGGGTTGAGGTGGGGTGCTGAGGTTCAGGCAGAGGACTGCGGCACTTGGGCAGAAAGTGGTGCAGACACTGAGGCCCGGGGCGACAGCAGCCAACGAGGCCGCTGCAGCTAGCACTCAGCTAATCCGGCTCAGGGCCAAGCTGAGGCCAGGAGCTGGCACTGGTGTTGCAAGCTGGCCACTGTGCAGTGTAAGCTCTGCACCGCAAACTCGGGGATGGGCTTCGCAGACCCGCCCCTGCCTGCCTATCCATTCTAGCCTTGCCCAACGAGGCCAAGAGACCCGAGCTAGCAACTGCTTACAGATTCCCGGTAGGGACCCGGTGGCTTTCTTAAATGACTGTGATTGGCGAAAGAATCAACTCTAAAAATCAGACTACTTGAAGAGTCCCGAGGGGCCTGCCCTACCTAGTCAGCTCCAGTTAAGCAAAGAAAGGATTGGTTGGGGGATGGGAGGATGGGCGGGGCTTCCTGCTGCTCCGGAGAATTCCACCCTGGGAACAGAAAGTGCAGCTCCTCCTAACTCCCACAACCCAGCTTTTAAAATAATTGTTACCACAACCTGACTCAAAGAGCCAATTCCCCGCAATCGTGTTTGCAGAAACTCCTGTCCTTGTGAATTACAGAACTCTTTATGCACAGGTATTAATGATTTGCTTACAAAAGAAAATGAGACCGCTGTAAGGGGGGAAAAAAAGCTTTGGCATTAAGCTCTACAAACAGATAAAAGATGATACCAGAAAAAGGCTGGCCCAGAGCAATGTAGCGTTTTCTTTTGATTGGCTGTAGCTAAATGAGAAAGTTAAATACAGGAGATGAGAACCAACTTTAAAAATATTGGTTTGGGGTGAAAGGCTGTGGGGTCTGGGTGCATTTAACAGTGATCAAGTTGAAACAACCAGGTTGTAACTTAGGACTCAAATGTTTGTAGGTGTCACACAAAGCTGTGGGGGATTAGATTCCTTGGAATGTAGAGACAAAATTTTAAATATCTACAGAGTTTGTTTGGTGAAAAAACTTGGCACCGGACATCGGTGGAGCATTGTACTTTGAAGACAGCTAGGATAACAATCTAAATTGTGCTGGTTAAATGAACTGACTCTTCTGTTTTTTCAGAATTATGAAGGAATTTGGTGATTAAATGAGTTCTTTTTTCTCTTCACACTGGTAAGAAAATAGCCAGGTTTTTCACTGTCTCTCCTTATAAATATTCTAATGTGACAACTGAACATTTAAACCTCCGAGAATTTAATGTACTAGTAAATTATTTAGGCAAATTAAAAATAGGTAAAGAACATGCAAATATGATTCATTAGAAAGGAATTAAATATAAAAACATTTTAAGATGTTTTACATTCGGTCTTACGGGACAAGCCTATCTCCTTGGGAGGTTCAGGTGAGAAGCTCTCCAGTCCAAGGGTTGCCTGGGTTACGGGATGAGTTTTAGGCCAGCTTGGGCAACTTTTAAGATCCTGTTTCAAACTGAAAGGTAAAAAGAAGGCTGAGAGATATAGCACAATGATAGGGTGCTGGTCCAGCATACCTGGTATCTCCAGAACTGAAAACAGAACTGAAAATTAGACTAACCCCTCCCCTCCCTAGTGTGGGACTACTACACTACACCTTGTTGGTGGGAAGAAAATGTTCAGCCAGAGATAAATTGTCAAACCAGTAAGAACTTCACTCCATCCCACCATTTGGTGGTGGAGCTTGAACCCAGGACCTCAGCATGCTAAATAACAATGCTTTTGTGATAGCAGGGAGGTGGTGGTGCACTTGGGAGGCAGAGGCAGGC
The DNA here is from genome assembly GCF_011064425.1 of Rattus rattus. NCBI lineage: Eukaryota > Metazoa > Chordata > Mammalia > Rodentia > Muridae > Rattus > Rattus rattus. The sequence continues at coordinate 54,513,463 of NC_046165.1, read as the reverse complement.
AGATCTCTGTAAGTTCACAGCCAGACTGATCTACAGAGCAGTTCCAGGACAGCCCAAATTACAGTAAAACCCTGTCTCGAAAAGAAAAGAAAAGAAAAAGAGTTGAAAGAAAAAAGAAAGAAAGAAAGGAAGAAAGAAAGAAAGAAAGAGAGGAAGGAAGGAAGGAAGGAAGGAAGGAAGGAAGGAAGAATAGAGAACGCCTTTGTGGGAGCTGGAAAGGTGACTCAGGGGTTGAGAGCACACACTGCTCTTGCAGAGGACCTGGGCTTAGTTTCCAGAACCCTCATAGGGTGGGGAATCAAGGGCATGGGCACTCACATGTACATATATACACATAAATATGCACACACACATAATTAAATAAAATAAATCTTTTTTAAAGAATGTGTTTGTTTCTAAAGTATGGTTTTGCTATGTAGACTAAGCTGGACTTGAACTCCCAGTTTTCCTGTCTCTGTTTCCCAAGTCCTTGGTTATGGTGTAGACATGGAAAAGGTAAAACCTTCTTAAATGATAATATTCTACTCCCTCTGCTTGGTGGGAATAAAAGTTGGCAAACTTTATCTGGAAAATACCTAGATAATTTATGTAGGTCCCCAGAGTTACTCTAAAGATTATATAAGATTCTTAACCACTTTATGAACCAACTGGTTCTGTTTTTAATTTCATTATTTTATCTTACTAGTGCATGGATATCTGTGCACTGTGTGAATGCAGATCCTTCAAAACCCAGAAGAAGGCATCAAATCCCCTGTCACTGGAGTTACCAACAGTTGTGAGCTGCCATGCGGGTGCCTGGTCCTTGAAGAGAGCTTTGAACCACCTCTCAGTCCTCAGCTACTTCTCCCATTGACTCCCATGTGTGCATCCTTCTGTCTCTTCTTAACTTCTCTTTTACCACCTTAATCCATGGGCCCAGGGACTGAATATAACAGGAAAGAACAGTTGCGTGGCTTTCCTTCTTTTCATAGAGATGCAGAAGCTTAAAACATTCTCATCTACTTTGATCCAAGGAAGTCTAATAAAAATCTAAGGAAATAACCTGAGAAATATTTAGTGACATCAGTAATGGTAGAGAAAACATCATGGGAAACAAGCCCGCCAGGGTGAAGGGAAAGGTTTAAATGAATGGGGGATGTCTGTCCATAAGATGGAATGTGGGTAGCAGTGGATGTCCTAGTGTGTGTCCACATACACCAGCTACATAATGGTTGATTGTTTAACAGTGGACTCTCAAGCATTAAGGAAAGATTCACCGATAAAGAAAAGTACAGAAGCGTGTAATAAAGTTATTTCAAGGGCTGGAGAGATGGCTCAGTGGTTAAGAGCACTGATTGCTTTTCCAGAGGTCCTGAGTTCAATTCCCAGCAACCACATGGTGGCTCACAGCCATCTGTAATGAGATCTGATGCCCTCTTCTGGTGTGTCTGACTGCTACAGTCTACTCATATACATAACATAAATAAATATTTTTTAAAATGTTATTTCCACATGTCAAAATTATACATCTTAACATTTTCTTCTGCATATTTTAAAAAATATTTCCCAGATTGATATGATACACTTAACTTTATATTTAACACATTGGGATGTATCTCAGTTAGGGTTTCTATTTCTGTGAAGAGACACCATGACCATGGCAACTCTTTTTTTTTTAAGGATTTATTTATTTATTTTACATATGTGGGTACGCTGTCACTGTCTTCAGACACACCAGAAGAAGGCATTGGAACACATTACAGATGGTTGTGAGCCACCATGTGGTTGCTGGGAACTGAACTCAGGACCTCTGGAAGTGCAGCCAGTGTTCCTAATCACTGAGCCATCTCTCCAGCCCGACCATGGCAACTCTTATAAAGGACAACATTTAATTGGAGCTGGCTTACAGTTCAGAGGTTCAGTCCATTATCATCATAGCAGTGTGCAAACAGGCATGGTACTGGAGAAGGAGCTGAGGGCTCTACATCTTGATCCACAAGCACCAGAGGGGAGTGTGTGCCACACTGGGCATAGCTTGAATACAGGAGACCTCAAAGCCTGCTCCCACAGTGACACATCCACTCCAACAAGGCTACACCTCCTAATAGAGCCACTCCCTTTGGGCCAAGCATCCAAACACATGAGTGTATGGGGGCCATACCCATTGAAACCACCACAGGTGGGAAAGTATCCCAGTCCTAAAATGCACCTACACAAACCCAGGTAGTCTGGCCTACTTCACACCTAGGCCTGTAGTATATATCATGGTATAGGGGTCTATTTATGCAGCATGTGCTAAGGAACGCAGTGTAAGCCTGAATCAAGCACAGGAGAAAATAGCAATCTAGAGCTGGGGTAAACCCTGAGATGAGTGGAGCTGTTGCTGGCAGAAGAAGACGGTATCCTCTTTTACAGACAGCTTCGTGAGTGGAACGAGTGCATTCTGAAGCAGTGACAAAGTATAATGCAGGAAACACACCAAACGATATAGTTGTTATCATTAGCAAGAACTGTGGACTTAACTAGGCATGCTGCTCACCCCTGACATCCCAGCATTTGGGAGACAGGAGAGGAGGATCACAAGGCTACATAGTAAAACCCAACCCAAACAAAATGGCCTTTGCTTAATCAGGCAGTGATTGTAATCCATTTAGATTGCTAAGGCATGGGAATCACAAGTTCAAGGCTGGCCTGAGTTACATAATGAGTTGGAAACCAGACAGGGTTATATAAGGAGACCTTGTCTCAACAGAGAGAGAGAGAGAGAGAGAGAGAGAGAGAGAGAGAGAGAGGGAGAGAGGAGAGGGGGAGGGAGGGGAGGGGGAAGAGTTGGCTCAGTTAGTAAATTGCCTGCTATGTAAGAATGAGCCTAAATTTGGTTCCCTAGCACTCACCTAAAAGCACTTGCTGTTCTTGCAAAAGACCTAGGTTCAATTCCCAGCACACACATGCTGGCTTATACCATTCTGTATTTCCAGTCCCATGGGATCTGATAACCTCTGCTGAACTCCATGGGCACCAAGTATGTATGTGCATACACACACATGCAGACAAAACAAAATCACTAATACACATAAAATAAAACACATCTAAAAATAAAGCAAAAAATAAATATGTTGCCTGAGAGCAGCAACAGTTGGACAATGGCATAGACTGTCTGATAACCAAGGAGACTACTGAGAGACGAGGGAGTAGGTAGCTTATCCCCAGAGGACACAGTGGGCAAAGGGATAGGGTAAGTCCTGGATGAGACAGGGCCAAATGAAGCAGGATTTCAGCATGCTACTCTGAACCAACTACAGTTTAAAACAGAAGAAGTATTTCTTTGGGGGCTGGAGAGGTGGCTCAGTGGTTAAGAGCACTGACTGCTCTTCCAGAGGTTCTGTGTTCAATTCCCAGCACCCATACGGTGGCTCACAACCATCTGTAACGGGATCCAATGCCCTCTTCTGGTGTGTCTGAAGACAGTGACAGTATCCTCACATAAATAAAGTAAAAAAATAAAAAAGAAGAGAAGTATTTCTTCCTGGAATCTTTTCCGTTGTCTACCCTTGGACAGGAGTTGACCAAGGGTAAATCAGCTACCTAAAGTAAATTATGGATAAGAAACTGTTCTTTCTCTAAGTGTCCCACCTGCACTGGTGATGTGTTTTACTCTGTCCTGCCTTGAGCTGTGTACTTTCCAGAAGGATCTAGCTATCCTCTGCCTCCAGCTCAGAGCTGCCTCTCTCCAGGCCAAGCTCAAGCACCGCAGTTTTTCCTTTCCTCTCATCTCTGTGTTTAGCTCACACTTTCTTGAACCCTCTCCTGGGTCACTTCTGCCCATTAAGGAAAACCCACTCCATGTAACAACTCCCAGACTGATGCCTCCTCACTTCTTGGGGGGTGTTTCCAGGCAGCTCTGCATGCATGACAAACTCAGGATCTCAGTGCCAGTCATGTGCTAAAGCTTAATCCATAGCCTGTAGTCCTTTCTTGGATGTGACCTTAGCATCCTCCCCAGGAGTTAGGGAAGTCTTTGTTCGGCCCCTTTATGATACACATTGGGTAGGAGGCTGATGGTAGGACCTGGTTGACAGTTGCATTCTGGAAAGGTGGGTGTGGGCATTGCTTGTTGCCTCAGTGAGTGGAACAGCAGGACTTGACTCTTGGGAGGGAGAAGGCCCATGAGATGTGGGTTTTGGAGTCAGCAGCCTGGGGTAGCACACTCGGTCACTGGGGATAGGTACATCTATCTAGAGACACCACAGGAAATGGTTCAGGTGACATAACTGTGAAAAAGGACACACCATGCTCTTAGTAGGTGTGGTGGTTTGGTAGGAGTGAGCCCAATAGATTCATGTGTTTGAATGCATGGGCATAGGGGATGGCACTATTAGGAGGTGTGGCCCTTGTTGGAGGAAGTGTGTGACTGTTGGGGGTAGGCTTTGAGGTCTCCTATGCTCAAGCTATGCCCAGTGTAGCACGAAGTCTCATTCCACTGCCTTCATATCAAGATGTAGAACTCTCAGCAACTTCTCTAACACTGTGTCTGCCTGCCCTCATGTTTCCCACCATGACAATAATAGACTGAACCTCTGAACTGTAAACTAGCCCCAATGAAATGTTGTCCTTTATAAGAGTTGCCATGGTCATGGTGTCTCTTCAGGGCAATAAAATCTAAAGTAAGACAGTAGATGCATTCTTGACCTTGCCTCTTTTACTCACAGGTCTTCAAAATAGGAGGAACTTTTGAGTCCTACCTCTGTTTCTAGAACCTGGGCCAGTCACCTCCCAAGCAGTCCCTGCTCTGCTCCCTCTGGTCATGTGGTTTAATTATAAGCTCAGAAGGGGTTTTCTAGTCGAGGGTTGTGTAGGCCATGACTACCCTGTTGGCATATTTCACAGGCCACCAGCAATCCAGCCTGGCCTCTGAGCCTTGCAGGACTCAGAGAATCAAAGCTTCTTTCTGACCTGTGCAGCAGTGACTATGGGCTTCTCTTTTAGCAAGGCACAGGGAGAAAAATTAGAATATGAACTCCCCAGGCCTGTGGGAGTCAAAGGGAGGCCACCCAAACTTCAGCTTTCTGTTGTCATTTGGGCCCTTGCATGAGACCTACGGACCACTTGAATCTCCCCTCGAGAGCTGCAGGCTCCATCTTGATTATTTATCTCACCCTTAACACTAAAAGAGACACAAAGAACCCGCAGGGCACCCTGCACCCGCACCTTGCCTCTGCCTTGTGACTGTGCTTAATATAGGCCAAACGAAAACAGCTCCCAAAATAGAGCCTCTCTGAGAGGCAGCTGCGGCTAGGAAGCACTCCACAGAAAGAGAAAATGTGCAGGTGACAGGGGAGCCTAATTCTCCTCAGGTGTTATGTAACCCAGGCTAGGAAACTAGGGCCTTAAATCAGCAGAAGGAAGACAGCTTGTCCTGTCCCTTCTCTTCCCTCTCCCCCAGACCACAGGGCAACCCCACAGTACAGGCAAGGAAGGAGTTGGGCACAAGGTCACCCCTAAAGCATCCCCAGGGAGCCTGTCATGCATGCCTAAGTGGTCACATGACTTCCTGAACTGGCTAGGAGCCTCAGAGGAGTCAGGTGACTCACAGAAGGATTGGTGCCTGGGGTGGGTTTCATCTGACCAAAGAGGTGGGGGAAGGAGGGGAGCAGAGGAACAAGATGGCCAAAGGAAGCAGCAGCAGCATAGGCTGCTCCCTTGGCCAGCATTCTCTGGAATCTGGGGCAGCTTCTGGCTTAGCAGTTTTCATCTTGCTTCAGCCAGGAGGAGACCTCTAGCATACTGGAGAGCTGCCTCCTCCCTTCACTCATCTCTCCATTCCTCAGTGGTCCCTTCATTGCCAAAAGAAGCTCTACTTCCTGTCTGATATTACTTCCGGTCTGACTGCACCTTCCTTGGCTTACTTTATATTTGCTGGGTTTTCTTCCTCTTCAGCTGGCCCTCCTCAGTTCTGGTGTAAGCTGTCCTTCCTCTGACATTCTTTAAATGTCATTGTCCTTTGTGTTTCTAACTGGTTCTCAGCAGGTGTGAAAAAGACCATTTCTTTGCTGATAAAATCACAGTGGAGTCTAAAACAGTGAAGGCCTTAGGAGAGGGTGCAAGGGCTATTTTGGGGGCAGGTGCGGGAGGTTAAAAGGTGCTTAGTCAGTTCTAGGGGAGGAATTGATAGATATAGACTATTTAGACAGAGGACAGGGGTCAATGTGCAAAGACCCAGAGGCCAGATGCAAGGCATGCCATCACTTTTATGAAAAACTATAGCCATTGCAGATGGATTCTGAAAGGCAGGATGAGGGTGATTAAATGCCCCACAGCCACAAAGAACTCTGCATGGCAGAATGCTTTCCAACGTGACAGCTGAGGCAGAGGGTTCTCAAAGCCTGGGTGGCAAAGCAAATCTCTGGCCTTACCTCAGATCTGTTGCGTCAGAAACTCTGTGTGTGTGGAAGAGTGAGTCCTGGTCTCTGTCTGGGTATGGGCCCAGTGATGGAGGTTCTAGGTTTGGGAGCTGCTGAGGCCCATGGCATAAGTGGCTTGGAATGATATCTGGTTACAGGACAAAATGGTAGGGTTTCTATTGCTATGAAGAGACACCTGGCCACAGCAACTCTTATAAAGGAAAACATTCAATTAGGGCTAGCTTACAGTTCAGAGGTTTAGTCCATTATTGTCATGGTGGGAAGCATGACAACATGTAGGCAGACATGGTGCTGGAGAGGTAGCTGAGAGTTCTACATCTGGATTTGTAGATAGCAGGAAGAGAAAGTGAGCCACTAGGCTCAGCTTGAGTTTCTGAAACCTCAAAGCCCTGCCCCCCCCTCAGTGACACACCTCCTCTAACAAAGCCACACCTATAATAAAAATACTTCCTATAAATCTATGGGGGCCATTTTCATTCAGACCACCACAGTGTGAAACAGGGCAAGGGAGGAGTGCCTGGGGGGAAATGTTTGTGAGCTAACATGATGATGTTAGTGGACTCCTTCCTCCATTAGCAAAAATTAAAACTGGCCAGAAGCAGTGGTACACACCCATTAATCCCACCACTTGAGAGTCAAAGGCGATGGACCTCTGTGAACTCAGTGGCACCCTGGTCTACATAATGAGTTGAGAGGCTTGGAGGGTAGCTTAGTTGATAAAGTGCTTGCCTTGCAAGCCTGAAGGCCTGAGTCTGTGAAAACCCATGGTATTCACTTGCAATCCGAAGGTGGAGACAGGTCAGATTCCTGGGGCTTGGTTGCCAGTCAGACTGCCCAATTGGTGAGACCAGGACCAGAGAGGGACACTGTCTGAAAGATAAGATTGATGAGTCCTGAGAAAGGATACCAAGGTTGTCCTTTGACTTCTATATATATTTACACACATGCACATCTGCACAGAAAATATTCACATGCACGTGCATGCACACACACATACACACACAATTAAAACTTACATTTGATGTCTACACTTGTCACAGAGATAAATATACTCTAGAATGGATCATGTTCCTTTTCTTCTTATTTTTTTCTATTAGAAACAGTTGTACAGATCCCTGTATGAACTATGAGCTTTCCTCACTGTACCTAGTGGGTAAGTCAGCCATAACATTCAGATAAGAGTCTCAAAAAGACCAGCATTTGACTGATCTGAGCAGGGGAAGGAGCTGGGCCATTGTAGCTGATACTCCAAGTCTGAGATCAGGGCAATGGGTGGATGGACACTAAGACCAAGGAGAAGGGACGAGAAAACTTACAGGAGACCATTCTGCTTGTTCTACTCAAGTTCAAGCATTAGATACCTGAGGAATATTCAAATGGGACCGTCCAAGCCACAGTTAGCTGAGCAGGGCAAGAGTTCCAACACGGATGGGGGAAGTCATGGCTGTAAGGGTTTGCTGAAGCAACGGCAAGGCCCAGGTTGTCGTGGCAGAATGTAAGAGGACAAGAATCTAAAGAGAGGAACTCAAGGGGCAGTGATGTTTAAAAGATGAGCCAAGCTATCTGCACAAGAGAGGAAAAGGATCAGTGAGGAGGTGGAAGGTATAGTAACAACCAGAGACTGGAGTGCCCAGGTGTCAGTCCGCACAGAGTCCAGCATGTGGACAGTGAAGCATGTCTTCTGAGTTGAGGTGTCAACATGCAAGTGTTAGCCTTGACACTGGAGGAGTGGGAGGCAACCGGAACACAGAAGTCCTGGAGCAGGGGCTCTTCCTCTAAGATGTTGGCTGTAGTGGGGAAGGAGAGGTGGGGAGCAGTGGTTAGTGGGGTTGTGGGGGTGTAGAGAGTATCTATATTGGTTCCCCAGGAAACAGATGCTAAGACAAAGTGTTGCAGGCAGGGCCGGTCTTAGGGAGAGCTGAGTCGGGGAAGCAGCATGGATGGAGCCGCTGGGGGAGTGGGCCCGTGATGCAGAGATAAAAGTCCTTTGCAGAGCTAGCTGGAGCTGCAGATCTGGGATGGGCCTTCAGTCATCCATCAGGAGTATGAGAAGGGAGGGTCCTGCTCCACCTACATATCAAATCTTTCTAATATCTGTTTGTCTCTGATGCCTTGATATGGAATGGGGTTGCTGACCCTTGAGAGACTGGCTAATCCTCCAGGTTGATCTTTCTTAGAGCTGAAAAATGACACCCCCACTCCCCACAACACAGCATTAAAAAAAGATTGTTTAGTGTATGAGTGCTCTATCTGCTTGTACACCTACATGCTGGAAGGGGGCATCAGGTCCCGTTACAGATGGCTCTGAGTTAACATGCGGTTGCTGGGAATTGAACTCAGGACCTCTGGCAGAGCAGACAGTGCTCTTAACCGCTGAGCCATCTCTCCAGCCCATAAGTACAGCTTTTACATTTACAACAATTCAAGCCCTATGCTTTTCATTCATTTCATTTGGGCTTACCTGCTATTACCTAATCGTGCTCTAATTGGGGTAGGGCAGGCTCTGACACCTGGGCAGAGGAACACCCTAAAGCTATCAAAACTAGTCAAATAGAGCCAATGGACATTGTTTCGCTTTATTAATATTTTCAGTAGAAGTTCAATAAAGGTTCTTGGTCACATTTCCCTCCTCCCCATTTGGTTTCCCAGGTGACCGTGGTTTATCAAGTGACCCTGTAGTGTACCTTAGGCCCTTGGGATACTCTTCTTTTTGAGTGTGCTGCGATTTGATCCCAGGGCTCCATGCATGTGAAGCCAGTGCTCAGCGTCAGAGGCACTTTCACTAATGTAGGGACGTCAAACTCTCCTGCTAGGACAATCACCGTTGTGTCTGTGCGACTAACTAATCTTAATAAAATAAACCCGAAGCTTCCTTACCAGTCGTTGAATGAGGCCTGTCCTTAGAATGGATCTCAGTGTGGCCCAGACAGCTAGCTCTCCTTGGTAGTTACAGGGGACTGAGCCCTGTGCTGTCAGCAGCAAGGTGGGAACAGGGAGTATATATTTCTGTCCAGAAGGGGGCGCCAGTTAATGGATCTCAACATCCACTCTGGACTACTTTTGAAGACATTCTTAGAAAGTGCTTCTAACATAAAATGGAGAGGGGCATCAAAAATGCAGAGTAGGGAAAGAAATAAACGATTGGCAGGAGGCAGAGGCCGGAGGCAGGAAGAGAGGAAAGCCTTTAGAGTCCTGGAAGGATGACTTTTTTATGTTGGAAGGTGGGGCAATTCTGAAAGCTGTTGATAACTCCTATTCTTCCCTGCAAAATAGGAATTTGAGTAGGGGGAGATTTGCTGAAGAAGGGGAGAGGCTGTAAAAGTTTGTAAATAGGAAAGAATGTGATTGAGACATAGTTGTAGAGTGAAGAAGTGACTGAATGGGAGAGCCAGAAGGAACTTATTAAGAAGCTTGCATGACCAGTTGCTGAAGGGAGCACTTCTGGGAGATGGTGCTAGGCTGAGCCCTGAGGAGTGGACAGCAAGGCAGAATGGTGAGAAACCACTCAGAAGAGGAAGCAGTGAGACACCAGAAGCCGGAGTGTGCTGTATCTCAGACCCGTGGTGCTAGATTTATCTATAAATGCCAAGATCAGAGTAGAAAGGACAGTGAATCTGGACGTCACCAACGGTGAAGAGGAGGGACAAAGAGGTTGACGGTGTTTTGATGAGACATAGAGGGTAACTTGTCCTGGAGCCTGGACGAAGAACCTTAGTTGTCACAAAGCATCAGTTTCCTAGGCACAGGACAAAATTCTGTTTGGTAGAAGTTTATTTGAAGATGCCTCTTTCACTGTCCTAGTTAGGGTTACTATCGATGTGATAAAACACCATGACCAAAACAACTTAGGGAAGAAAGGGTTTAATCTGCCTTACCCTTGATATCACTGTTCATTATCAAAGGAAGTCAGGACAGGAACTCAGAGTAGGAACGTGGAAACAGGAGCTGATGCAGAGGCCATGGAGGGATGCTGCTTACTGGGCTGCCCCATGGCTTACTCAGCCTGCTTCCTTATAGAACCTAGGGATGGCTCTACCCACAATGAGCTGGGCCCTCCCCCCATCAATCACTAATTATGCCTTACAGCTGGATCTTATGGAAGGCTTTCTTTCAGATGACTCTAGCTTGTGTTAAATTGTCATAAAACCAGTCATGGCATCCACCATGGAAGAAGCCATGGATGTTACCTTTTGTACACTGATTTCAATATTGATCTTCTATCAGTTTGCTCATTGTTTGGTCCACCCATTGGGCTGGTCATAAAACCTTACCAGTTCCGTCATTATTAATGAAGCTATTATGATTTGGATCTGAAATGTCCTTTATAGACTCATGTTTTGAATGTGTATTCCTCAACTTGCTGTGCTATTTTAAGAAGCTGTGGAGTCTTTTGGAGATGTGGCCTAGCTTGGCAGAAGTCAAGGTCACTAGGGGTAAGCCTCTGAAGCTTGTTGGATTCTTCATTGTAGCTCTTTCTGCTTTTGCTAAGCCTTTGGTCCAACAGACTTGAGTAACTCTGCCAGGTCTTTCTCACTATGATGGACTAGTACTTTCTGAAACCCTGAACCAAAATAAATCTTATTTCCCATAATTTATTTCTGTCAGGTTATCAATCACGGTGACATGAAAACCAACTAATATAGAACCCTAATGCAGAAAACAGAACCGTGCTCCAGCCACTTGGCTTTCCCTCCCCACACAAAGATTCCTGAAGCTCCTCCACAGAGCATAGGCTAAAAATCCAGAACCTCAAATCTGCCCTTTACTTGAGAGTAGAATCCTTTCTGCAGTGACCTGTGTGGATATTGTGCTAAAGGGTGCCCTGTGAGTCCACACAGAGCCCAACAGAAGACTTCCCATCCCATCAATGATTGTTACTCTTCTATTAGAAATCTGCCTCCAGGTCACTCCATCCCCCTCTCCTCTGAAGCTGCAAAGGATGGCAAGTCTCTTCTAACTTCCCCTGCGTGCCTTGGGACTGTTTGGGAAATTATTACGCAGGTAAGGTTGCCTCTAAAGGAAGACAGAATAAACTGCACAAAGATCTGACTCATCCCTAGCAGGCATCCTCTGACAAGCCCACTCTCTGAGTAGGCATACCAGGAGAAGGATTGTGAGAAGGCATGCTCAGTTTTCCTCTGAGATCTCAAAGTGAACATCAAGACCCCAGCCTTACCCCTGGCCTGATCTTTGCTTTTTTGGCTGGTATTTGTGGATAACCTGACAAGGGGCTAGGGCCTCTCCCACTCAACAGGTTACACTTGCTGTAAGGTGACCATTTTGCCTTTAATGACTTGACTGTGTTCCATCCTTGACCTTGCTCGGTACAGCAATCACATGATCAGATATGAGGGCTTGGGGCTAATGTGTTCTAGTCTTTGTCAAAGAACAGACGACTTACAGAACACAGCCCCTAAGACTCATTGAGGCACTATGCAATGCACAATTCTAGTCCCATGAGACCATGGCCCTAAGCCTAGCCCTGACCTGTGACAGCACTTTAACTCAGGACTTGTTCTCTGCTATTTAGTTTTCGTTCCTTCTCGACACAGTATCTGACATTTTATGGTAGGTTTAGTAAATGCTTGTCTTTCCCATTAAACTGCCTGCTGCTTTGTGCAGCCTGGCAATAGAATGGAAAGCTGAGATTGCTACTTTGCATATCCGGTGGACTCGAAGATGTTTAGCATTTGACGAGTTGTTCACTCACCTTCCTCAGAAGAAAACAGCTAAGCCATCATTCCAGACCTGGCTGAGACAGACCATTTTGTCCCCCTTTCTAATTCCATGTTGATGTAACAGCAAGATATCCAAGCACCAGAGGCTGGCAGCATCCAGCCTGGAAAGGATCCAGAAACTGTCTGTTGAGTGAGTGAGTGGATAAGTAGGGTAAGACACAGGGGGAGCATCCAAGAAACAGGACCCCCACATGATCTGTGGCCATTGCAGTTTGGAGGAGTTGTGAACCACATTGGCGGCTTGTTGCAAGGAAGGGACATTTGTGTTCACAGGCCTTTGGGGGAGAAGACAGAGAATACAGGCGGCCAAGGATAGTTTAGCCAGGGGGGAGTAACACACAGGCTTTGAACACAGAAGAATCTGGGTTGGAATCCAGCTCTTCCATTCACTGATTGTGTACCCTTTGGTAAGAATGCCAAGCTTTCAGCTGCAAACCAGGGGCCTAGGTCACAGGGCTGGATTGAATAGAGCAGTGCACGTTAGACATCCTCTCAGGAGATTGGAGCATGAACTATCGCTGTCTTTGGAATGGGCTCAGTGGCGCAGTCATCCAGTGGAGCAGGATACCTGGAGGCAGAGAGCAGAGAGCAGAGATGGGAAGTCTGTTTATCTGTTCTTTCCTTCCTGCAGGACAGGTTCAGGAAACTGCAGGGGCAGTTAGAAATGTCTGCCCTGAAGCTTCCTCCCGAGGTACTTCCAAAATGTGATGGAGGTTGCCAGTAACTGTGAAGACCTCTTGGCTCCTTTGTAGATCACCGGCTCTAAGGACTCCTGACGGCAGCAGGGACTATCTGGAAGGGATGCCCTTACTGAACTGGCACTCACTGGCACCTCATGAGCTGCTGTCTTTGCTTTGTTATGTTTGCAACACTCTACCCCTTCGTCTTCTTTCATTTTGAGTAAAACATTCTAAGCTTTGAGCCGGGCAGCAGCAGAATCAGCATCTTCCATCTTCCTACCTTCAGCACCTTTGAAGTAAATGCCTGCTGCTCACCTAGGCTTAACATAGCAACTTGGAGCTGGCAGCTCATCAGATTCTCCTAAGAAGCATCTAACCATGCCTGAGTCTTGCCCTCGGGGAGTGTGGCAGAATTCTCCTGGAGTGTGATCGCCATTACAGGGGTAGCTAGGGGTGAAAATGAACTAACAGCTAGTACTTGAGTTTCCAGTGACTTCTCCCTCCCTCCCATCCTCCCTCTTCCCCTCCCTTTCTTTCTTCCTCCTCCTCTTCCTTTCTCTTTTTCCTTGTTCTCTCCTTTTCAGTACAGGGGGTTAAAAAGTAGGGCCTTGGGTATATTAAGCAAGTGCTTTATAATTGAACTATACCCCAAGCCCCCCCAGCCCCACCCCTTATAATATTATTTTGAAATAATATTTCATATATCTCAGACTGGCCTTGAATACAGTGGAAGATGACCTTGAACTTCTTGATCCTCTTGTCTCTGCCTCCTGAGAGATGTGATTTACACATCCACCCTTCCATGCTATGGTCAAACCCAGGGTTTTATGTACACTAAGCAAGTACTCTACCAATGAGATGCATTACTTAGTTTTTAGTTGTTCTCTGGGACAGGGCTTCTCTGTATGACAGCTCTGGCTGTCCTGTAACTTCCTCTATAGGCCAGGCTGGCCTTATACTCACAGACATCCTCCTGCTTCTGCTTCCCAAGTGCTGGAATTACCTTTTTGTGCTTGATTTTGATATAAGATCTCACTAAGTTGCTGGGACTAAATTTGAACCCCCTCTGTAGCTCAGCCTGGCCTTGATCTTGCAAGTCTTTCTTGCCTTCATTTACCTAGCAATTGAGATTGCAGTGTCTCTGCTCTCAAATTCATTAGGTTCCTTTCTTTTCTTGGAAGGAATTCTGTAGAAGGAATTAAATTTGTAAATCCAGGTGTGGTTATTAAGACCAATAGTTTTGTCCTGAGCTTGCTGATTTTTAGGACAATTGTACCCGTAGAGACAGGAATCGAATCCTTTGTTCAAATTTCTGTAGGTCACACAGGTTGGGGAGGCAAAAGGCTCCAAGGAAGCTTTCGGTCTGAGCCTTCCTGCAGTTTGCGCTTACTCGGATCCTGTTCATCTGTCTCTAAATGCTGGATCCAGCTCTTTGACTTTCTGCATCCATCTGCAGCTCTCTCCTCCTGCATCTATAGTGTCCCTTGAAATATAAGAGGAAGGGAGAAAGAACTGCTCCTGAAGTTCCCGCTCTCCACCTTGGAATCCTTTGGAGGACAGCAACCTCTCCCACACTTCTTTTCCTATCCTCTCCCATCGAAACTAAAAGCACGTCTTTGGAACTTCTCTGGAACTTTCTCCAACTGCCTCCCCAACAGCCAACTGCTTCCCCTGTCCTGTGCTCCCTCTGCAAACATTCTCTAAGAATTATAGGTCTTCAATACCAGTTAATCTTCATCCCATTAGACAAATACAGTGAGGGTACCCTGAAGGGACCTCTGTCAGCTTCAAAACGGATCAAGTTCCCCCAGGAGAGGGCGGAGGCAATCCAATATATAATGCCTTAGGCCGGGTAAGTGAAGATGCACTTTTGGCTCCTGGTGTGACATAGGGACTTTCCACAAGCCAGAGTTTAAAAAGCAGAGAGACTGAGATGCAGAAACTTGGCCTAGAGAGCTGACAGAAATTAGTGTCAAGGATAACATTTTCTAAGCCCTCCATCATCATGTGATTTGAATACATCATTTGTAGCATTTCTAAGTGCTTGTCTCTGAGCATAAACACTTCTCTAATCGTCTCTGTAGAGAGCACTGGAATGTTTCCAATTGCTGGGGCTCTGGGCTAGGCAAAGAGCACAAGTGACCTTAGCAAGGCTCAATCTGACAGTCTCTTAGCATGCTTCCTTCCTTAGAATATTTTCATTTTAATTTATGTGTATGCCTGTATATATCATGTGTGTGTGGGCATCCATAGAGGTCAGAAGAGGCGTTGTAACCCCTAGCTGGCATCATAGGCAGTTGTGGGTGCTGGGAACCAAATGTCCATCCTCTACAAGAGTAGCAAGCACTCCTAACTCCTGGGCCATTTCTCCAGGTCCACATTTCCTTCTTTTGTGGCCTCCTCATTCCTTCTGTGAAACAGGAAAACAAAACAAAACAAACAAAACAACAACAACAAAAATAACCCTGTCTCTTCCCACCCTTGGAAATATGGGGACTCACAGATTGAGTCTGTCCTTAGAAGAAGAAAGTGAGGTCCAATTTTGTTGACATCTGGCTTGTCTCTTTTGCTTCCGGTCCTTGTGCTTTTTGGCATTAAAAAAAAATGTTATGTCATTGCTAAGTCCTTGCAATCCTATGACAGTTTCCTCCTGTGTTTTCTTCTGAGTTCTATAGTTGTTCTAAGATTTAAAGTTGTGACTCACTGTGACTCCATTTTTATGTATGGTATGTTCTTTGGCATGGGGTTATCTGGCGTTATAGCTAGCAATCCCCATGTGTTGACATGGTGGTTTCTGTTTTGTGTTCTTAGTATCTTTATTGGATATCATTAGACCACAATGTATGTATTGTGGCTTGAACTCTCTATGTTGACTGTCTAACCTTGAACTCACAGAGATTTTTTTTGTCTCTGCCTCCTGTATACTGGGATTAAAGGCATGCACACACACATGCAACCCTCAGTTTCTTTTTTGATGTAAGCATGTCCTGCTTTAAAACAACATTTATGTGAGTATGTACCAAACATTTATGTGAATATTGTACATGCACCAAATATCCTGGAGCTAGAATTACAGGTGGTTGTGAGTTGCCCAAAATTTTGGAAGATCAATATGTTTTTCTAACTATGGTGCTCTCTTTCCAGTTCCTTCACTGTTTTCTTTTCTTTGTTTCCCTTTTCTTTCTCCTCCCACTTCCTTTCCTCCCTCCCTCCCCCTTCCCCACCTCTCTTTCTTTTTCAATACAGGGTTTCTTTGTAGAACAGGCTGGCCTTGAACTCAGAGATTCACCTACCTCTGCTTGCTCTGCATTAAAGGCACCACAACATCACATTCATTATCTTTTTTTTTTTTTTTAAGATATTTTTATTATGTACACCTGCAGGTCAGAAGAGGGCACCAGCTCTCATAGATGGTCGTTGAGCCCCCATGTGGTTGCTGGGAATTGAACTCAGGACCTCTGGAAGAGCAGTCAGTGCTCCTAACCTCTGAGCCATTTCTCCAGCCCCACATTCATTATCTTAATGTTCCTGTTTTCAGTGATCTGAGATCACTTCCAGCTTTCTCTGTATCCCATCTACTTTGGTATATTGTGTTTTAACTTCATTTCTCTCTGGTTATCCTCTGAGTTCTCTAATAATCTCTTCTTTGTCGGTTTAATGATGTGCTGTTGATGGACTAGGGATATCCTTTGGTGATAGATGACTTCCCTAGCATGTGTGAGACCCTGGGTTTGATTCCCAGCATTGCCAAAAATGTATGCTATTTCATTTCAACCTGTTTGGGATGTTTCCAGTATTTCTTCTTCAGGCTTGCACCAAGCACCTTTACCCACTACCCTTTCAGGAGAGTACTGAGGTCTCCAACTTTGATCATGTTATTTTCTAGTCTCACTCCACAGAATCCAAAACACAGGCTGTATGAGTCCCACAATTTATATCCATTAAGACTTGCTGTTGTGTCCTAACACAGTACATAGGAAAATGTTCCCTGTGTTTAATTTTGGAACACGGTCATTATCATTTCATTGAGTGGGCTGTTAGGTTTATCTTGATTCATTCCATAGGTTTATAGTATTGTTCAGATCCTCTATGTCTTTACCGGAATGGCCCAATAGGTAAAGACACTTACTGCGGAGCCAAGCCTAACGATCAGGGTTTAATTCCCAGGACCTGGGAGGTAAAAGGAAATAACTCCCATAAATTGTCCTTTAACCACCACATGTGGGGCTGGAGAGATGGCTCAGTGGTTAAGAGCACTGGCTGCTCTTCCAGAGGTCCTGAGTTCAATTCCCAGCAACCACTTGGTGGCTCACAACCATCTGTAATGGGATCCTACACCCTTTTCCGGTGTGTCATTAAGACCATGACAGTGTACAGTGTACTTACATAAAACAAATAAATAAATCTTTAAAAAAAACCCAAACCTCCACATGTATGCCATGGTCTGTGCACGCCCCCCCCCAGAATAAATACATAAAATTTAAAAAAGCTAAAGTATACTATTGAGTTCTTCAACTGTTACCAAGTTACCCATTTCTCTATTTAAATCTGCCAGTGTTTGCAAACTTCACATAGTTCAGATTGCTGATGCTTAGTGGATATATATCTACAATTGTTATATCTTTATATTAATGTGTTTTTGTTTGTGGCTAACAGAAAATACTCAAGGGTAGTTATTTTATAAAGAAATGGGGGTTTATTTAGCTTATAATTTTGTCGGTACAAGAGCATGGTACCAACAACCCCCTGGCTGCATCACGTGGCACCAAAATGGTCGATCCAGTGCAAGACATAGAGATCACCTAAAGCAAGAAGCCAGAGAGTCACTGTTTATAATAGGGACCACTAGCTCCTTCCCAGGATTGGACCCTTAGTCACTAAAGCACTTCTTAATAGTCTCTTCCATCTTTGATTTCCTTGGTGTTTTTTGTTTGTTTTGTTTTGATTTTCTTGTTGTTTAAATGTTTATTGAAAAAGGGTCTCTATATGTAACCTAGGCAGGTCTAGAACTCATTGTTGTAGTCCCAGTGATCTTCCTGCCTCAATTTCCACCAAGTACTGAAATTATAGACAAGTACCGCCATGCTAGACTGTGGCTCGCTCTCGCTCTCTCTCTCCCTCTCCCTCTCTCTCTCTCTCTCTCTCTCTCTCTCCCCCCCCCCCTCCCTCTCTTCAGTTTTAGACTTGTCTGCCTCTGTGCATCACATATGTTCTTGGTGTCTGAGGAGGTGATAAGTTTCCATGTGGGTGCTAGAGATCAAAACTAGGTCTTGGGGTTGGGGATTTAGCTCAGTGGTAGAGCGCTTGCCTAGGAAGCGCAAGGCCCCGGGTTCGGTCCCCAGCTCCGAAAAAGAAAAAAAAAAAAAAAAAAAAAACAAAAAAAAAAAACCTAGGTCTTTGGAAACAATGAGTGTCCTTAACCACTGAGTCAACTCTTGAGCCCAGGTTCTGCATTTTCTAGTTTTCAACACAGTCACAAGAAACAGAGCTTCTAACACCCAAGCATACATAGCCTGATGATATCAACCTTCTTGGGGAATTGACTCTTTATGTGTATGGCTATTTTACCTGAGTGTATGCACACAACATGCAGGCAGTGCTTGTGGAGATCTAAAGAGGGTGCTGGAACATCTGTAACTAGAGTTGCAGTCAATTGTTAGCTGCCACATGTGGTTACCAAGACCCAAAACCCCTGTCTTCTGCAAAAGCAGCATGCACTCTTAACCACTGAGCCCTCTCTCCAGGCCCATGGGTGGTGGTGGAAGTTGTTTGTTTTGAGACATGATCTCACTGTGTATCTCTGGTTGGCCTAGACACATGCTATGTAGACCAGGATGGCTTTGAACTCACAAAGATCGTCCTGCCTCTTTCAAGGTGTATATTATCACACTAGAGTAAAATTGTGTTCTCTTTAACCTGCCAATCTGTAACTTTTTCCTGCAAGTTTTGACTGGGACGCTTGGGCAATTTAAATTTAAAGTAGTTACTGATAGTTGATGACTTGCTTGACCATTTTTAAAAATTTGTTTTTAGCTTCCCCTACCCCATTTCCACTCTTCCATGTGACCAATTGAGTTTTTTTGGAGGTGAAGCATTTGATCAACTTCTAATCTCCTTTTGGGTATAATGTACAGACTGACTTTGTGGTTGTCATGTGGATGACATAAGACTTTTAAAAGCTATCATAATCCAACTTGAATAGATGTGGTATAACTTAGATTATTTATAAAAAACATGTTTCTATAGAGCTCTGTGTTGTCTTCCATTTTTTTATGTTGCTGATGTGATGATTTATACCTTTAGGCACTGTTTACCTGCTGGTAAATATTTATGATTCCTCATATCTATTGTCTTTAAAGCTTGTCCTTTTTTTTTTTTTTTTTCCTTTTTTTTTCGAGCTGGGGACTGAACCCAGGGCCTTGTGCTTGCTAGGCAAGCGCTCTACCACTGAGCTAAATCCCAACCCCTAAAGCTTGTCTTTAAAAGGGAAGTTACACATTAACATGGAAATAACAAACCTTTATTTTTGTTTATTTTTGTCTCTGATGGGTAACTTCATATCTATTTTTCATCTAATTTATCTTGTTTTTATTTCTACCTGAACATTTGGTTCACATCTCTTGCCATATAACTCTGCTGATAAAGAATTCCCTCCTCATCTGTTTACCTAGCTACATGGCTGATTTTTCCATCCCATTTGGAGGGTAGACTTACTGGATTATTGAGTTCTTGGTTGACTGTTGGTTTGTTCGTTTGTTGCTTGTTTTAGCACTGCAAAAACACGATAACATTTCTGACTGGCCTCCTAGATTCCTCTCGAGGAGTCGACTGGCAATGGTTATTGAGGTTTCTATATGGAACAAGTCACATCTTTTCCTGCTTCTTTCAAGAGTTTCTCTTGTCTTCGGTTTTTCAGTTGTTCAAATACATGTCTCAGGCTAGGTCTCCTTCGGTTTATCTTAGGAGTGAGTGATGCTGCCCAGTTTCTATTTGACATAAAGATTGAATGATCAAAGTGCCTGACTCACCCAAATTGCCAACTCTCCACCATCTCCAGGCTGGGCTTGAGATTTGATCTGAGCCTAGGGATAAGACTACAAGAAAGCAGATGTCACATATGGACCTGGATGTGGATTTCTTAATTCTGCTATACACAGATTCTTTTGAATATCTTCATTTCCAAAGCAGCTCACTCCCAGATGCTCCTTCTGAGCTGTATTTCAATTTGTCATTTTTGTCCCGGGTATCTGTGGGTCCAAAGTCCCTGTTGTGTCTTTTCTCCATTGAGGCTTGGGTTAGATGACCGTCTTGTGGGCTATCTCCTGATGGTTAAAGAAAGTAAAGTTTATTCTGCCCTCTCCAGTTTGAGAAGGGTATCAGGAATTCAGCTGCCATCTTCCCCAGGCAATACCATCCTCTGGCTCTGGATGACCTATAAGCTTTGTGAGAACAGGCACAACAATTGACTCATAACCTGGCATGTAACTAGATAGAGGGATGGATGGATGGATGGATGGATGGATGGATGGATGGATAAATGGGTGAATGAATGCATGTGTGGATGGAGAGATAAAGATAGATAGTGGAATGGGTGTGTAGATGGATGAATGGAAGATAGACAGATAGAAGGTTGAATGGGTGGGTGCATGGATGGTAGATAGATAGATAGATAGATAGATAGATAGATAGATAGATAGATAGTTGAGGGGTGGGTGGATTGATGCATCTAAGGAATGGTTAGCTTACCCCATGAGCACTTAGTGTAAGACCCCCCTTCTTTTTCAATGCTTGACATTTCCTTTCCTTCTTAAGGTGGTGTTGACAGTCAGTTCTTAGGGCAGAGAGTCAGGTGTGCTTGTCATGCTTCAGAGTGTGAGACTTAAGGATTCATTTAGTTTGTAGAAGCATAACAAGGGCTTCCCTGTTAGAGTTTGGGGTCCTGGAAGCAGAAGCAGGAAAGAGTTCCACTCAGAATCAGGCCCCATACCCTCTCATCTTATTTTCCTAAGTGAGGGCTAAGGGTGTCAGGGGCTTTTGACATGTTCTAGAGAGGGGGTGCCATATAGCTCAGTGAGGAAAAGTCCTCCCTATCAGCTTGTCAGTTACTAGAGCATAAAGTGGGAGTCAAAGTCCCCAGTCCCTGGATCAACAGAGTGTCTCACACCTCTCCAGTCTCTGTTGTGGACTCCAATCAGAGTTGCAAGCCCCACTGAAGGGCTACTTTGAGGATGAGCCATGTTTCAGCCTAGGAGCCTTTGTTTCCTGCTCAGATTTGGACAGATTCTTCCTGCTCACCTTCAAGTTCTACCCTGTCCATTTCTTCAGATGCTGTTACTTTGGGAGTGTGCTGAACTCAGCACACTGCAAGGCATAGCCAGGTGTGTCCCCCAAGTGGCATTTTAGAACTGGTCTCTAAGTAAGGACCCCATTCTGCACAGCAGCCTTTCTCACGCAGGAGCGCTCTATCCAACCATCTTGATGTTCTGGTGGCCCAGAGGCCATGGACACAGGTAGCAGAAAAGTGGGAGATAAAACAAAGCAATTGAGGGCTGGAGAGATGGCTCAGTGGTTAAGAGCACTGACTGTTCTTCCAGAGGTCCTGAGTTCAAATCCCAGCAACCGTATGGTGGCTCACAACCATCTGTAATGAGATCTGATGCCCTCTTCTGGTGTGTCCGAAGATAGCTACAGTGTACTTATATATAGTGTAAATAAGTAAATCTTTTTTTAAAAGAACAGTTGAAGGATAAACACACACACACACACACACACACACACACAAACACACACCTCAGTTAAACCCAGAGTCCTCTCCAGCCTGGAGTCAGCCCTCAAGCCCAAGGCTAGAACCCTAAACTTACTTATCAAGCATTTTTTTTTTTTATACTCTTCTTCAGAGCTAGCAGCCTGAAGAATGACAACAAAGTTATGTCCTGCTATGGAGGAACCTCAGCCGGAACAGTAAATACAGTCCAGCTTGGAGCAGGTCTAAGTCCTCCCTAAGTACATACAGCTGGGTAGTAGACAAATGGCTGGAGCTCAGACTGTTGGCACTCTACTGCTGTGCCTCTCAGACAGAGCTCTGGCTACCAGGAGGATCCCTGTAGCAGAGCCTTAGAGGGTTGGAGAGCTCCTGCATAGGGTCAAAGAATCACCTCAGGTTTTTGTTTGTTTGTTTGTTTTGTTATTCCTTTTAGTCGCCAAGGGCTGTGACAATGAAGCTGATTGCAGCAGCATTTGGCTTGAGCCTCCTTGTAGCCGGCCTGTGGGTGGGCCTCTCATTGACATCAAACTCAGACGGAGGAGGGAAACCTGGAGGAGGTGGAGGAGGTGGAGGAGGTGGAGGAGAAAGAGGATGTTTTCTCCCACCATTGCCAAAAGAAGATGTTTCACTGTGCAGGTAGGCAAGTGGGAAGGGGTGGCCTCCTGGAGTGTGAATCTAGAATTCAGTGGCCCCCTGGCTTAGCCAACTTTTGTGAGAGCAGGCCACCATAGAGTCTGGAGACCAACTCAACAGAGGGAGTGCTGAGTGGAAGACCCTGTAGATTTACAGCTAGTCATCCAAACCCACCAGAAAGCCCCCTCCCTGGGGCTTCTGAGACAAAGCTGCATCAGAACGGAAAAAAAAAAAAAAAAAGCAGACTCAGAGGTTAATTTGTCAATAGTAGGCTTGTGTGTGTTTTGCCAGGGAGCCCTCAAGCACTGTGGTCCCAGCTGCATTACCTGCATTCCTTCAGAAGGCACAAGGTCCCCTCACTCTGGGTGGTCCAGCTGCAGTCCCTGGAATTCTGCACTCTCTTCACAGTATACAGGTTAGAAACCTGAGTCTCCGGAGCCACCCTGACATCCCCTTTTCCTTTTCACTTTTCTGCCATCCCCATACCAAGTTGGTGACTGAGGAAAACTTGAGCCAAACTAGAATCACCGCGGAAGAAGTATTGCCTCCATCAGTGACCATTGATATAGGAGAGCTATGCCTACTGTGGATAGTGCCACCCCTAGGCACTGGTCCTATCTTATAAGAAAGCTAGCTGAGAAAGCCTTGGAAAACAAGCCAATAAGCAGCGCTCCTCCTTGGATTCTGCTTCTGTCTCTGCCTCTAGGTTTCTGCCTTGGCTTCCTCCACAATGGACTGCAAAGTGTTAAGATGAAATAAATCCTTTCCTCTCCCAAGCTGGTCTAGTCAGTGCTTTACCACAGCAACCAAAAGAAAACTAGGACATTTCCTAACAGCAGTGAGAGACCAAGTAGTCAAAACAGGAGGGCTCATATCTAGAGGACATTTCTCATTCAAACCACAAGACCTTTGTGACAGGTGGCCTTGGAAAAGAAGACACAGCATGGACATGTCAGCCCTGAGGATTGAGCAATACCTCTGTGCTGGGTCTCTCCCGAGGAGTCCTGCTTAACTCAGCTTCTAGCCTTGACTAGGGAGCCCGTTCCTCTTGTGAAGTCTGGCAGAGAATTCTGGAATGTTGGACTTAGTGCTTAAGGGGCAGGAATCCATAAAGGAGAAATGTTACTTCTGTTTCGAGTGGAGATAAATTATCATTAAGAAAGATTTGGGGGACAAGGTTGTGGCTACATCTGGCAGAATGTAGGCTTGATCTCAGAAGTGAAAGAGTTGTGGTTATCCATCTGGCTTTGTTTTATACCCTCCAGGGCTGCAGTAAACGCGCACCGATAGTCCTGGGCTGCTTCCCCATGATGGGAACGTCTTCCAAAGCCATGAGGAAGATGTCAGCCCTTCAGAGCATCTCCCCCTCCACCTCCAGGCCTAGGGGAAGATGTCAGACCTTCAGAGCGCCCCCCCCAGGCCTAGGGCTCTCTTCTTTAACTTTAGCCCATTTCCCCTCATTTTGCTTAAGGAACTGCACAAGACAATCACAAGTTCTCTCTAATTAAAAGCATTTTTATGAGTCTGTAAGTTTATCAATACCTTGTCACCCACCCGTGCTCCTTGATGTATCTTCTTATGTGAAGCAGCATGTTGCCTTCACACATTGGGCTGGTAATGCCCTTTGGAGAAGGGTGGCCAACAAGAAGATAGAACTATTCCCCAGAGCCCATGGCAAACAGTTTCTCTAGCTCTGAGCCTGTTCACCAAACAGGGCTACTGACACTAATCGCTTAACCCTTTCAGTGACCCCATACAGTACAGGGTTGGGAGGCCCCTCTGTCTTCAATTGACCTCCTTCCAACCCTCAGTTTTTCCAAGTCCTTGCCATGTGTAGACTGTCTCTCTTTTGTTTGAGAAAGTCCTCTCTGTCTCCTCACATCTTGCTACCTGCAATGAATAGTAGCAGAGGCAGAAGTAAGCCAAGTAGTCTTTAGAATGCTGCTGTGGATAGAACTGAAAAAGCAAACCCATCCCTGCCTGGTGTGTACAAGTCCCTGGTTACCATACAGTCACACATGCGTACACACATGCATACATACAGATATGTATGCACATACACATGCATACACATAAACAACACACGTGTAGACACATACATAGATATACACACATACACAAGCATACACATGCACACGCATATGCATACACTTGCACACACACATGGCTTAGGCATTGAGCATGCACAGCCCTTTGACTTCATTTCCTACAGGGTACCACCATGCAGCAGTTTTGCTGTATGTATCATAAACACTACCAAAATGATCTGTACACAGAAAGACCTGTGTGTGTGTGTGTGTGTGTGTGTGTGTGTGTGTGTGTGTGTGTGTATGTGTGTTAATGCAGATATCATACCACTTTCTTGAGGGATTCATACATCTCAGAGTGTCCATGGATCCTGGAGCCGATCTCTGGTATACTAAGGATGACACTTATTTTTCCTGGGCTACTCACAGCATACCAGGTTTGGCCCTCCCCACTGACCAGTGCTGTGTCTTCACACCAGACCCATGAGATAGTCACTGTCCCTGTCTCAGGCAAGGAGACCTAGGAGAAAAGCATCAGGTCTCAGTCACACAGCTCTTGGGTTAGACAGCTGGCGGGTGTCAGGTGTAGAATTTAACTCAACTCAATTTTGCATGCCCAGTGGCACTGGGCTGGACTGCAGTAGCCCTGCGAACCTCAGGATTGGCTGAAACCCCAGCCTGAAACGACTGCCCCCTCTCTCCATAGGAACCTTGAAGTTTTCTACATGGAGATGGGGAACATCAGCTGTAAAATTGTTCCTCAGTGTAATCAGTACAGACGGAAGATCATGACGTGGCAGTCGCCGATAGTCAAGTTCCACGGGGCTTTGGATGTGAGTGAACTGTGTTGGCTGAAGGAGAATGTGGGGCCCCAACTTGCCTTTAGCTCCCCAGGGCCAGGTTCGCAGGATTCAGGCAGCTACAGCCTGGAACGGTGGTGTTCAACCTTCCTAATCCTAATCCTTTGTACAGTTCCTCATGTGCTGACTCCCAACCATAACATTATTTTTGTTGCTACTTCATAACTGTAATTTTTACTGCTATGAGTCCTAATGTAAATATCTGATATGCAGATGGTCTTAGGTGACCCCTGTGAAAAGGTCATTTGGCACTCCCCCAAAGAGGTTGTGATGCACAGGTTGAGAACCATCGGCTTAGAGGTTGTGTCTTTCCCACAGTCGACCCACGACTGAAGCCCTGGATTCTTGCAGAATGAAATGTGTCCTTCTGGTATTTAAAATTATCTAAAACAGAACACCAGAGAGTTTTAGGAATTGGGACCAACTACTTCTTTTCCTGGGAAATAATTGTTGATACCTGTTCTGGAAACCTCCTTGAGCTTGACGGTCCAGAAAGCTTGGGGATAGGCCATGCAAACGGGAAACAGGGAAGTAGGGAAGTCTCCTATTTCTTTCTTCTGGTTGTTGTTTTCCTTTTGTTGTCTCCTGGCCCAGATGGTGCCCACAAAGCATCAAATGGCTGAGGCTGGTCCCCTGTTCACTGCTAGGCAGGGAGTACTAGCATTCAGAAGTGACATGGCTGTTATATGGCAAGTCACAAATGGATAGATAGAAGGTGCTGACCCTTCTGTGCAGTAGGGCAGGAAGGGACTACAGGGATCTTGCTCCTCCCCAGTGCAGCCCCAAGAGGCCCTGTGCCACCCTGGTCAGGCACATTGTGGTGAGGCATGACAGACCTGGCAAAACAGGTAACCTAGACAACAGCATCACCAGGATTGCTCATGCACGTGGGTAGGTCTGGCTTGTCTGTCTCCCTCCAAGTGTTTTCACTATTGGAGATCAAATGTGATATCTCGCAGTTGATATGGCTGATATAGGGAACTGTGCTGACTGACTAACCTTTCCTGAGTGCAATTGTGACAATACACAGCCTTTCCAATGTGCAGTATTCCCTCCAGGAGACTGAGCAGCAATACTTCCTCCCCCCCCTCCCCCCGACCCTTCTCACAGAAGACCTCAGGCAGTGTCATACCTATGGGGAGTCAAGAGGAACAGAGAAAGGACAGCTACTGCTGCCACACTGGGCAAGATTCCAGCCCCACCCCAACAGCGGCCCATCACATTCTATGGAAACCAGCATATCCCTGTAGGATGGGACCTTTGGCTCCACTGCAATTTATTAGTTCATCAATCCCAAGGGAGTCTCCAGCTCTGTTGCTATTGCTCAGGGGCCCACTAGATGGAGGTGTAGACTGCCAAGTTCCTGACCTCCCTGGAGAGAGGAACTGGAGAGCAGTTAGGAGCCTGATTTCACTGGATTTAATAGATGTTCTGGGGTGAGGTACTAGTACAGCCCTGATGCTTTCTGAAACATAACAGACTCAGGAGAAGGTGAAGCCAGGGGGATTGTAAAGGTTGCACTGTGTGGCCCTTCATGTTGCCTCCTATTTATCCCGCCAGTCCATTCAATTCTCTCATCAAGCCTGTGAACTGAGCATTTGCTTTTGTAGAGGGGTAAGTGGTAAGCACTAGGATCCTTACTGCATGACCTCCTGCTAGTCCCCAGACCAAACGGTGGCTCCTGTTCTCTAAGCTAGATCCCCAGAGGATCATCAGGAGCTGCTTGTGAGAAGAAGGGTTGTGGGCTCCAGTGGCCAATCACTTCCAAAGGCTCTGAGGGGGATTTGGAGGAGGGGATGCTGAAAGCAAGCTTCTCTGGTGAAGACAGAAAGGAGGGTGGGAAGGACAGTAGGGACCATCCTTACAGAAGGTGGTGGCTGGAGTTCCCTTGAAGGTTTCAGGGACGAGACAACTGTAGAGAAACCTGTGGAGCCAGAGAGGAAGGGCGCCATATTGGAACAGGGTACCTCAAAAGCTGGGCGTGGGTAAAACAGACTCGATTCTTCAGCTAGAGGAGGAAGTTATTTCCTCAGAGTTCCCAGGGTTGATGGGAAAAGGCAAGTGTTGGCACACAGTGAGCAGAAACACCACCTTATTTTCAAAGTGGCTAAATTTAAGTCGCCAGAGTGGCAAGTGTCAGAGGACTTGCCCAGGGAGATCCCACCCCAACCCTGCCAAACAAATTCTGAGGTTTTGGCAGGAGTGCCTTAGGCACAGGGCAGGTCTCTGTTGCCCCATCACTTTCGGGGCAGGGGGCGGGGTGGTGTCCCTGCCTTTTCACACCATTGCACAGGCTTCTCCCATCTCTGAGCTTTACTTCCTCCTCCAGGAAGCCTTCCCTGACTACTGGCTCTGAACTTTACTTTCCATTCTTGCTTGCTGATAACGTCTTGCTCCAAACTCTCTAAGTATCCCCTACCTTCTTCTTCTTCTTTCAAAAAAAATTTTTTTTTAAGATTTCTTTATTTACGTATGTGAGTACACCATTACTCTTTTCAGACACACCAGCAGAAGGCATCAGATCTCATTAAAGATGGTTGTTGGAATTTGAACTCAGGACCTCTGGAAGAGCAATCAGTGCTCTTAACCACTGAGCCATCTCTCCAGCCCTCCCCTGCCTTCTAAAGAGAGTATTTGCACCCCTTCTTGTACCACAGAGACCATCTTGTAAACACTGAATTGCTTGCAGTCCCCGTTGGCATGGCAGACTCTGTGCTGGATGACTGTGTAAGAAAGGAGTGAAAAACGAGAGTGGATGGATGGATGAACAGATGGATGAATCAATGAGTGGTCAGTAGGTGAATAGACAGATGGATAGATGAGTGGCTAGATAAATGAATGAGTGGGTAGATAAATGGATAGATGGACATATAAGTGTATGGATAGATATATAGATGGACAGAGAGTTGGGTAAGTGGAAACATGGATGATAATGGGTGGACATGTGGATGGATGGATGGATGATGGAAGGAAGGATGAGTGGGTGGATAGATGGATGGATGGGTGAAAATGAATGGCATGTAGAAAACCTTTCCTAATGCCTGAGCTATGAACAGTAAGCCCCACTGCTTGCCCATTAAGCTGTGTGGTGTCCTCTGCACAGAATGAAAGCTGCAAAGACCAGGGGTTCAGGAAAGTATTCTCTGCCCGGGTGAAACTGGCTGGGAGTGGGAAGGAGAGGTAGGAAGGGATGTGGAGAGAGTCAGGTGTCGTCAAAGAGGCAAAGGAATTTAGGAAACTGGATGACTCCCGTGTCATCTGTGGCTGAGAACTGAGAGCCAAGAGCAGGCTGGTTAGCCGGTGCTTTTCTCCCCTTGGATTCCCTCCCCTAGTGTTCCTTCTGACAAACATTAAGTGGCCGGCATTTGAAAATGTATCCCTGTTCTCCAGCCATCGAAAACTGAAAAGCCCTAAGGAGCGTCTTGACTAAGGCCTATTCTTCACCTTAAATCTAACCAGCTGGAATCCTTTTGAAAGGAACAAATTGCCCTTAAGTGGGGACTGTGTGCTGCACCAGAGGAATAGAACAAAAGCCACAGTGCTCTGTCCTGCTGTCCCTTAAGTTGCCAATCAGGATCCTGAATGCAAGGGACCCTGAAAGTTCTCCAGAGCTGCTCAGGCACATCCCCCTGCCACCTGTGTCTGCAGCGGCAAGCCTGTGTTACCATCCCCAAGGGAGCACCCCCCCCACCCACCCACATTGTAGAGACAGCTTTCTTAAGGCCTAACGATCTGGAGACAGGCACAAAGGTGCAGGCATCCACAGACTGCCTTCAGGGGCTCTCAGATCTCACCAGCCTTCCCTAGCCTTCTCTTTCCAGACAGAGTAGGAGTACAGGGCCTGCTACAGGCACAAAAGATTTCATACAGGCTTTCAGAAACTCTAGATATTCCCTGGTAAAGTGGCTTCTAGTGGAAGGGATAGATTTATGGGACCCGGAAGTAGGCCTTCCTGGCAGAGGTGGGCAGGGTAGACACGCTCACAGGGGCTGCTGACTGTAGACTGTAGACTGTAGACTGTGCTCAAGGGTCTGTGGCCACACTGGCTCACCATGTTGTTAGCAACCTAAGATGATTCACATTCTGTGCTCCCAGTGCCATGTAAGCTCTCTTGACTTAAAGATAGAAGAGTTTCCAGGGCAAGTGGAGGAAGCAAGCAGGTAGCCCCAAAGCAGAGGGATGTAGGTGTGGGACACGACTAGTGAGGGGCAGACAGCAGCCATTAAGGTCAGGTGGGAAGGTGAGGCATGGGAGGCAGCAGATGGGGCAGGGAGTGGAGCCTGAAGGAATGCCATGGTGATGGAGATGTCAGAGTGGTGGGGTTCATGAGGGGCTATGTCTGTGGGGATATCAGGAGAAGGGTTGAGTGGGTGGAACCCTAGGCTTTGGGGAGAGATGGGCATGAGGGTTTGAGTGAGGCTGAATAACTGACTTATCCCCTTTGAGAATGGAGGCACCATTGCCTATAATCGTGCCTCCATGTGGTCTCCTTGGGCACAGTCCCAGCCTACATTGGTGCACAGTGATCCTGAGAAAGGCACCTTCACCACGCAGGAGAATAAGGAAACCTTAGCTCTCTAGAGACAGTTGTGTCGATAGGCATCACAGGGCCCTGTGTGTGGATCAGGGACAGCTGCAGACTGACATATTTATCTGTCTTGTCTGATTGAGGTAAGACAGAAAGACTGGGCTGGACATCTGGGAAAAGGGGTCTTCAGTGCCCAGGCCCAGGGAAATTTATAGAGGACACCTCTCTCTCAGGTAAATATGGCAGCTTAGTGGATGCTGGCTAGAGGTGTCAGGTTAGACAGGTGGTGGAAAAAATGTGTGTTGGACTCAACCACAAGGGAGTCCTTGGTGACCCTCATGAGGGCACTAGGGAGAGAATGAGAAGCAGACATTGTGGAGTAGGCTAATTACTTACTCATAACAGTCGACCAACAGAAAGGACACTCTGACAGGGTAGAGCAGGTAACACAATGCCAAACTGGAGGAGAAAGAGGAAGCATCATCCTGTTGGAAACATTTGCATGGGAAGAAATGGACAGTGAGGGGCATCAACAAGGAGGGCTTTCAACTGGCCCCATACACCTTGGAATTGACTGGACCACCAGAAGCAGGAACTCCCGAAGGGCCAGGAAGTGGAGGAGAGGAGGAGCTGTCAGCCTGGGATGGGGGCCCTGTGAGCTGGAATCCAGCCAGCAGACCCCCAACTCCAGGGTGTAGACACAATGTGGGATCGTATCCTGGAAATGAGTGGAAGGGCTTTGTGCACAGAACATGAGGGGTCTTCATGCTGTTAGGTGAGACAAGAGAGGAAAGGGAGGTGAAGGAGGAGAGAGGCAGTAGCTGTGGGAAGAGGTCATGGTGTCCGTGTCCCCTACCTTCCCCAGATAAGGGAGGGAACCCTATCAGCTTAGAACCTGTGAGCAGAAGGAAATGTATGACAAGGTGAGGGGACCACCAGCAGGAATGCCACCACCAAACAATGTTTTAGGGAGGACCAGAGGAGCTATGACCTTTACTCGCTAACTAGCACCTAACTGGAGCTTCGTAAATGGCACAAAATTATAAGAAGGGATAGGGAACTTTGCAGCTCGTCTGAAAGGCAAAGGGTTCTAGAGAAAGGCACAGCTTTGTAGTGTCTGTGTGGCTTGAGGCCAGAGCCTATGAGGATAGGGCTGTAGATGTAGGGGTGCTGACAGGCAGAGTTGAACCCCAGGGGACAGAGGGCATCAGCCATAGATTGAGATATGCATCTAGGAGACTCTGTTCAGGTGTCACTGGCTTCTTAGCCTGAGTAGCCCCGCCTGTCTGTGTCCCACTTCAACCTAGGCCACATGGTCATCAGTTGTCTAGAATATGGAATAAGAGACCCCAGACAGCAGACAGGGCCCACTCATCTTTCATATACAACCTTGTGTCTGAAATCTACCCTGAGAACGTACCCTAGTGCCTATGCTAGACTCAGGGTACCATTCACTCATCGGTCCATGGGTCTGTCCATGCGTACCCGCCACTCATTCGTTCATCTCCACCCATCTATCCATCCACATTTCCGTTTATCCAACCAGCCATCCACTGGAACTAACCTTGATGGAGGTTTGCTTTCTGCAACTCTTGCCAGACCCTGTTTCAGGAGCAAGAGATGCAGACAGCATACCCTGGCCCTACCCAGATGTCTCAGAATAGCGAGGATGTCCACCACCACTACTGTGTGCTCCTTAAACACAGGAAGTTGAATGGGGGCCATAAAAACCAACCACAGTGGATCTGGGGCTGGGGATATAACCCCATAAACTAGGTGTGATGGCATACTCCCATCATGCTGGAAAAACTCAAGGTCATCCTCAGCTACACACTGAGTCTGAGGCCAGCCTCAAAAACAAACATCACAGAAACTAAAATAAAGCAAACTGCAGGGTAGCAACTTTAGTAAACTCCTCAGTCTTGACCTTTGACATGGTTCTCTTTATCCCCTGACCATCTTTCTTGTTGAAGTCCTTACTGAACTTCCAGCCAGACCTGAGTCTAACCCCAGGGGACTCCAAGACAGCGGCCACCGCGAGTACCCAAGAACCGGCTTGCTCAGGAGTACAGCCTTCTGATGTCTGATCTCAGCTGAGGCTCCCAGTCAAGGGTTGAGGAAGCGCTTGCAGATGTTTTCAGATCAAATAGCATCTCTTTGAACAGCTGTGTGGGCTGCTGCACAGGAGGGCACATGGGACCTTGCAAAGAGTTCAGTGGGTTTGCATCTGGTTGAGACAAAAGGCAGGAGCGTGTGTGTGTGTGTGTGTGTGTGTGTGTGTGTGTGTGTGTGTGTGTGTCTGTGTGTCTGTGTGTACAGGATCTATTCACTGCAGTCTGCTGAGCACCAGCAAAGGCTTCTTAGCCTCTGCTGTTCAGAGGATGTGCATCTTTAACGCCAGAGAGGCTCTTGCCCGTTCTCACCAGAGAAAGAAGGCAGATCTGAAGAGGCGTCTTGAGAAGGGTTTTGCAGATTTTTAAGAGACGCAGTATATTATCTATTGTTCACACCTGCAGGGTGTGGTGGGGAAGGAAGGAGAAGAGCTGTGCAGCAAGAATGGCTGTCTGTTACTCTGACTTTAAAGATTCCTTTCATTCTGCAGGGACCAGGGTACACCATCACTTTGGGGTGTGGGGCTTGTACATCATGAAGTCTGTGTGACCCTAATTATAGCCTCAGCCTCATGGGCATCATAAGCAGACCGGGTAAGTCTCAAGGCCTCTGTTTTGCAAAAAGGGAACACAGTTCTGGGAAAATGATTTCTTATTAGACTTTATACTTTAGTTTTCGATTTGCAGTATTACAAAACAGAAAATCAAAAGGGTCCCCCTGTCCCCCTGTCCCTCTGTCCCCATGTCTCCCTGCCCCCTGTCTTCCTATCCCCCAGTCCCCATACCCCATCCTCCTGTCTACCTGTCCACCTGTCCCGTCCCATGTCCCCTGTCCCTCTGCCCCTGCACACAGCTGTCGATATCCATGTATGTCACCCAGACCTGGTGTTGCACCCACCATGCCATGGCTTTGTGTCCTCATGATGACATGCAGCCACTGTTACAAAGTAACCAGACAGGGTTAAGTTCAGTGCCCTCAGGACACTTAGTGCACTTCTTGCTTGTCCCTCCTTCCCCTTACATGCCTGGCAACTGCTGATCCTTTCGCTGTTTCCAAATTTGCAGTTTTCCAGAGTATAACATAGCTGAATCCTTCAGCACATAACTTTTTTAGATTGGCAGCGCCTCTGCCGCCATTGGGCATCTGAACTCCTGTGGTATCTTTTTGCTCAAGCCAATGGTCAACTGCCCTGGGCTGGGTTTTCCCCTGAGGATTACTTTTCCTTTAAATGGACATTTCTACCAAGACTTTGATGTGAACAGAGGACCACTCACTTCTGCCCCTGGCACTCTCTCTCTCTCTCCTTCTCTCTTTCTCTTTCTCCTCTCTCTCTCCCTCTCCTCTCCTCCCCTCCCCTCCCCCCCCCCTCCTCTCCCTCCCCCCCCCCCCCTCCCCCCCTCCCCCCTCCCTCCCCCCTCCCCTCTCCAATATAAATGTATCTAGGGTAGAGATGTCTATATGCCTGGGAAAGAAACAATCACAGATCACAGGTAGTTCTGGTGAGGTGAGATTCATGCTTCGATATGGAGCAGAGTGCAGGCCACTGGGAGTTTTGTCCCTCAGTAATAACAGGGTAAGCGTCACAATTTTCAAAGCACTTTCCCTTGTTATGACAGTCTTTGCTGTGTGTTCTGTGCCGTACTATAATTTCACATTTCTTATCTTACATCAGTCCCCATAGACAGGCTGGACAGGTGTGGGGCTCTAAGAGGCCTAGAGAGGCAGAGGGTGTCTCCCCAGATCCCTTAAGAGAAGTGTGGGCTGGAGGGGTGGGGTGTAGCTTAGTGGGTAGAGTTCTTGCCGAGAATGCACAAAGGCCTGGGTCTGATCCCTAGCACTGAACAAAACCAAGCACGGTGGTGTGTTTATAATCTCAGCACTCCTCTGGAAACAGAGGCAGAAGGATGAGTTCCAAGTCATCCTTAGTAACATGAGTTCAAGGTCAGTCTGAGCTACATAAGACCCTGTCGGAGGGGCCACACCTTGACCTAGAGCCTTGTACCCATTGTCTTGCTACCCCCAGACCACCTCCAAGTCTCACTGTAACCTGGGAGACATTATTTTCGTGTGGCATGCAGGCCAAAGTGCTGAGGCCCTGGCTTCTAAGTCCTTCTCTGTTCCCGATATCTTTCCATTCCCACTATGCACAGACGTTTATGTGAAGACATTCACCAGCCCTCCTCCACGTGCCGGGCTCTGCGCTGTCGGCTCTGGCAGTAGAGTCTAGGAGACTGAGGCACAGGAAGAGGCCTCAGCTACAATAAGAGAGTCTAGAATTGAGCTCATGTCTAGCCTTCTTACTTCCTCGTGAGGAGAGGGTCACATGGAGGGTGCTCCACACAGAGGGTGTTCCACGTGGCCCAAAAACTACCTCTTGCTGTAAGTTTGCACCCCCCCCCCCGCCTCTGCTATTTCCCTGAGCCTGTGAGGCCCAGAGTAATGGAAACAATACAGGCCTACTAGGTGACCAAACGACTTCCCAGGTTCAGGGAAGAAGTCAGGACAGGAAGCAATCACTTCTCTTTTCATACGAGCTAGGATGATTTCAGAAATGTCCAGTGCCTTAACCAAGGGACAAGAACATAGACCAGGCATGCAGGAATATGAACAGATCGAGGACCCTGCAAATCTTTGCTGCTTTTTAGATCTGCAGGGATAGAATGACATGTGGGTATGTATCTAGGCCTGTGT